>NC_092648.1:13452500-13804795 GCF_032118995.1 Asterias amurensis | reverse complement strand
TGTGATGGTAAGTGTTAACATGGTGTTAAGGAAGTGTAAAAAAAAGTCAACACAATTAGGAGGATTCCCTTTTGTAGAAAAAGGTTTGAATACTGTTGAATAATTGAACTAACCATGTGCTTTTTTAAATTTGCCATTTTTAGGTTAATGTGTAAGTCTCAGGATGATCCCAATTGAGCTTTTGATTTGGGCCAATCAAGTTATTTTTGAATTGGTGGCCATTTTTAAAAAGGCTGTCAAGGCCACCAAAAGCCAACAGAAATTATTGTTTGATGTAAAGTACATATCAGCCAAGTTTCATGCTTTTACAACAAAGTGCACAAAATTTCCATGTAATGTATCGGCTTCACTAAAACGTTAAACTCTTACACTGCTTAAAGGCAGTGTACACTATTGGTAGTTACTTAAAATAACTATTAGCAGAAAACCTTACTTGGTAATGAATACTAGTAATGGGGGAGCTGTTGTAGTATAAAACATTGTGAGAAACGGCTCCCTCTGAAGTAACGTAGTTTTCAAGAAAGAAGTCATTTTCCACAAATCTTATTTCAAAACCTCAGAATTAGATTTTGAGATCTGAAAGCACACAACTTCATGTGACAAGGGTGTTTTTCTTTCATTTTTATCTCACAACGTCGACAACCAATTGAGCTCAAATTTCAACAGACTTGTTGTTTTGTGCATGTGCTGAGATACACCAAGTGAGAAGACTTGCCTTTGACAATTACCAAAGGTGTCCGGTGTCTTTAATTGTCAGCAGATCTGTCATAGCGAGCAATGTACTTCATAGCCAAGAACAGAGGGTGACCTAAAAGCAAGCTAAATGCACAACAAATCGGATTGTCTGACCAAGTGCTTGACTTATTTTTTCACAGTAACTTCTCACAAAAAGCTCTGAAACGTTGTCAGTTCACTTTGCATTCCCAAACAGTAAACTGTGACCACAAGTTTGATTATCCAAATAAAAGTTGTCATCTTTGAAGTTCCATAATATTATTAGAGTTCATTTTGATAGTCAATCTCTGGAAGGATGGAACCCATCTCAAGTTACTCTAGCTAAGCTAAGAATCTGTTCAAGCGTTAGGTGTAATCCATCTACCAGCCATTATCTTGGATCTACTCGTCTGTCAATAAGAGCATCAACTTGAGGTAAACTTATCCAACAGCAAGGGTGGGGGGGGGGGCTTCTAAATACATGAGTCACATTCACAATTACATGTAGGTCGAGTTGTTTGATAACTGGAGGCTTGCAGGTTAAATATTGCTATCATCCAATCAACCATCAGATGACAGACAAACTAGATCCGCTACCCCTTAAACAATAATAATATAGAAGAAAAAGTTTTTTTTTAAATCAGATAGAAAAGTTAAAGAATCATTTACAAATACGTTATTCGCAGCTAGCGGATCTTTTGTTTATACATGCATATTTTTGTAATAAATGTTCACCAAGCCCCGCCCCCCCCTGTAACCCCCTTTTTTGTTCATCCCTGCTTTTTCTGTATGCTTTCATCTCTATCATGATGATATCATCTTTTTCCACTTTGTTTTTGTTATACACCAGTATACCTATTTATGTTTGTTGAGAAAGACTATGCTAGGGTAAAAAATATCAAGTCACTATTATACTTTCTTCTTTTATACCATCGGTCCTTTTGGTTGGTATAAAGCAGTTTACAAGAGCTAATACTATTTTTCAAAATGTCACATCAACATAAGAACTTACAATTTAAACAAAATAAATTTGTACAACTTGGAAAAATATAAGAGTACAATACTTTTTATTAAGTTGGATGACATTTGTTGATTGGTTAGTGTGGAGCCTGTTTTAACAAACCACCTGGGCCCAATTTCATAGAGCTGCTTAAAATAAAGCACAAAGTTTTGCTTAAGCAAAAAAATCCTTGCTTAGTAAAATCAGATTACCGGCCAAGACTCCACTCAATTGTTATGCTCAGTAAACAACAGCTAAATACCAGTTACAAGCAATGTATATGGCATGAAATTTTGGCCAGTAACATGTGTAAAACAAGTGAGCTATTTTCGTGCTTAAGCAAATTTTTGGCTATAAGCAGCTTTATGAAATTGTCGTGCACGCTTTGAGACTGCCTCTCTACACATTTCTGCTTAGCGAAAATCATCGAAGCTACATGTACCATGGAGTTTTTCCCTCCATGCATGTACCTACAAAAATCATTCAAAAGGGAGTGACAGGACAAAGCACTTTTTTATTAGCACCCGAGGATGTTTACCTTCATACTTCAGTGTACCTCCCAATGTCAATAACGCATTCATTAGAGCCATCAGACTTCACTGATATATTTTCAACAGTGTGGTTCGAAGGTGAAATTCTGACATGGCTTGTGGCAGTAAAATGCTCCCGGTTACTTCATTATTGTTTTTTACAGTTTTGTTTATTCAAAGGTAATACCTTTCATCCGAGTTGAAGCTTGTTTTAAGAAGCCCCTCCATGCTAATTTTATGTAATAACAATAATATTAATTCAGTATGATTTCAAACTTTGCATGGTGGAAAAACGACATAGAAAGGTTTGCGGTACACCGTGTAATGACTATAGTCTCTGAATGAGTTGGCTGGTTCTAATAAAAACTTCTGGCTTTTCTCCAGAAGATGATCAGAGCATACTGATAGCAAACGGCTCAGAGTATACTGATAGCAAACGGCTCAGAGCATACTGATAGCAAACGTTGAGTTGAAACCAACAGTTCTTTTCAGTACCACCCCAACTCATTTAGAGATAATCATTACATGGTGTTACCGCAAACCTTTCCATATAATAATATTAACAGTAAAATTTATATTACGCCCTTTACATACAAATGATCAAAAGTGCATAACACATATTAAGATGCACAGCATGCAAGAAAAGGGCACCAGGCCAGTGCCAAGCCCTCAACTCAACCGGCACTGTTCACAATGGAATTCTGCGTTTATAGCCTACAGAACCTAGCGCTTTAAGGTTTAACCATGTTTGACCAAGTGCAGAGTTCTGATAGCAGCCCCATAAAACTAGGCCCTGATTGGACCATTAAGTCCACCACTTAATGCATTGACTAACCAAATCTGCAAACACACGCTGCAAAGTATGACAAAAATCTGACTTGTTAAAATCTCATTACAAAGTGTAAACAAATCTCCTTCAATTGGATTGCTGCTTGATGTAAGCTAAGTGTTGCAGGTGGCAGATCAATGTGTGTATCTTGTACATGATACCCACATGGGAACAGTTGTCATACAGGTGCTATGGTGGGTGGGGCTTAATGGATTGGGCTATTAAGCACCAACTTCTGACCAATAGTTTTCTTGGAAATATCTTCTTAATGAATATTCATACAAAGAGAGTATTCACTAGTAAGCACCAACTTCTGACCAATAGTATTTTTGGAAATATCTTCTTAATGAATATTCATACAAAGAGAGTATTCATCAATGCTCCACTAACCAGACCTGCAACTTTCTAATTGCGAAAAAAAAAAGGAAATGGCCAATCACACTTAACTTTTGTGCAGTGTTTTTCAGTTTTCTATGGCACTGTTTTGAAGAGAAAAAGAGGAAATCAGCCGATCAGCTGAAAAGTTGCATGCTTCACTTTAGAAGAACACACATTTATTTATTACTTTTTTTCTTTTTTCCGGTAACTGCCAATTTTTAGGGGTTTGTTTCCTTTTTATGTGTGTAAATTTGTCTACCTGTTTACTATTTATTTACTGATTATTATTATTGTTATTACCTGTTGCCCCTTGAGCCAAAGGAATCATGGTGTTTTGCAAAGAACTTCCTCGATTACATATCATGTATAAAACAAAATACATTTTCACTACAAGGTCTTTCCCAAACAATGGGGGGGGAAAATAATGCATGCATTTTTGTTCCTTGTTATGAACATTTCGTTGCATGAACACTGCCTCAATGCAGAGCCTCAGCAATTAAGCACGAAAGTCTCACCTGACAGATTTGTCTTGAAGAGCTCAAAATTAGTGGGCTGCAAATTCACACAGTCTCGGTACATTACACGGGTGTTGAGGCATGAATGTGTATCTCATTTCTCGTTTGCTTTGTTCGCTTCGAGTCTAGCTCGGAAGGAGTATGAGATGGACTAGGAATAGCTAAATCATTATTTGCTATTTAAACAGGCATGAAACAATAACAATGCAGGCTTGAACACATGAATGGCTCAATTTGTTTACTGTGGAAGATAACTCAATATCTACGTTATGAAACGCTGGTTCGTAACAGGAGATGGTCGCGCTGGCTTTCTCATTCTTCAACAAATAAAACAGGTTGGCATTTTTTTGTGTCTGTGTATAATCAGCAGAGTAAAGGGTTCCATAGCAAGTATTCCGTCTGGCGATGTAATTTCAATACCTTCCATTCAATTGGTCATTTAATACAGCCCATGCATCACACATGTGCGAAAATAACTGTTCGTTATTGATCAATACCGAATTTTAGATCGAAAGAAAAAAACATGAGGGAGGGGGGGAGAAAAATACAAACCACAGAGGATAAAACAAAAAAGCTTCGCTGAAAGTGCAGAGAGGATCTATAAAATGCTTTAATACCTGTCGACTCTGGTTGTGTTCAGTGAATCACTGATTGGTCCATTCTTTTCGCTTTTGTGCTTTTGCACTTTCTACTCGTCAGAATAGAACAAGGTCAAGCATTCGACATGAATAAACAGAGCATGCTCAGATGTTGTTGGTCTTATTGACTCCCGTGAGCAATAGGGGGAGGGGGGGGGGGTGTTGGCATTGTGTGTTGTAAGTACACCATACTCCTTGTACAAAGCAAACTCTCCTTCCTCCAATACCAGCACCAATAGAAAAAAAATACACACCATAGTGGACTCAGTCATTGTGGACTCAATAACCAAATGGTGTAATAATAGCACTATAAACACACAGTAAGCACACGCCAAAATGACTTCATTATTTGTTTAACAAACATGCTCCCGTGAACAAAGAGCGTCAAAACGATGAATCGGTTCTCATATCCTGCACACATGCGGCCACTACGCATCTTCTTCTCCCCGAGAAAATACGCATTATATGGTCGTGTGAATAGTCCTTTGTACAGGAAGCTAATGAAGCGCACACAGACCAATTAAATATTTATCCATCCACGTCGTTTGGGAATGGACTTTCGGTCGAAGAATAACACCCTCTTGGCATTATGAAAACATAATCCTCTGTCAATCCATCATTGCTTTAAAAACCATTTTGGGGACAATTAAATGATGGATGGTTAGCTCAAAGAGGCAGCTTGTTTTCTCACATAACACACTGGGTTCTGACTCTGGCGTTCAGAACACCCAAAACTATAGAGGAGCATCGATACCAAAACAGCTGTTTTTCATTTTGTCTTTTGAAACAAGACGCAGTGTAACACAAACATTAATGGAAGTCAGTGATTCAATGAAGTTTATTTTCAGAAAAAACAGTCTCATACTTTTTTGTCCATATTTTAGACTTTTCAGAGTTAAAACATGGTGCAGCCAATGGAAATTTTGACTTTATTCAGCTCGAGACAATGAAACTTAACTGAGGCCCGAAGTAACAAATTGTCTGGTCTCTTAAAATTGAATGAAAACGTGAACTGTGATTAAATTAAATGGCTGACTGATGATTGGTCTGAAGCTAAATGATTGACAGTCAGGCAAGTTGGGAGGGTAGTGCATTCTGCTTCGCCAGCAGTACCAGCCAAGCTCCTAGTGGATGACATCCTAATTAAATGGACTGTGAAGGGGGTAACCCTGTTTCAGCCCCAGGAGTAGGTGGCAACATGCCACTGGTGACAGTTGAATTAGGTTGACAGCCAAAATCATTTAGGTGTAGCAATCATCTTAAAATGGCCATCCGGCCTTGTGATGTTAGGCGATATCTCAAAAAAAAAAATTAAAAAATGTAAATTTCTGCTGGATAATCCTGAAGAGCACTCTGGTAAAATCACTTCACTACCCCGCATACACAAAGCCTTCTCTGTCATTGATCATAAGTTAAATAAAACTGATTGACAGGCGAACAGGTTGAGCCCCTCCCCATAACCAAACCAAAAGGAACAGTATTCACTTTGATAAAATCACTTCACTGCCACACAGAAACACAGTCTTCCATGTGACTGGTCAAAAGTTAATTGATTGACACATGAAAACCAAAGCAACCTTGTGATTGGTCATAATCTGAAATGATTGACAGATGTCAAGGTTGAGCACCGCCCCATTACAGATACAAAGGAACAGCACTTAGATAAAACCAATTAGCTGCCGCACAGACAGACAGGCGTTTCTGTGATTGGCATAAGGTTAAATATAGACAGACAGACAGACAGGTTAAGCATAACCCATAACAGAACCAAAGAAACAGTATCATTGGATACATAGTAAACATTGCTATAAAACAGCAAATAGCCACAGATTATTCAAAATGATTGACAGAGGAAAAGGGTACCAAAACAGAAAAATACAGTCAAAGGTTTCTTTGGTGACTGGCCTAAAGTTTCAATAATTGATAGACAGACAAGACATGTTGAGCATAGGTGCAGGACAGAACCAAATAAACAGTATCACTGGATACATACATGTAGTAATAAGTACACACTGCTACATGAATTAAAATAGCAAATAGCCACAGACTAGCCAAAATGACTGACAGATGAAAAGGTTATACCAATACAGTAAACAGCCACAGACAGCCAGTGATTGTTGTGATTGGTCTAAAGTTAAATAATTAACAAAGGAATGGGTTTGCCAGTGAGCACAGCTTCATTTGCACTACAGAAACAAAAGTGCAGAGTCAAAACAACAAACAGCCGCTGCATACACCCTTCACTGTGCAGGATCAAAACAGCAAACAGCCACTGTGATTGATCTAATCAAATGATTGATGGATGAATTGGTTATGTACAGACATTCCTATTATTTTAAGAACCAATGTTATAATCCCAATTAATCCCTATATACCATAGTCGTGAATTTAAGATAATGCATCTAACTATCTAGCATGCAGGTAAAACCAGACCAAAACATGGATAATGGCACATTTTGGCATATAACCTGCTACTTAAACATCTGGGCAAAACATTACCTGAGGTAATCTGTTTACTCTTAAAGTAATACTAGGTGCATTAAATGCGTACAGTCTAAATAGAAAAGTTGGGCAAACAGTTGCCCAAAACGGCTCATTTTTAAAGCTTCAACCCTTTGGGCAATCTGAATGTAACCATTGGACACCTTGATAACTAAGTCTTAAGACGATTGCTCGGACAATAGAAACGATTTTATTTGGACCTAAACAAATCTTTAAGATGAAATTGGACCGCAGTTAAAATGACAAAGTAGGAAGAGTTAGTGTGTCACAACTGTCCCCCTTTTCAATCTAATTTATTTTGATAGCTTTTAACACAGATTTGCAATACTCCTAAAGTGTATCAAGAAATAAACACACACACCCAAAAGTCCGATCAGTTAATGGAAGGCAAGCTTGTGTGCCAAAAACCCATAAACCAAACACACACAAATTGAAACCTTGATTCGTCACCCTGGTCTGCAATCATGAACTTAAACACAATTTCCACATGCTCTCAGGCCCCCCTCACACACACTTCAAACCACAAGCACGCAATCCCACAACGTCAGGCTGTGTTCTCAAGACTGTAATAGTATGAGAAGTCCCAGCTATGTTGATGATGATGATGATGATGTTGTCTGATGTAGTTAGGTTGATGTGCCATGACTGCAAGGAGGGGACGGACTGACGCAGCCCCATAGCTAGTAGTGGAGCCTGCGATGATGACTCACTGTGTTATGGTGATGTAACAATGGGGAGAAGGTTGAGAGCCTTTGCTACCCTGGAGTAACTGGATCTCATCTGGACTGAAGGTTGATACAAGGGCAGAGGCTAGTCTTTTTTTTTTACCAACCAACAGATGATTGAAAACAATTGGACTGGGCGTATTAAGCTGATGGAATTTTTCGTGCTGATTTACAGCTACGGTGGTAAACAAACCGTCATTCCAGACCAATTTGACGCCTGTAGACCAAAAATGAGCAGCTAATGGACAAAGTCAAGGCATGGAGGGAGGAGTGTCTTTCCTCCATGGTTGAGGAAACATGGTTATTAAGCAAGAGGAATGTCTGCATTAAAAGGAATTGGTAAGGAGAAATTAAGAAGGCCTGATACTACACAATATTGAAGGCAATTTGCCTCCATGCCCCCTGGTCATTGCCTTGGTGCCCCAGAAATGCTCCAGTAGAAATTTACAATTTCCTCATTTGGTGGGCCCTTTACCAAGGAGAAGATGCCTTGGTGCTTTGCCTTTTTAAAAACGAAGCATAGGCCTGATTGAGCCTGCAGCACATGATAACTACTTCATTACTACTTAACACTTGCCTGGAGACAAGATGAATAAAAATGTAACAAGATAACCAAACTCCTCCAACCAACCCTCTCTGGATCTGCTGATGGTCCGATTGGTTGAGATCTATACGAGCAGGATGATGTAATGGGATGAAACCAAACCAAACCCTCCTCCCCTGTAACCAAATAATATCTTTTACATGTCATCACACACCCCTCCAGCAAGAAAACAGGGGGTCAATAATGAGTATATCTGATGAAAGCACCCTGCACATCCCCCATCCCTTCTGCTCTTTCTTCTCTCCTCTATGCATAGGTACACACCTCCAGCACACAGCAGAGTGTGATAACTGTCTGTATGATTGATATGATATACATTCCAATCATATGACTCATCGCTTGGTCATACCTTTAAAAATAGCCCTGCCAGGGGTTTGCTCAGTTGTTAGATAACTGTGACCTGGGCATAGTGGTAATAGCTTTGCATGTGAGGTGCAAGATGCGTGCAATCCTTGTCAGGGCTGCACATTTTTTAGTGCTTTCCAATGGGGAATTGTTTTGTCTAAATCATTTTTTTTTTAAGGGAATCCTTAAAAAAAGTTAGTATTTTGAGGATGGCAATTCTTTACTAAAGGGAAACAATAGCATTGGGGCTAGCATTGACCATCTCAGCATGGAGTGGGGTGGGGGGGGGGGGAGATTGTTGATATGAGGAGAGGATCGCATCCCATTGATGATGTTGGGTGGTGTATTGGAGGGCATGATGGAGTGAGTGTGTATGGGCGATTTACAAGGGTCGTTGTAGTAGGGCAGGCCTGGGGGTCGTTGTAGTAGGGCAGGCCTGGAATAAGGGCAAGGCCATTTTCAAATGGCACTTCCATTGGAAAATCTCAAAGTATATTATGGACAATTTTGAAGGGACACCAAGGTCAAGACCAGGGCAACAGTGGCCAAGACCACGTGGTGCCCTGTCCTTTTGCTGTGGTGCCTGTGCGAGGTTCCTGTACAAATAGACATTTTCCTCATAAAGGTGCCCCTTACCAGAGTTGCACAACGCCCAACGCATCTACACACGTCCATCCTGTCCGCCATTTTGACTCCCTTGGAGGTGCGTCCCGCATTGTACAAGGGGTTTATAGTCGATAAGAGTATCAAGCTTTGCAAAATCAATCAAGTTTCTTCCTTTCATACCATGGATAATTTGGGATGGTATCTGTTCGAAACAGCTATTTCTTATAGTTTTTAATAGTCCTATTACTAAACATAATATTTTGACTTTTGAAGCAGGTCTAACAAGTTTAGAGCAACCTTGACTCTGTAGCAAGTCCCAAAACACTTGAAACTTGAAAGATCAAACAGGAAACTAGAGGATACAAAAAGAAATAAAAGATTACTGGTGTAACCTTATCACAAGAAATAACTTAAATAAAGAAAACAATAAAATACTGGCAGTCAATAAAAAAAATTATGAAAATAACTATATTTTTACAGCTAAAAATAGACCCTTCCCATTATATTCATAATTAGCTGGCGTCCTTGGGTGTTCATCATAATATAATTTTATTTTGTCTCCTAACTGATGACATTGGTTACAGAAGGATGTATGAAGTTACCTCTTATATTTATTGTCACGAACCTTGCTGGTAGTACTTTTGTTTTACTGATGGTACTGTTGAAAAAAATCTGTTGCATTAAAGTTGCTTCATATAATTTGACTACTATTGTATTCAAAACAACATCAGTACGAAACCATTTAGTCTCGGTTGTTATTCTTTGAGTAATTGCTGGACAAATGACTTACTAAGAGAGTCCAAATGGCTTCATATTCCACGGAGAAGGGATGTGAACCTTGTTTGACCTCTACCCTACCCTGACAACCAATCATTCCGCAATTAAACTTCTTCAATCACTAACCTCTTGAAATCTTTAGTATGCCTACAGTCTGGTACAATACATAATAATAATATTAATAATAGTGGCTCTTACTATATGTAGTGCTCATGTCTGTCACTCATGGAACTATGTACATGTTGTGTAAACGCATATCAAAAAACCCAGTGCACTTACCGAAAAGAGAAGGGGTTAGAGAAGGGGTTCGCCCCGGTGTTCCTGGCTGGATTGGCAGCATATTGCGCCACAGCACCTTGTAAACCATTACATGGTGCTTAAGGATTAGGTCTTATATCTCAAAATTCGCCCCACTCCTTGCAATAATAATACCTGGCGCTTTGTATCCTTTGGCAAAAGGCGCGTTATGAATACGGTTATTATTTTTTATTATTATTATTTATTATTATGTACATTTAGGGGATGCGCCTACCCTCCGGGCCCAATGTCATAGAACTGTTTTAAAAGCACCGGACATCTTTGAGTTTTTTTTTCACTTGGTGTATCCCAACGTGCATAAAATAACAAATCTGTGAAAATTCGGACTCAATTGCTCATTGAAGTTGCAAGAGAATTAGGAAAGAAAAAACACCCTTGTTGAAAAAATTTGTGTGCTTTCAGATGCTTAAAAAAGGCTTCAGGCGTCTTTTAAAAACTATGTTACTTTCAAAAACTATGTTACTTCAGAGGGAGGCGTTTCTCACAACATTTAATACTATCAACAGCTCTCCAGTGCTCATTACCAAGTACAATGTACAAGTAAATATTTATGATAACAATTATTTTGAGTTATTACCAGGCGTGTCCAGTGCCTTTAAGCACAGACAGTGGTAGCTCAGCACAACAGAATTATGACCACCAGAAAAAGGTTACCCGCCCAATTACCATGTCAAAAGTTCAAGCTGTACCTGATCCTGCTTATTTTGACTTAAAACAGAAATTCGGTATGCATAATTATCTGCTTGAGCAGCTCCATGAAATCGGGCCCTGGTATTGTGGTTTGTGGGATGATGCCCAACACTTTCCCCTACCAGTAACAACAAACATACTGCTTCCAGGGGTACCTGTGAGCAGAACAGTTAAGCAAGTCACTTGTACAATGTCATGTAATTTCAATTATGACCTTTTAATTGTTTCAATTTATGAACATGGACACCATATTCCGCCCAGAGAAATATTTCACCTTTCCTTAAGAAAAATACAGGATTTCCTCAATAGACTGGCACCACCTCTCGTTTTTACAAACCAACGCTTTAATACGTTTTCTCTGAAAGTGTAACGCTATCCATCAAGTACTGCCTTTATCTCAAGGACTCTTGATCTACATTATTAATACAGGCTTCAATTCATCAGGTAGATTTCACAGCTCATAATATTACTCTCGTCTGCCTCCAAGAGAGCGTTCAGACGACAGGAATCTTAACCGCAAACATTTGACAACGGAACCCAGCAACACGAGTAGCACTCCTTAAATCATCTTTCCCTCTCTACGACAAACACCATTTCGCACCATACTCCCCCATCAAAAACTAAACAAAACACACAGCACAAGCCACAGACAATGAAATATGCAACACTTCCCAGCGTGGTAAGAAAACCCCAATAATATTAAGACAAATGCTCTCTTTGGAGACTAAGAGAGGGGGGCTGCGCTCCGGCATGGGGAATCCGTGTTGATGAATGAGTTCTTGGCGCTCTCTTACGCGCTACGCAAACAGGTCTTAGCCGCTCCTCTGTCACCGGCGCGTAACTAGAGATACTTAAGAGGCGGGGAGTAAGGCTGGGGTCTCCCTGGCGGACACCACCGGATTTCAGCCGGGCCTCCGAACCGCTATACTTGGGTTGTTAAGGGTAACCAAACACCTGATTCCGTCCAGGCCCCTTTTTGATAGCTCTGTGATGTTTGTTAGAAGAGGAAGTATTGCACTCCATCAATATTATCGGCATTACTGTCTGTCCTTCACAGTCTAGGTACAAACATTGGAGAGGACTCTCTAGGTTTTTTTATTCAAGATGTAAACCCCACCTTTGAAAGTGTCAACACACGAGATGTTTACATTTGTCAGGAAACTGGTAACCACAAACTACAGGACTCCGTGATATATAAAAAAACTTCTGCTGAACTTTGATTTGTTTTCAGGAGGCAAGGTTGACAAAAAGGTAGTGGTGTAGTATTGCAAGGGAAGGCATCCCCTTTAAAATTTACTTTAGCCTTACCAACTAATTTAAATTGTACCTTTACCAAAGTGTGATTTCGTTAGAGATGGAGAAAATTAATAAGTAAATTTTAGCCTTTCAGAAAGACTTTACTAGAAGGGTTTAAATGTCAGGCCATTAACTATTGTTTGCATTTATACCATAAGTCCTTTTGGTTTATTGCAACAGCTAATTCTATTATTTTTTTCAAGTAAATTAAAGTGTAATGGCAATCAGCCAAGCACAGGGCCACCCAAGTCTCCACTTGTAAATTACTTCACCTTGTTCTATTTAGCGGCAGTTGTCATCGCAAAAAATGTCAAGGATATGCAGCACAATTCCTGAGATACCAGGCCCATTCAAAAGTCTTATAAGATTATTCCCTGTGTCATCTTTGGTAGTCTATACATCCCTAATGGAAGACAAATACTTCAGCTTCAATTAAAGTGGGCATCATCTGAGGGAACAGATGTGACAAAACGAGAAACCTTAATTTAATTACCTGTAAATTATCGAGTTGGCATTTGCATGGACTCCACTTTCTTTTGGTGTGTTTGTTTGAACTCAAAACTTTAATTGGATGAAATCTTGTTCTAACCTGTAAACACTTGGTTTTGATCCAAATAAACTTGAGTGGGGGATGCATGGTTTTCCTTATACTTCGTGAACTAACACAGCAAATTTTTGACTCCCAACAATGGGATACCGTGTTAGTTCGCAAAATAAAAGGAAAGCCACGCATTTTCAAGGCATATTTGTGTGGGTCATTATATTTTACTTGTGCATTTCATAACAAGCGATTTCAAAACCTTTTTAAAGACCAACTCGCCCGATCCAAGGCAAAGTGTCCTTTTAAAGAAAGGCATTTATGTGCAAGCTGCGTTTCTACAGAATGCCCAGTTGCACACTCACATTATGTACACCATACATGTAACAGTGAAGTTGTACTTTGGGGGAGTCAAATCAAGGCATATTGATCAATATACAAAAGTTTCCACTCAAAAACTTACAGACAATAACAAACAAACTGCAATTTTCAAAATGAACTCCAAATTAATCATACCAATCAACCCATGGCACTGTACTTTACAGCACAGACAGAGAGACAATGTGTTTCTGATTGGTTAGTATGAAAATCGTTGATCATCAAATTTAGTAACTTTTCACTCATATTAAGATGCGGTGAGTGTGTTTTGTTTTCAACCAAACAATTTGAAAGTTTGGTGTATGCGTAGAGTAATCTTCCCTGGAATACATGGGTACACTTTCAAAAAGAAAGAAAGGAAAAGAATTTTTTATTTTTAATTACTATTAAAAAGTTTCCAAACAAGAGAGTTACACGTTCATCTTAATTATCTAATTACCTCTGGTCTTTAGACTATTTGTTGTACACGTTCCAATAAAATGTCTTCAATGACAGCCTGATGCGACCATCTGCTCGCTATCTCAAAAAGCATCAATACCGTTGATGTCAATCTTTATGACACCCCATCCCTCAAGATGGCAGGGTAAGGGGGGGGGGGGCAACTAGAGGAATTTGTATCCCACACAACGCGGACGCAGAGAATGTGTTTGTGGAGCACTAAGTGTGTAGCTACAGCCATGGTCTGTGTGTAACAAGTTCAACATGGTTAAGTAAACACGCATGGATCACTACAAATCACCATCATGCCAGAAAGACAGGGCATGACTCCATAGAGCTACATGTACTGGGTATTCCATTTATCGCAGTGCAGATTAGAATGATAGAAGCCGTCATGCCTGATAGTTCATGGATGCAACGAAGGCAATTGCCTTGGTGCCCTTGAAATGCTACGGTATAAGTTTACAACTTCCTCATAGGGTGCCCTTTACTAAAGAGAAAATGCCTTGGTGCCCTTGCCCTTTCAAAAATGAAGAAGCATACAGAACTGAGCCGTGTATCCAAAACAACGAGAGAGCAAAATCTTGTTTAGTTTTAAAATAAACCCTAGTAAAGCCTAGGGGTTAGTTAGTAAACTCCTTACTTTCCAAATCTGCTTCAGAAAAAATATTTTTCCTTTGTCTATTAGAGCCTATTTTAAGCGATCATACAATAACAGATAAAACAATGTATCAAATAAAACACTGACCCCAAAAAGATGTATACATACAAAAGTTTCGAACACAAAAAGCATATAGAAAAACATATGAATGTTAAATAAAATTAGAAAAACATATGAATCTTGAAAAAAAATAGAGATTGTAAGAAGGCCGAAATATTTTATTTTTACAACAAACAACCACATGTTTGGTGACCTTTGTAAAATCGACTTCTCCTTGTTCTCCGATTGTTTGGGTTTTTGTCGTTGTCCCCATTGGTTTAGTACAAGAATGCGACGTGAGGACATCCTCACTCCATCAAAACAACTGAATCCTTTGTGAGAAGACACGCTCCGGCCAATCCTACAGGCCTCAATAAAACAAAATTCAAGCTATCTACAAATTGTAAATATTGAGAAAACCAGCAACGACAACAGCAAAGGGCAAGGACGATATAAAGACACTGCAGCAACAACAAAAGCCAGTTTACCACTGGGGGGGGGGCCAATTCCTAGGACATAAAACCCAAGGTAATTCCCAAGGAATTCTAAACCCTAACTCCACCACCAACCCATGTTTGTTTCACACTTGATGCCCCTCTCCTGGAATTACTTTCCTTAACATTACCTCGCTTAACCCTTCTCCCAAGACGTCGCCGAAGTAGTTACATGTATTTCCCGGGAAATGGCTACTTCCGGGAGTTTGTCAGAGCTAGTATGAAAAGCTCAACAAAATTTCACAGCAATTTTCTTGGGAATTCGTCAAGTAAGAAAGGAGGGAAAATGTAAAAGAAAATTATGCAACTTAGGCATCAATGACAACACTAATTCCCAGGGAATTCTAAACCCTAACCCCACAGCTACCTTAAGTTTGTTTGACACTTGATGCTGTTTTCCTGGAATTTCTTTCCTTCAACTTCATCTCGCTAAACCCTTCTCCTAAGACTAAGACAAGGTAGTTATTTCCCCCGATATGGATATTTCCGGGACTTTGTCAGGGCCTAGTGGTAATTCAAGTATGAAAAGCTCAACCAAAATTTCACAGCAATTTCCCAAGGAATTCATCAAGTAAGAAATGAGGAAAAATGTCAAAGAAAATGATGCAAAAGGCAACAATGACACTCACTACGACATTAGCAATAGACAATAAAACGTGACTGCAAGTTCTTTTGTTTGTCATGGTTCTAGGAAAGCTCAAGGCACTCCATGCTTCACAAAACACATTACATACACCCATCAATTATTGGCAAATACAAACAATGAGAGAGTTACGTGCGCATCATTAGGATTTATTACATTCAATAAGTCAAAGAACTTATTGTGATATCACTGTCAATACTTCTAGTATTATAGTAAAATACGCTGCTTAGGAATCAGTGTATTTTTCTGCGCATGGTAACCCGCTTTATAAAAGCAATTAATGCTATTTATGTACCGGAACTTCTAAGTCCTGTACGTCAAACACCCAATCCTGCCAAGTCCCCCCCCCCCCACTTATCAGTCCCTCCCCGCCCCCTCCATTGCCCTCAACCACAATCCTGAGAAAACTGCCTCCTGTTAAACACCACATCTACAACAAATTATGCATCCTAATTGGATATCGTTCTCCCTCCCTCTATCAATGTCTGTCTCAAAAAATAGGTCATGTCCTACATCTCGACGAAAAGAAAAAAAATTAGGATGCGGTAGGCAAGCGGCAGGCAGGCAGGCAGGGAAAAGGCCTAGCTGCAATACCTGACCTATTTCGATCAATGCACACTGCCAAGGTGGCAGGGGCATCCATAACAGCAGCGCTTGGCAGCACTCATCAGTATATGCCTCTAAGGTATCCATTAGGCTTTTTCTCTCTCTTTCCTTTCCTCCCTGGCTAGGGATTTACAGGTGACGCTTTCATGATTCAATGTACAATCTACTCGCCTAAGCTCCCTCTCTCTCTAACCATCCATCCATCCCCTGTTCCATGAAAATGCGCACTGACAGAGGGGTACGAACGTGATTGATTGATGTACAGCCGAATATGTGGCTTTTCTCTTTAAGATGTAAGTTTACAGGAAAGCCCTTTTAGAAGTTAGGCTAAGCTTGAGGAGAATGCTCTGACAACCGATTCATCTTAATTTGATTTTCTTCCTAGTTCCTCACAGCAGGTTTTTTCTATCGCGAACATTTTCAATTGATTGGGTAACAAAAGGCTCGAACTAATTAGAATTAATAAAAAGCTGTTATGATTAGGGCTAAGTTCCATAAATATTGCTTGTTGACTGAAGCATTGATTATTGAGTGGAATGGGGCGGTTCTCGGGTGCTAATGACCAAGAGAAAAACGGCTTTTAAGTCAGCTGTTAGGGTACTACAGCTGTCATTCAACTTGGCACAACTGATGCATTTAACACTATAAACTCACAAACACAACAGTGGCAAAGGTTGATTTTGTATATACCTGGAACCAATTTCATAAAGCTGTTGAGCAGAAAAAAAGTCCTAAAAAATGTCTTTCCTCAGCAAAAAATTAGTTGTGCACCAGTCGCAACAATGTAAACTTTTAATGTTGGCTGGTAAAGCTGTTTTGGCTAAGCAAGATGTTCCTGTAATTAGCAGGTTGTTTGTGCTAAGCAGGTTTTTTGTGCTTAGCAGGTTTTTGTGCTTACAGGCTTTAGGCCTATGAAATTGGCATATTTTTTACTTTCTACATTAACATCAGGTTACTACCATGTCTTTTCCCACTTTGTGGCTCAATACCTTCTTTCAAAAAAAAAAAAACTAGAGGCAAAGTCAAATTTGTAAGAGAAAAAACAAGACAACCCAAAATTGGTTTAAATCCCTAGAAAGTCGATGTTCATTGCTCAGTACTGTCCAATGGTCTCAACGGGTATGACAAAGGGAAAAAAACTAGAGCGATAAATTGGTTGGCAGCTTAACTTTGGCCAAATTTCGATGGCTTGTCTTTTCCCCCTGAGTGGTCAGGCAATCAAAAGGTGTTTCTATCGTCAGAGAAATCCGAGCAATTCACCGCGTCTGGAGTACGTTCATGTTTCCAGTTAATATTCAATGCGCTCTCATTGCCTTTTATTTCTTCTTACCTCAGGACTGGTCAATAACGACTCAATGATCCTGCCCATTTTGAAAATTGACAAGAGCTGGGGTGGTCAATAGTTTGTCAACAATGATGATAAGATTCAGCTAATTAAAGTCTCCAAGGAAAGCAAGGAGAAAAAGAGTCCAAAAATATCAAACCAATAAGTGACTCAAGCAGCAGCAGGCCTGGAATTCCTTGCAGGCCACAGAGGCCTCTGTTCGCCCTGGTCTTGGCCTTGGCGCCCTTCAAAAGCTTCTTATTGACTTTCAGATTTTCCAATGGAAGTGCCCTCTGCAAAATGAAAACGGCCTTGCCCTTTTAACATGTCCAAAGATGAAATTCCAGGCATGAAGCAGGTCAGGCTTCTCTGAAGAATAATTGACGTCTCGGTTTTAACCTTCCTTCACAAGATTCCGTTTACTGATATTCACAAATGTTTGGAAAATCACCACACTCCGGGGAGACCTTTGACAGAATTATATGCAGTCTACGCTACTTGAATAACTCTACGGGCGAAGATTTATCAATAAATTGACTGAATGGCAAAGAGTTCAACAGCTCTGTTGCCCCAATAATTCTCATCTTCTCCCCTGTGGTGTAGAACAGCATACCTAAAGATGCACTCCCACCCCCTTTGGACTATTAATCAGCGTGGCTAGACACAATATTTATGTTCAGAATTAACCGAGTTGTCTTGTCGGATTGCAACATGAGGAACAATCTCAGCTGCCTCAAGCCCTCTTCACAATCTGAAAAAAAACTAGTTGTCTGGCAGCTCCATTTCTAGAGTTCAAACGCAGCGAAGATTTTGTGAATGATAGCGGCACATACCAAGCATGGCCAAACATCATAGAGAGCTAATTGTACCGTGCTTATCGCATTCTGTTGAGTCAAACTGAAAGACATATCTTTATTATCCCAAATGGAAATGATAACATCTATCAATTACAGGATTTGAAATTGCCTCTTGTCACTGGACTGCTAGCTGGATACACTCTGTGGTGGTTAGAAGTCATATGGAATGGTATTTTTTCACATATCATATTTTAGGGGGGGCTTCGTGTAATCGTTTATTATTAATAAAACTTAAAAACCTACATTTTAAAATAAATTTTTAACAAACTTTTGAAAAAAGTATCTGCTCTACAATGGGAATTGGTTCGAATCCCACCTCTGCTCTACAATGCGAGGGGGTCATTGGTTTGAATCTTGCCCGAGTAGTGTATGCCTGTGGACCCAGAAACTCATCAATCAGAAGGCAGTGAGTGTGCAGTGCAAATCATTCTGGTGCCAGGTGAAACCAAAATATTATCATAGGGATAGAGCTTCAAACATAACACACAAACTTCCTATAAGTGCAAGGAAATGTAGCAATGAAGACAAAAAAAGTTTCCACAAAAAAAAACAAATTGTTTGTGATTGGTTGACATACAAATTTACTGTGTTAATCATTTCTGTACACAACAAGTATGAAAACTGGCCCAGGCCATGATGTGTATTGGGCAAGAATAAGGCAACTATTACTCAAGACACTTGAAGGCAGTGGACACTTTTGGTAATAACTCAAAATAATTATTAGAATAAAACCTTATTTGGTAACGAGTAGTGGGGAGCTGTTGATAGTATAAAACACAGTGAGAATTGGCTCCCTCTGAAGTAACATAGCTTTCGGGAAAGAAGTAATTTTCCACAAATTTCATTTCGAGACCTCAGATTTAAAATTTGAGGTCCCGAAATCAAGCATCTGAAAGCACACAACTTCGTGTGACAATGGTGCTGTTTTCTTTCATTATCATCTCGCAACTTCGACGACCGATTAAGGTCAAATTTTCACAGGTTTGTTATTTTATGTATAGACGATGTGACCTATGTTTACATTCAAACCGCCCTCTGTTGACAAAACACTATATACGTCATGTTTCGCCGGGCACTGAGTTGCATAGTCATAGTAAGATTGCGTACACTTTCTAGCTGGCTGCCAAAACACAAAGGTTTTGCCCGGCGGTATGTGCGCGAATCATGTTATGGTTTCCGTGTGACGTCAGAGGTCACATCGTCTATATGTTGAGATACACCAAGTGAGAAGACTGGCCTTTGACAACTACCAATAGTGTCCACTGTCTTTAAGTCAAAACTTGTTTCTGAAAGGGTACTGCAATACCTCCCCCCCCCCCACTCAGACTAAGAGTAGATCTTGAATAAAAATTACAATTTCTATTCAGAATATCACAGAAGGCCACCTCATCAAAAGCAAGGAGTACCCACTGCAAATGCCATGGGCTGTTGTGGTTTAATTACGGCATGAGTTTTCAAGGAACCAGCCTTTACCTCTGGATATTTGCTAATGAAGACGCTTGCGTGCTTGGAAAACAAAACATTGTATAGCGGTTACATATTTTGATATCTTTTACACCTGTTATGTGTCACCCAGAAATGTTGCCACCAGTTCAGTTTACTCTATATTTTGACATTGAGTCATCAATAATTTTAAAGAGTGTTTCAAGTTGAGAGTAAGTGGTGCTTGAAACAGCTTGACACTACAACACAAGAGCTTTCAAAACCTAACTGGATAATATTGGTTTCTGTTTATAGCAGGGCCAAACTTCAGAGAGCTGCTTTCAAAGGAACATTACAGAATTGGTTTTGCTAGCACAAAAGTTGCTGGCAGTGTAAGCACTTTATGTAATCCACCATATACATAAACTGACAAACCTGTAGAAGTTTGAGGTCGATCGGCCATCTGGGTCGCGAGAGAATAGTGAAAAACCGATTTTTGCTTTTGCATCGATGCCAAAACAAAACTAAATAAAACGCTCACTGAGCGATAAACTCCAAACGAGAAACTAGATTTATTTCTCATCAAATATGAAATTTCAGACAGAAATATTTCAAGGATGTTTTCTACTATCATCATCATCAGACCGTGTAAGTTTTATGTAAATCTGTGATCTTCACGATTTTTGTTTCTTACCAATTCTGTAAAGTTCATTTTTAAAAGCACAAAAAGTGGCTAAGTACAACAAAATTATGCTAAACAGAATAAGGTTATCCATCAAATTACCATGTCAGAGTACCATTTTTGACTGGTATCCTGCAAATTTTTGCTAAGCACACTATTTGTGAGCAAAAATGTTCGCCAAAGCAGCTCTATGAAATTTTTTGCAGGTTCGTGTTACATAGACATCATGTTTGTAAACAGTGCTACAAACTGAAACCACAATCAATCCAAATATCTTTTAAAGGCTCGTAACGTCATACATTAATAGTTGGAGGGAGGCCAATTATACCAATGATGTATACACACGCCACGTGGCATCCTATGTAAAGACTTAGCCAGTGTCTGTGGCTATGGCTATATCAGCAACACCACTTCAAAATGTAATGACCAAAGCATATGCTGACCTAAGCAACAGATGTAGCCATAGCCACCAATTCGGACGCAAACTTAGTTTTTTTTTCTTCACATTTTGGAAATTTGTATTTACATGGAAATAATGCTGATGTAAGATAACAAGTTTACCACTATTACAAAAAATACCTCTACAGACATGAACATTTATTTTTTGCATAACAAGAGGATACTGCAAAGTTCTCCACTTTGTACCATATTAAACAGTTTTCTATGTTACTAAAGAAATAAATCAACTGATCCACTATAAATTTGCATAACAATAAAATAACAAAATTTTAAACTAATACGATCAATTTTCTTTGCATACTCAACACAATATACCAATCAGTGACTGATACCAATCAGTGACTGATACTAATAATGCATACAATGTCTCTTTTTGCATTTTGATTTCAAAATTCTTAAAGATTATTTTTTCATAAACATTAAGTAAATCAACAACAAATATTGAAAACGCTATCAAACAAACTCCATATTTGTAAACATCTGTTTAAACTTTAAACAAAACTATTAATCTGAAATATAAATCTGGTTTGACTGCTGCTCGATGACCACACAATACAGTCATATTCCAGTCACTGTCACACCGCCGTTAAATAATTCCTGACATTTTGTAACGTAATACCAGAAGGTAAACAAAGAGAAAAGCCACAGATCGGCCAGAAGAGAGAAGTCTGGTTTAATATTCCCCCCAATCCCTAACGATCCGCGTCAAAACAGAGTCTTTAATTACTATTAAAACAAGAGTTTGGCGCTTTCCTTTGGAGAGAGTGTCACCAACCACAATCAGACGCCAGAGACAAAGGGTTGAGAGAGAAGAAAGCGTTCCGGTCTTTGTAACCATTCAATTATCCCATGAGGTTAAGTGCTTAATCATCTAATGCCCACAGACTTTCATCACAGTAGCGCATCTATTTTTGACAGTAACTTCAGAACAAATACAGTATACAAAGAGACAGCACTTAGTTGAAGCTCAAAGTTACACCAGGCTGCTTTATGATCCTACAAAGAAAACTCATTTATTGATGTTTTGTCAGTGTTGAAAAAAAGCAAGGGTATTCAAACGCAAATTGGACGCCACAGAGCATCACGGTCAAATGTTTGGTCTTACAAGCAATCAAGCATACTGTAATAAAAATGGAAATGTCATTATCCGCTTTTTGTTTAAGTTCAGTAGGCTCTTCAAAGCCCCTACCAATTAGCATCCAGCTCAACTCATTTGGAGTATGCAGCAACAGAAGCCATTAGACAAACAGGTTGCCTATTGATCATGTTAACAATCTCTGTCCTTGCAGAATGCAGGTACCTATTTATTACTGCGTGATGTGAAATAATTACACTGAAATGCAAGTTTCTTAAAAGTGTCACAACCAGGACTTGAACCCACACTCTGATGACTCAGCCATCAGAACTTTGATGCGATAGACTATGACACGCTATGCAACCCTCATACTTTTTGAAGGCAAGCAAGGTGATTACCTCTATGTCCCTATGCATCTATGTCCCTATGTCTCTATGCCCATATGCCTCTACATGTACATGTATGCCCCTATGCTCTATGCCTCCATGCCTCTATGCTCCTCTTCCTCTATGCCCATATGTCTCTATGCCCATATGCTCCCATGCCTCTATGCTCCTCTTCCTCTATGCCCATGTGTCTCTATGCCCATATGCTCCCATGCCTCTATGCCCCTATGCCCATATGCAACTATGCACCTATGCCTCTATGCCCCTATCTATGCCTCTTTGCCCATCTGCCCCTATGCCTCTATGGCCCTTGCTGCACCTTGCAAAATTTAAGTACAAATTTACATTCCTCTTTAGAGGGCCCTTTACTTTGCCTTCCCCCTACAAGACCAACAATATCACACCTGAAGGAGTAATAATCAAACAGTCACAAAATGTGCAATTGTACATTTTTCAATTAAGTCACCTTGCTAATCAATTAAAAAGAACACAATGTATCCACAATAAAAACATTCGCTCAAAGTTTAGGACAGTCATCATCATCATCATCATCATCATCATCATCATCATGATCATCATCATCATGATCATGATCATCATCATCATCATCATGATCATGATCATGATCATCATCATCATCATCATCATCATCATCATCATCATGATCATGATCATCATGATCATGATCATCATCATCATCATCATCATCATCATCATCATGATCATCATCATCAAACAATACCAAGAAAGTGCTCAATGACTTTTGTTTTTGTCATCAAAGCTATTCCAACCTGATGAATCAGAAGAAAAAATTCCAAGCTAACCCTCTTCCATTCCTTAACAATGTCACAGTCACAGGGTACGAGAGAATCTAGATCCCAATAATGACAAGATTTATCGCTTGGTATCACTCTCAAATATTTAAATTGACATAAATACACACAGACAACCGGGAGATTCCCTGGACGTGGGAACCCTAAATGGTGTTTACCACTGAGTGGAAAAATCTTTTGATCGTGTTTATCGAGCCCCAGCCTAAAGCCATGTGAAGGCATTCTTCCCCTATCAGCAGGTTAGACGCCCGGAGAGTGAAGTTTGTATACACAGTGTATACACATCCTAAGTCAGCAGTTACTACCTACAGATGAGGAGGAGGAGGCAAGGCAAGATAGCGTCCAGGGAGAAGAGGAACGCACATGTTTCTCGTCTGGATTCATCATTATCTGGCCCGCTGCATCTCTTTTATCAAAACAAAACTGATAGCCTTCTGGTTATTCTATTTATCCTCAATCACTCTTTGCCGGGACGGGGGCAGATTCCATCCGTGGGAAAAACCCTGGTGGTCGGTAGCATGTAGTTGGTGGCATCTTCTTCCTCTTCCAGGCCCAGCAGGGCCAGGAAGGAGCATAAGTTGCTTGTCTTGTAACAACAGGGGAGACCTGTTGCAAATGATTAAGACAAATCATCCGCGCTGTAACAAGGATCAAGTGGAAGCGATTTTCCACAGATGAGTTTCTGATGAGTATTGATGACTTGATAGTTTTAGGAGTCATTAGGTGCTAATACCAGAGTGTCTCTTCTGTTGTTGCTATTATGAAAAGCGATGTTTAAGATTAGCACTGCAATGTGTCCTGATATCAACTGAAGTTTATCATCATTATTGTTTGACAAACATAAAGTGATGTTCTGTAACAGGCCTGATACTTCACAAAGGCAACAAAGGCTATTGCCTCCATGCCCCCTGGTCATTGCCTTGGTCCCCTTGAAATGCTATCAGTAGAAATTTACCATTTTCTTCATAGGGTGCCCTATATACAAAGGAGAAAATGCCTTGGCGTCCTTGCCATTTGAAAAGCGTAGCACACATGCCTGCTGTTATAGTGCATTCTTTAAGCCACAGCTGTATATTTTCCAATCGCAGTAATACTAAACCCACAAACGATAAACTTTAGACCAGCGGAAAGCCTAATAAATATTCATTGGTTATCCCCTGCAAATCTATTAACTATCTTCCCACTGAAACAATCCCAGTCAGTTTCCCTTGTGGTTTATTATATGATATCTAAAAAAACAATCCCTGTGATAAAACAAATTTCAATGGCTTTTTAGAGCTACAAAATATTGTGAAGTGTTTCATTGATATTATATCCACCTTTGGTAGTCATTGAAAGAAAGCAAATATTAAATCTTCCTGCAACATTAAACTTCCCCATCTACTCGACCAGCTCGATTTAAGCACGCCGCCGCCGATAAACCCGACACCATCTACACGTTACAATAACACATCCACCCAGGGTAAGAATCTCCCATCGTACTTTCACAGCCCGATGTAAGCGGATACCTCATTTACATACAATCCCATCATCGCCTCGAACTGATTGGCCGATGACGATTCTCCGGCCAATCGGAGAGCGAGGCCCCACTTCATAATGGACCAATCAATCATTCTCCTCTCGGTTAATACGGGAACCCATGCCGGGAGATTAAAAGTAATTAGGACCAGCTGGTTGGAGTCCCACAAGCAATACGAGGGGATAGCATCCCGGTATTGTGATATGTACATCATAAACACAGAGCGTTATCACTGTGTGGCATTTAAAGGAAACTTGTTGTATTCATTCACCGTGATATACAGTATATCTGACAACTGCTGTTTACAAACACTGTCCAATCTTTATATGAGGATGTACGAAGATCTGTGTAATGTTGTTATTATTAAACTAAACTGTAATTATCGAGGACATTGTTTGGTTAAGTGCACCTTGTGTCATCAAATAAAGAAACAAAAACAAAGAAACGTAATCAAACTTGTTGGTTTTATTCTAATTTAAAAATATATCATTATGTTGACTCTGGTCATGATATGATGGGTCATTTGAGGTATGAGTGTTGTTTGGTCAAGCTCACCTTATGTCATCAAATGAGGAAACAAAACAATGAAACGTAATCAAACTTGTTGGTTTTATTTTAATTTAAAAATATATCATTTGTTGATATGGTCAGAATATGATGGGTCATTTGAGGTATGAGTGTTGTTTGGTCAAGCTCACCTTATGTCATCAAATGAGGAAACAAAACAATGAAACGTAATCAAACTTGTTGGTTTTATTCTAATTTAAAAATATATCATTTGTTGATATGGTCATAATATGATGGGTCATTTGAGGTATGAGTGTTGTTTGGTCAAGCACACCTTTTGTCATCAAATGAGGAAACAAAAACAAAGAAACGTTTAATTAAACTTGTTGTAACTATTCTTATTTAGAAATATATCAGTTGTTGATATGGTCATGATATGATGGGTCATTGGAGATGTGATTGTTGATTGGTCAAGCGCACTGTGTGTCATCAAATAAGGAAACAAAAACACAGAAACATAATCAGACTAAGTGTTATTATTCTAATTTAAAAATATATATATATATTTGTTAATATGATCATATTACGACGGATCATTTGAGATGTGATTGTGTTTTCTATTGAGGATCAGGTTGTTTTACGGTTATCTTTTCCCTGCCTTTTATCTCTGCAGACCTGGGTTAGAATTCTGCCTCAGGTCAGAGTTTTGAGTATATAATGGATTGTCAGCCCTACCTGATACCTTTTCATTTTAGAGTCTGCTCTTCACAGCAGGAATTTCATCTTTGAGAGGGCAAGGCCATTTTCAATTTGCAAAGGGGCACTTCAACTGTAAAATCTGCAAGTCTATGGGACACTTTTGAAACCCCTTGGCACGGAGGCCAAGATCAGGGGGGAATGGAGGCCATGTCTCTAGATATTACAAGAGGATTCCTCAGTTTCATTACGACAATTTTCAAAAATTTACACCAAATACATGTACAACCATGCATGAAATTTTTCCTCAGTACAAGCCGACCAAACAACAATACAAGCTTTTCATGCAATTACGATGCACTGTTTATTTTAACGGTTGATTTCCGAAGGAGTGCCATTCCCCTTTAAAAAAGGGTGTGAAGGTACCCGGTTAAAAAATTATAACAAAATATTGATGTCGCTGAGCTCCAGTGTGTTTGAGGATGCTCCGACCCTGAAGTCCCCTGCCATTTATCAAAAGCTCGTCCGATATCTATCCACTACAAGATCACATCAGTGGGAAGAGAGACAACACCAAAGGAGCTCCCGACAATCCACACTCGATTCAATCAGCTTTTCCAAATATGGCCCATCAGGTGGATCTATGTAACTACACTCTGGTTTCCTTTTTTTCTGTACTATCAGTAGAATCAACATCTCTCACATTAAAGGTACTGGACACTATTGGTAACTACTCAAAATAATTATTATCATAAAACCTTTCTTGAATACGAGTAATGGGGAGAGGTTGATAGTATAAAACATTTTGAGAAACAGCTCCCTCTGAAGTGACATAGTTTTTGAGAAAGAAGTCATTTTCCACGAAACTGATTTCAAGACCTCAGATTTAGAATTTGAGGTCTCAAAATCAAGCATCTAAAAGCACACAATTTCGTGTGACCATGGTGCGACAAGGGTGTTTTTTTCCTTCATTAATATCTCACAACTTCGACGACCGATTGAGCTCAAATTTTCACAGGTTTGTTATTTTGTGCACATGTTGAGATACACAAACTGTGAAGACTAGTCTTTGACAATTACCAAGAGTGTCCACTGCCTTTAAAGGCACTGGACACTATTGGTAATTACCTAAAATAATAGCATAAAAACTTACTTGGCAATGAGCACAGGAGAGCTGTTGATCAAATTGTGAGAAACAGCTCCCTCTGAAGTAGTGTACTTTTTGGGAAAGAGTACAATTTCTCAGTCAAAATATTAAAAGACTACGGGCCTGAAGCCTTTCCTAGGAATCTGAAAGCACACAAAAGTGTGTAACAAGGGTGTTTTCTCTTTCATTATTCTCTTGCAACTCTGAGTCCAAACCAATTCAGTCAAAATTTTCACAGATTTTTTGTTTTATGCATAAGAGAGAATACCGGTTGGTCTTTGACAATTACCAAAAGGTGTCCAGTGCCTTTGAGTAAGTTTGTAGTCAATCGGTGCACAGAGTGTAGCAAAAGTCTTTGCTGTAGCAGGTGGAGAGATTATTAAGGGATCGGGTCTGATGAAATGGAATGAAGTGTGGCATTGATTTAACAAAGTTAATATGTATGTTCGCTGACCCTCAAGTTTACACAAAATAACAAAAAAACTGAAGCTAGTGTAATTTCCACAGGTTTCGTGGTGCTATATGAGGTACAACCACACTGCTACGTAATGACTAGAATGCTAACTAGACATACAGCCTCGTGCATGACTGAGGAATGTATTCAACTTCCAAAGAAAATGACACAATGTGCATAAGTTCAGGCTAAAGAACTCACACTGTGTGCTCAATTCATGAAGGTTCTATAATCCACATAAAACGAATGAGAGCACTGATGTAAATATCCGTACAACAGTCGTGCAAAATTTCACACTTTTACACTACTACAATCCCGGCCAAAATGCTTGGGCCACCCTTTCCTAACGTTGTATACAACAATTCCCTGTGCACTTCCCATTCACATTCAAAACATTTGTCCCCCGCCCCCCGCTCAATGTTGACTGTAACTGTAACTCAGAACACAATCGGCAATTGGAACCAACTGTAACTCAGAACACAACCAACATTGAAAGGGGGCAGGGGGGGCCCAACGAGATATGGCCGGGATTGTAGGTTTTTAGACAAAGATGAGTGTGCAGGCATCGAACGAACCCACAACATCCACAGCAATTGCCTCTGGTACCCTCTCTGCAAGGTTCCAATACAAACTTACATTTTTCCCAAGTTCAAGGCCTGGGTGTGTCCCAATAAATACAGGGTAAGTTGGTATTCTCGTCAATAGCTCAGAGGGCAGTACTTTCTCAAAATTGGCATGCAAGGAAACTTTTTCACTTGTGTATTTCCAGTTACCATTTCCTTGATGATGAGTGGCTTTCGCCACAAGTCAAATGTCGCTACAAGGCCCATGGAGCTCTTAATATTCACTGAGCTTCAGGCCTGAATCCAGTCACTTCAGGCTCTTGCCAGAGCACTCACAATCTCACAAGTCACTTGATCTTATACTCCCTCCAACTATTGCATTCAAACTTTTTAAGTTTTGCCAATTTGGTGAGATTTCTGATCCCAAATCTTGTTTAAAAAGGTCAAGTATTAGATGACAGGTTTTAAAACTGAAAAACAGGTCTAATCTCACAATCAGGACAACTAGGGCCAGGTTCAAATCAAAATTTCCTTGAATGTCAAGTGCCATCACATTGAGAAGCCTATAAGTTATTTGACAACTTTGAAATTGGGCTGAAATGTATACTTTTTCATCACTAGTCTTTTCTCCTGAAGATGATCAGAGCACTGGTTAGTGGTTACAACACAAGTTCTTTTCAGAACCACCACAAAGAGAGACTATTTATCACATACTTGGCATTACCACCAACCTTCCTCCCCAGTTTAAAATCCAATACAACTTCAAGTTTATTGGTCTTTCAATGGTTGTTTGTGTTGATTGGATTTTTTATTTTTTTTATCTCATGATGCATTGTAAGATGGACTGTTCTGCCAGCAAAGCCATCCTTTATTGCCTAGCCATAATTATTACGAGGTAATAAAAACACAAGTTACTGATTGTCACTGGTACTATAACTTGATGAACTTTAACTTCTTATTAACTTGATGAACTTTAACTACTTCTTAAACGGTGTTTATTTAATGAGTACTGAATTGCCATTAAAATTCTGTATTGATACTGGCTGTGAAATTGAGCTGTAGTTAAACAAGTTGAACTGTGTTTGCCCCCTTTTCTTTTGAACTCAAAATGCCAATCATCTAACATACAGTAAAGCCTTTTTCACACTAAACAGACATGATTCCATGGAAATAAAACCCCAGGAAATTCCTGGGAAATGTCTAATCTCAAACACCACCATCCAATGTTCACTTCACACTTATGGAACATTCCTGGGTGAAAGTGAACACGTGTATGTATGCTAACCGTAGGATTATCTTGCTTTGCCCTTCTCCCAAACAAGGATGTTAAATCCGAGAGTTGGCCAACTTACTAAGAGGCTTAACTCATGCTCGCTATTTTGTTACATTTTGAACCTGAAATTACCAGCTTTTAAGGTCTTTTGAAATTCTGAATTAGAAAAAATGTCTCCTTCACAAACAAAATCATAATATATCTTGCTAATTTGTGTTTCCTTGGTACATTCAAAGTCAATGGCATGAATATAATGGGTCGAACAGGTACAACTGACGACACTTTTTTGAGGAGGTCTACCAACAACAAAAACGTACACGTGATGATGGCGCTTTCTGAATACGTAAACTAGATCATGACCTTGGCACTGAAACAGTTAATTAGAACTCTGCACAAAAAGACATTGTCATTTTCATGGAATCCCTAGGCCGTAGTATCCAAATTGGCTGCTACAGCCACAGCTATAACTGTTGCTACTGGTGTTGCTAAGGACGTCCAATGATGATGAGTCTAGCCAGAGCCATGGCTGTAGCGCCCATTCTGACATGGCCTCAGTTCTAATACATTGTGGAACAAGCAAGGTTGAATATGGCAAGAAACCATTTAGTTTAACCCTCTCTTTTTTGTTGACTTAAATTACACAAATCAACTTGATTACTCCAATTTTCACGTAAATGAGTACAGCACTTAACAGCAAAATAAACATTTTTATTTTATTTTATTTTTTTAATGCAAGTCGCCCAAAACAAGACTAAAAGCCTCTCTAGGTTCAAGGCTACAAGGAAGAAAACATAAACAAGCAGAAAGCCTCTCTAGGTTCAAGGCTACAAGGAAGAAAACATAAACAAGCAGAAAGTCAGTGGAGCTGAAGGTAGGAACTGACATTCCTCTTACCAGTCGGCTTGCTTCAATAAAACTTCTTCAGTTATTCCTAACTAACTACATACAATATTTTACAGAGCTCTCAACCACAGCATTCAGAAAGCATTTATTGTTCAATGTATGAACTAAACCAACATGAAATTCAAAGACTTAAGACTACACATTTGATGCCTAAATATGATCAATTGACTTCAATTTTTTTAATTCTTTGACTAAATGAAAACCGACTCTCTCTCTCTCTCTCTTTGCCCCCGGAGCCGGTTTCCATCCAATTTCATTAAGCAGTTTGTATCACCTCCTGACAATTGCTGAACGTGACAATCTCCCCAACTTTGTAATCAATCAAAAACCAAAACAGCCCCGAAAAAAAAAACTTATCTCTTGGAGGAACATCATGAAATGACATAAAAAAAACAAAAAGCACCGAGAGAAAAAAAAAAACAACAAACAAAAACTTAAATTTTCTTCTTTTTGTTTAGAAACGACTGTGTAAACTGATACCTCTTAGCTACAGGGCTTTCTTCCCCCGTCCATTCTAATACTACAAGTGAGGAATTTTTTTTGTCTGTCCTCCTACCTTGCTTGATGGAAATTGAACACAAAGAGTCATTTAGTTAGCCTGATAGCAGAACGCGCTTGTGACGAGGTAAAGTACACGGCGCTCGCTTGCGCGGAGCAAATCAGGGAAATTGCCTCTTTGGCGGCCCGTTTCAGGTCGGTGTAATTTGAAACGTCTTCTGTCTTGTGGATTGGGGTGGCTCGGACAGGTAGTAATATAACATGCAGTCAAGCAGAGTAATGTTATTACTGCTAGAGTGCCTTTCCAATCTGCTGAACAGCTCCCCTAAAAGTTTAATCATCACACTCGCTCCATTTGAGACTGTAAAAAAAAAAAAAAATTCCCTTTCCATTCAATCTTATATTTCTATATATTTTTGTTTATTATTATCTATTTCTTGTTTTAATTCAGGGGAAGGAGTGTGGTGTAGTTGCAAATCAGTTGTACCATGAGTTGTACTAATAACCGACTTTCATAGAAATGTCAAGCACCTTTGTTTATAGGACCCAGCCACATAGGCCTACAAACAATTCATTATATTAATCAAATGTAATTAATCAAATGTTCAAGTTTGACTGCCTCACTTCCCACAAAGTTCTGGCATGTAAAATACATTTGGTTTCATTTGTTGTCAGGGCTGCTTTGAGACTAAGTACATTTTTTTTTATTTTATAGATCATTACTATTAATTGCTCTTCTATTTACTTGTTTAAAACAATCATGTCAATTTTTAAATAAAATTTGTACATTTAATTTTCTTGGCTTTCCATTTATTTTAAGAATTGTTTTTGCACTTTTAAAAACTTTAAAAAATGTTCAGCTTTTCTATGTTCATTTTCCTTATTTCTATTAAACAATTGTTCTCTCTCATTTCACATTTTGTAAATATTTACTTGTTAAACCTTTCTCTGGATCAAAAAGGGGCTTTCAGAACCAACATTCACACATCATGTAGTTTGGTTTTACCATACCATATTAGTGCATATAATGCCCTCCAACATGACACAAAATTACCTTCCGTCAATTAGTGCATACACCCCCCCAAGCCACATTATCTCAACCAAATCATTCTAAGACAGATCGAATCATAGTAGTGCTACAGCTGGTTCCGTTCATATCTCAATATTCACCTTATTAGATTGTACTGAACTAATTCCCTCTGAAGATGCATTCAGCGACAGGACAACATCCCTCGCAGGCTTCTTAAAGATTTTTCGGGTCTCTGAAAAGTTTTTCTCATTTTCAGCGATAAACCGGTGTCTGCAAGTGCACTTAGGGATTGAAGGCATCATAAAAAGAGAAGAAAAAAAAACTGATGCTGTTTAGCGATCTTTAAGAAAGAGAATGCCAGCTATAAAACCCTGAGGAGTGATTTAACGGTACCCGCTATTTAATTTGATCACTCTGTCCCCTGGCAATTCTCAAAAATGGGGGAAATCTTACAGTCCCAGCTTTTCTCTCTAATGAGGACTGTGCACTCCAAGAAATACATTTGAAAGATTATTCCCTTCTCAGGTGGGACTGCGGATCAATTTTTCTTTAAGGAGCGTCTAATGGCTTTATGTGCTCGCAATATTGAAGTGTCTGTCCCATAGAAAAGGTTATCAGTGTCGAAAGAAGAAAAAAATTGGGGGAAAAAAAACGAGGAAAAACAAACAGGCGATGGGACCTGACCGTTGTATTCATATAGACCAGATGGTATTTCGATAGTTAAGTACAGACATTTGGTAAATTACACATACGCACAGCCTAGTGTCTTAAAGTACTTTAAAGTATTTAATTTCCTAGTGGTTAAATATGTTTTAATAGCTTTACCTGGGTTACTTTACACACACAGTTTATGTGATTTTCCAATTAATTTCCAATCGGTATGGACAAAAGAAAAACTAAAAACTTAAAATTAAAAATGCTCGCCAAAACACCATGACAGGACTTCGTCTCTCAGATGCTCAGTCCCACTGCCCAGGGTTCCAGAAAACATAGTTGTTCACCCAGGCAACAGTAATCACACACTACCCTGGGAATTAGCCTCAGCTCCTCCCCTCATTGGCATCCAGGGGGCTAGGTCAGGGCCAGGCTTATATTATAACAAGACCAATCAATGGTCACGTACTGGGAGACTGGAGATAATGGCGACCATCCACTATCAAGGTTGGTGTTACGTGGAGCTGAAGAAAAAAAACTCCACTTACGTAAGTTGCTTTAATATGCTTCGAACGTTGGTGGTTCCACTTAAGCGTATCTATTTCATGGGGTGATTACTGCACTCACCCGCGCCGACTATTCTTCCCCCGCAAATATGCAATATATCTTAGATGAACTGAGGTGGGCTTTATTTCTCGGAGAGGTCTTGTGTGTGTGAGTGTGTGTGTGAGCAAATATGCAGGCTCAATTGCCAGTGTATGGTGACACCCTACTAATTGCAATACACAACCCCACAAGTTTGCATGACAAAGTGCAATGAAAAACAATCAGTTATAAACTCAGTGTGTTAGGGCCTATTACTTGTTTTTTTTCTAAGACAGTGCTTTTCCTTCCAACATGTGAACAATTTTTTCCCCCAGTTACTTCACAGGCTTGGAATAACACAAATGCCACAACCTTTGCTGGCCTGGCCTTGGCCTGAGTGCCCCTTCAAAAAGTTCCTGTAAACTCTTCAAGATTTTCTTTAAGGAAATTCCCTTTATAGGAAAGAATTAAAGATGAAGTTCCAGGCCTGCAGTTACCAGCAAAACCAGCTCTCAGTTCATGTTAGCAACCGATACAAAATGCAAAGGAAAAACCTTTCTGCAACGGTTTGTGTTTAAACATTGGCTCAGCAGAGCCCCTTTATATCTATCTAAAGTAATGCCTTCATATGAAATGCATATTAACTCCATCTAATTGCACAAGGATGATAATAACCAGAGCTGTGGAAAAAAAGATTAGATGATTAAATAAATCTAAATACCTTTGGTCCCTGGGAGATTGGCTTGAAATACTGGTGCAGTGGCTTGGGATGAAGCAACTCAAAGACGAGACAGAAGTGATTTCCAAATGTAAATTTATTCTGTAAATAAGAACAAAAATATCAGAAATTCAAGGAATTTGTTTCTAGAAGAACATAAAACTTCGGACTTTAGAAGTTTCTACTTGAGATGGTCACACTTACCTTCAGGCACATTCTATCTAACTTGCATTCTGTTGAAGTAGTTGTTTCTACGAAAGCTTTAAATGCAGTTTTGTATGTCATTTATTCTTAAAGGCAGTGGACACTATTGGTAATTACTCAAAATAATTATTGGCATAAACCCTTACTTGGTGACGAGTAATGGGAAGAGGTTGATGGTATAAAACATTGTGAGAAACGGCTCTCTCTGAAGTGCCATAGTTTTAGAGAAAGACGTAATTTTCCACGAATTTGATTTCGAGACCTCAGATTTAGAACTTGAGGTCTCGAAATCAACCATCTAAACGCACACAACTTCGTGTGACAAGGGTGTTTTCTTCTTTCATTATTACCTCGCATGTTCGATGACCGATTGAGCTCAAATTTTCACAGGTTTGTTATTTTATGCTTATGTTGAGATACACCAACTGTGAAGGCTAGTCTTTGACAATTACCAATAGTGTCAACTGCCTTTAAGTGCTACTTCTATCTTCTTGTTATTTTCTATCAGACTAAAATGTTTTTTCTTTCTTAGATTTTTCAGTTAATCAGAGCTAAACTTTTGTTGCTGGGATGTCCAAATGAGTGGGGTGTCCAAATGACACTTAAAGCAACCTGCTTTCTGTAAAGAATGGGTTTATAAATTAAGCATTTTTTTCACCAGAGATGTATGCACTATCACAGACTGTTGTGGACCTGTCCTGGGCCCAATTTCATTGCGCTGCTTTAGCAGAAAATAGTGATCAACACTTTTCTGCTCAGCAGAAATGAGCAGGATACCAGTCACAAATTGTAAACATCACATGGTAGTTTGGCTGGTAACCTTATTCTGGTGAGCAACATATTGTTGCACTTAGCTACATTTTGTGCTTGAGCAGTTCTATGAAATTTGTTCCTGGGGGCAACTGTTTTATCCCTCTTTAAATCAAATCAATGTAACCAAACTGATGCTGTGATGAAAATAGTCTGGTCCCCACCACCCCTGACAAACACAACCTATGGTATTAATTTGATGAGTGCATAATGCAAAAAGACAATACAGGCATTGAATCTCATTCTTGAAAGGGCACAGCAATTTTCCCCTGTTAAGGGGCACTTTTTCATGAGGTAAATTTAAAGTTGTCTTTGAACTTGTCAAAGGACACCACAGCAAAGCACAGAGCACCAAAGCAATGTACGTGGATGCCATGGGTTGTTTCAAGGTCTGCCATTATGGAATGAAACATTATGACTCAGTTCTGATCAACAAGAAACCCAGACATGTGAGAATGTGCAAATAGGACATGAAAAGGTCTATGTTTATTGGGGTTTAATTATTATAAAACATGAATGACAAATCCACATGTAGCAATCTAACTTCAAGGTTCTAGGCAGTCAGGCAAGTTGTATCAGTTACCAGGAGCTAGCTGTTACTTTTGTGTTAAACACGAATAAAGAAATGTTGAAGGTATTATTCATTCTTTCATTAGATAGACAGGCCTGATCATTGGTGCCCTTGAAAAAGCTCCAGTAGAAATTTACAACTTCCTTATAGGGTGCCCTTTACCAAGGAGAACATGCCTTGGTGCCCTTGCCCTTTCAAAAATAAAGCATACGGGCCAGGATAGACCTACTTGTCTGACCTACAACTTCCAAACAGTCAGAGAAAATTTCCATGGGGATATATTTTTTATTGGGAGTATCACAAGTATGCAGTGCCAGGCATGTATGCCTAGTTTTTGAAAAGACAGGTGCACCAAGGCATTTTCTCCTCGGTAAAAGGCACCTATTTTACATCGTACATGTATGAGGAAATTTCAATTTTTACTGGTTCGAGAGCACCAAGACAATGACCAGGGGGCATGGAGACAATTGCCTTCACTGCCTCCATGAAGCATCAGGCCTACAAATGTACAGTGCCCCCTATGAGGGTACAAGAAGGCACCTCATTGGCTGACAGTTGCATAGTGTCGCAAACACATGCAGGTGTTTCCATTATGACTTTGGGGGGCGGGTGGAGGGGGAGGGGTGTATGCACAGGGTCTGTCCATAATTTCATAAAACAGAAATTCTGACACACAAAAAAGTTCATCAAAATTGTGTTACATCATTCACATTAGGAACTTTTAAACATTCGGTTATTCTAATTCTTGTCCACTTCTGTAAAGAATAAAATAAGTAGGCCTACATCACAAAGCTTAATTCAACCTTAAATCCCTATTCACACCTGTCATGCAAATTAGTCAATTAAAAGTGTAAGGGGACAGTTTATAAACCCCTGTTTTTAAACAAATTCCAGATAATTTTGACAGGTAATAAACGTTCATCAAAATAATGAAACATCATTCACATTGTATTTTTCAAACATCAGGTTATAACAATTTTGCGCATTTAAGAATAATTATAAACACCTTATCACACCTGTTATGCAAATTAGTCAATTAAAAATGTAAGTGGGACAGCAGTTTGAGGGGTTAAAAGCCATATTTTTAGCACAAAAATCCAGATTAATTTGACATGTAACTAATGTGAAATTTACAATACAATTGCAAATCTTGTTTTTGTGGCATTCAGAGCAAACACATTAACAACAATAAGTTACAAAGACCTACTCACACCTGTTATAATATGCAAATGAGTCAATTAAAAAATGTAACAAGGACAGCAGTTTGAGGGGTTTAAAGCCCCTTTTTTATCAAACAAATCCAGATTAATTTGACATGTTATTAATGTGATGTGATGGAAATTTACAATACAATTGCAAATCTTGTTTTAATGGCATTCAGAGCAAACACATTAACGAAATAAGTTGTGTTTATTGTCAAACACATCCATCAATAGGCTAATTTTTACAGTAATATTTTCCAGACATAAACTGAATCCCATGTGTTAACTTTTCTGATTGATTATTCAATGACGATTTTTACATATTTAGCCAATATGCCAATTCACAGACCATCAAAAAACAGTGTGTTTTGTTTCCTCGTGTAATCCCAGAATAGTACATCCACAAGGTCAAAAGCGAAAACTGATGCCTTCAAGGAAATCTACAAAAGTACAACAACCTTCTTTCAGATGGAAAGACAAGAAAAACAAGTCAGAACAATTAAACTACCAATTGATGATTTATACAAAAGAAACTAGCTGTAAAATAATCTTTTGAGGAGTGCTGAGGTATTGCATCAAACACAGAGGGTCTTTATTCAATCATGGTTATTCACCTTTTTAAAGAAAAAAAAACCACCATACATTATCTGAGCAAGTAATAGGAATTTTGATGTGGCTGGACTAGACTGAAAGTCAACTGAACTGAAACAATCAAAGCGTGACATACAATAGTGTCTGCTCATTCTTGACGGCATCCATCAGACAGACAGACAGACTTTTTTTTCTCGCTCTCTCTCTCTCTCTATATTCCAGGACAACCATGTAGCTGCACTTTTTCACAGGGTTCAAGCTTGTTAAAAATCAGTTGATGTTTGTCTTCTTGTAAAAAGGACCAGTGTTTTGACACGAGGGAAAGATAAACAGATTGTGGTTCATTGGAGACACTTGATGAAATGTGGGTGTCATTAATTGCAATCATTTCCTATGAAATTGGATATTTTTTGCGCAGGTAGTGGCAGTCAAATGTTGGCAGGACCAATGAAATAGGATATGTTCTCTATGTACATGTAGATGGGGAAGGCTAGAGTGAAAATCACTATTTGGACTGCTTGGTATAAACCCTGACAAAGTTTGTTGAGACAAATATTTTGTATCTGTTAAAAAAAATACCTTATTGTGGTCCCTCAGGATAACCAAGAGAAGGTCTAATATAAGTACTAATGACAAATGAATGATTCCACAGCAGATTTCTGGCATATTTTGAAACAAATACCCATTACCCACCTTTGGGGATACCATACAAACTTGTCAACATTTTCACACTGGTATAGCAGATACTGTGTGGGGTGGTGGATTTATAGATTGTACTTTCTTTTTAAGTTTGTTCAGTAACTTCAGTCTATGTACAAGAACAGGCCTCTGCTTTTGAAAGTGCAGGGGCACCAATGCAGTTTCTCTTTGGTAAAGGGCACCCTGAGAGGAAATTGTAAATTTCTACTGGAGCATTTTAAGGGCACCAAGGCTATGACCAGTGGGCATGGAGGCAATTGCCTTCATTGCCTCCATGACATTGCCTCCATGAAGTATCAGGCCTGCAAGCAGTGAGCAACTTTACACCAACTAAACTGATCATCAGAAATTGAATGATTTTGTGACTTATCATATTTGGTGATATCAAGTCACAAAGTCATTCAGAACACATGGACATGATTTCACAAACCACTAAGATGCAAAACAAAGATGAGTTTTCAATCAAAATAATGTTTATTTGTGTTGTGACTTCATACTTCATCTTAAGATAAATCTTTGCTCTTTGAGCAATCGACCCCTTGTTTCTGAGAATTCTGGCCAATTTAACTTGGGTAGGCTATTATTATGCCATGTGGTCCAACAAACAAGAAGTATTTAAGACATGGTCAAATTAAAACTTCCAGGATTGAATGACATTCATGTTACTCTTGTAAATGACTGCTGAGGAGAATATCCCATGGATTCCACCACTGGAATGGAGTTTTGAAAGTTCTTAAAGAGAACTCTCGGCCAGTTTTCAAACTTCGTTATGCAGAAGTCCCTTTCCATTTAATATTTTACGTTAAATAACTTGTGTTTGTCATAGAAAGCCACTAATTCATCTTCCGCAAACTTGACTCAGTGTGAATGTGGTGGGAAGGAAAAACAAAAACAGAAGGAGTTCACATTTAATCGAGGTGATGAGCAAACTGGTGACATGACTCCCCATGATACACACACATCCCTTGAAACTGTTCACACTACACACGTTAATACCATGTGTGTCTTTTCATCTGGGTTAGCGGTGTAAAAAGACGCATTAAATGGAACTGTTCCCAATGAATCAAAAGCCCATGAGAGGGCTAATGAGCCATGTCACTACAATGACTGTGCTGCACTTTGACTTACCCCTTTGACAAGGACATTATACTTTGTATGCATAAATAGGGTTGTTCTTTTTCCTAAAGGAACTGGACACCGTTGGTAATTGTCAAAGACCAGTATTCTCTCACTTGGTGTATTCCAACAAATGCAAAAAATAACAAATCTGTGAACATTTTTACTTAATTGGTCATCGAAGATGCAAGAGGATAATGAAAGAACAAACACCCTTATTGCACAAATTTGTGTGCTTTCAGTCAGATGCATAAGAAAAAGGCTCCAGGCCAGGAGACTCGAGTGAGAAATTTCCTCTTCCTCAAAAACTATGTTACTTCAGAGCGAGCCGTTTCTCACAATGTGTTTTACTATCAACAGCTCTCCATTTCTCATTACCAAGTAAGTTTTTATGCCAACAATTAATTTGAGTAATTTCCAATAGTGTCCAGTGCCTTTAAACCTCCCTCTAAACTCCCGACAACCCCCTCCCCCCTCCCCCCTCTCAATCCATCATGCCTATCTGATCATCAGCAGTGTTTTACCATGAAGATGCACTTTCAGATGGGGTCAGAGAATGGCTGGATATTAAACAACTTACAGCACACCGGGGCGGATTTAATTTGGATGATTTTTTTCTTTGGGAATAAATCCAATGGTTGAGTTGAGTAATATGAAGATGAATGATTCTACCGAAACCACTCAAGGTCTCTCAGCAAATCTAATTCGCTTTTTTCTCTCTTTCTTTAAAAAAAACCCTCGGCATAGTTTAACTCTTTAGAGAAGAGTACAGGAAGAGTAAAATACATAAGAGTAACCATTAGGGGCTGCGACCAGCCACAGCATTTAAGTTCTTAAAGGCACTATCGGTTATTACTCAAAATGATTGTAGGCATTAAAACTTACTTGGTTACAAGCAATGGAAAGCTATTGAAACACATTGTGAGAAACGGCTCCCTCTGAAGTATTGTAATTTTTGAGAAAGAGGTAAAGGGTTGAAAGCCTTTTTTTAACACATAAATCCAGATTAATTTGGCAAGTAATTAATCACATCATGTGTTGCGATGGAAATTTACATACACCATCACGGTAATTTGCACATCTTTTTTGTTTGTCATTCAGAGCAAACACATTAAAGACAATAAGCTCAGCCATAGGCTATTTATGGTCAATATCATTTCGCCGTTTACAAGATTACATTGACTAAAGACAAACACATTTTAAAACACAGTAAATGGTGAATCTTTGAAATTGAGAATTGTAAACTTACCAAGAGTCGCACTGTTCCAGAAAAGTCCTGAGGATCTGCACAGTTTAACCTTTCCACATTGTTACTTTCCTGAAATCAATCATATTCATAATAATAAAGATAATACAAACTTGCAAAGCATACATAACTCATACTAATACAGAGAATAAAAACTTATAAAGCATACATTACTCCAGGCACTACACAAAAATATAATACAAAAGTAAACAAATGCTCTTCAATAAAACATTACACCAAAACAGAAATGTTATTATTTTGTAGTAAACAGAAGTTTCTTGATAATAGAGCCTGAAATGTGTTGAGAGAGTGAGTGTTTCTGATGTCATTGAATAGCTTGTTTTAAAAGACTGGTGCAATGTAGGCAAATACACAGTTACGTGGGTGGTACACGATTTACGTACAACAAGTCAGGTTGAGGCAGCAGAAAGGAGAGGATAATGACAGACAGTGACTCGAAGAAGATTTTTGATGTAGTCAGATGCCAGGTCGTGAGAGACAAGTGTGAGGACCAATGTGTTCTATTGTATTTATACAATCAATTTAAGCATGAGTATGACTTTAAGAAACACTTCTTTAAAATCAAAAAATGCATATATTGAACCATAAAGCTAAAGTACTTTGAAACATTTTATTGAGATCAATGCTCTGTTTTCTTGAATTAAAGGCGAAAAATAAAAACAAATTGATTACTTGTTCTCATCCGTCCGTCCAACCGTCGTTTGCAATCAGAATAAAAAAGTATCCAAAAAAATAATGTGGGGCTTTATGTCTTATTAGATACAGTCTGTAAATTCAAAATCATATGAAAGGTTAAGGAATAAGCATCAATGATTAATGTGATTAATCACAACATGAAAATTCGTTTCTGAACAAAAAAAACTGGAGGAAAAAAATACTTTAAACATAATAATTTCATGAATAAATTGAAGTTCCATTAAAAAGCTATCCCTCTGTATAATAATGATAATATTGTCAACTTTGTGAAAGATGTCTGTCATTTTTCATATACCGTTGGGTGTAACTGTTAGACGATTTTAATTGCAAAAAGAGATAATCCATCAACATTGTATGTAAATTACATACAGCCTTGTGAGCATTGTAGTCAATTCATTATCTGTCACAGTGTCACGTACACCCAGCAATTTTACTGCAATACACTTGTAGCTAATTAAAGAGCTTCTAAAATAGAAACATTCCGTTTCTGTGTCAATTACCTAATTCTACACAATTTTTTAATCAGCCCAAACCTCACAGAACGAAACAATTAGTTAATATGATTGACCTACATGTAATATAACACACCCCAAAACTGGGGTTAGTTTGTGTTTGGCTTGGTACTCTTTGATGTTCAGGTCAATGAACAAAGCCTAATTATAGTAAGACATCAAACAGCAAACCACAAGAGAAAATGACTGGGTAAACTTTAACTGATTTTGGTGAACAAAGGACCAACTGCAAAGAACAATTTACTTTTGCAATGAGCATTCTAAATGTTATAAGTTTTGATTTATTATAAATGAACACTAATCATATTAAATAAATTACTTTCAAAAAAGCAACTAATTAGAGTGTCGAGAACATCATGTTTCACTGAAATGCTTGCAGGTGTTTGTACTATGAAATATTCCCAGGTTTCTTTTCAAGCCATTTTTCCATCAAGTTTAAACTGACGTGGTCTTTCAAAAAATTGATGATGTCTACCCACTTAAAATCAACGAACTGAAAGCATTGAACACCAGATCCTTTATCTCCCTCAAAGTCAATGAAAGATAATAACCCTCAGCGCAAAATGAATGTACTGCCAAAACATTTGCCCTGTCCCTCCATCACTATCAATATTTAATTTGGTAATTTCAAGAGGGTTTTCTTCTTATTTCTCTCTTTTCTTTACAGTGCTTAATCTCGTCCTTACATTGATAGAATAGAGTTCAATGCTTCTAGGTCAAGCAACATTAGAATTAGCTTTATAAACCCCTCAGGTTAAACTACGTTAATGGTCATTCTTTTGAGGATCCTTGTAACAAGCCTAAGCATGTCAACCTACACAGGTGTTCTACTTTGTTGTCACATATTGTTTCATTCCTTTCTGTACAGCATTTCCAGGGCAAAGATATTCAAATGTTTTTAGTTAAGGTACGGTCAGCCATGACATTTGTTCCTTGGGGGAAAAGATAGGAACATTTTATTGAGTACAAGGGCTGACATATGGGGGTGTAGACTTAATAGGCTTTTCATGCTATTTAATTGCAATTTGTTTGATTTTGGTCCCAAGTGCAAAAAAAAATCAATCTGAAATCAGACTCAAGTATGAAGAATATCCCCATCATATCTGGATACAGTCATGGAATTACACAGAGGCCATTGCCTCTGTTGATCTGATCTTGGCTTGGCCTTCAATGGTGTCTCTTAAAAAATTCAATTTTCAAATTGAGATGCCTTTGCACAATGGAAATGTCAGTGCCCTTTTAAAGATGAAATTCCAGGCCTGCTGTTATAGGTTTTGTATAATTTCCAATTTTGATTTGTTTTTAATGATTTCTTGATCAAGCCTTCGTAACAGTAGTTGTTGATACACTTTGCCAATTTCTTCAATACATGAACAAAGTGCACTTGTATAAAATGTGAACAAACTCAGCCTACATAAAGGAACTTGCATGCCAATGTGCTCAATATTAATAAATAAATAAAATGCAGTAATTTTGTCCTATATTGATCGCAGATAAATTGTTTGTTTGGATGATCTTCTCGTCAAGGGAACTCGGCAAACTCACACAAGGGGATATAAACACCGAGCTGGCAACAGCCAATTTCTCTCTCAACAACATTGGTTTAACCTCTAGGAGTGCACAAATCAAGAAATTGTGATTCAGTTAACTAGACGACAATAATTTCACCTGCTTTTTCTCACGAGGGAAGGATACCGTTAATCAAGGAACGTGGACTCTGAAAGGTTCAATTTCAGAAAGCAGCTAAGCAGTTCTGCTAAGCTAATATGAGCAGGATACCAGTCAGGGACAGCACATTTGAAAATACATTCTGGCTGGTCACCTCATTTTGGTTTACAAGCATAATTTTGTTGTATTTGAGTGTTTTTTTGTGCTTAAAAGCAAGCTCAATTAAATTGGTTCTGAGCCTTGTGCCAATCATTGTTTGAACTGACAATGCAGTGTCGTCCCGACCGATATAAAAAAATTTTTTTAAATGTAGCAACGCGTAACTTTAAAGGCTTTTGTGTGTAATTAGTGAATTGTACATAGTGCCATCAACCGCCAGATGTGATGATAAACAATGGAAAATTGCAAAAGTGTACGCACTGCGCACAACTCTCAGCCTTTCATGCGTGCACGTTTCAACAAAGACGGTGGTCAATGACGTCATGTGCAATCCAGCTATAGGGATGTTAATGTCTGGTACCTGATATCCCAAGGCATAATATTCCTCATTGAGTACTTTGATGGCCACATGGTGACTGTCTGGTCTGAATGTGTCCACAGCTTCAATGAGTGTGGCTGAGCAGCCTTTGCCAAGAATCCTAATGAAATGATATCGTTTGGCGAGTAGAGGCACTGGGGAGAAGAAGAAGCAAAAGAAAAAAACACAAATTAGTCCATATAATCACTGATGATTAAAAAAAATGGTACACTGGTTATCAAATTACACTACAGGCTTTGTCAGTTTGAGAGTGAGAGTCGCCACATAATAAATTTGCAATGATTGCTGTATTTTGTTGCAAGTGCTAATGTTGCAAAACAATACTACAAACAGCAAATTACACACCTACACACCTATTTCTCATCAAAGCAATATCACTTGTGTCAGTAAAAGACACTATGCAAATGACTTCTTTTGAGTAGGGCGCCCTCACCTAGAGTTCAAAAAGCGGTTGTTAATCGAGAAATCCTGCACGCCGGCAATAAATATGTGCCTTTCATCATCAGTTTGCCTCTAAGATGGCGGCTGGATGACGTCAATGCAAGGTTTATTATACTCTTTAATACATAATTTTGCACAGTTGTATTGTTTCTTTATAAACAATGAATAATGCCGATAATAATTTATTCCATTTATGATTGTCTACTCCATTCACTACTCATTGATATGTAATACAGCTCTTAAATCATTCTTCAGTTTGTTATGAGCTTTACCCGACAAGAGGGTGTTTTCATAATCATAGCTTGCAGGTGGAAACATGATATTTTAAAATCACCTTGTTTAGTAGGACAGAATGCGCCTTTCTCATCGGTGAAACAGGATGCTTCTGCAGGAGGAAATACATACATTTACTATTCGGAGTAATGAATTGGCAACTTATTTTAGACCCTAAACATTGCAAAGTCTAGAGTTTAATTGATGACGCAACGATTGCATCTATTTGAAGAACAACATGGCCAACATAATGATTAAAATAATTAGTACTCTGGAACCTATGAAGGGCTCAAACTTTAGGAGTCCACATGACCACAGATAGGGCTTGTAATACGAAACAATTACTGGAACAGAGCTGACTTTATGTAAACCGGACAGCAAAATGAGAAAAAAAAATCCTAAAACAATTCTTCTTCAGTTCTTCTTCAAAACATGATTTTGACTGTTTTTATTTAATCAAGCACAAAGACATGTAAAACAAAAATTCTCATTTGTCTTAGGGGATTAAAGGCAGTGGACACTATTGGTAATTGTCAAAGACTAGCCCTCACAATTAGTGTATCTCAACATATGCATAAAATAACAAACCTGTGAAAATTTGTGCTCGAACTTGCGAGATAATAATGAAAGAAAAAACACCCTTGTCACACGAAGTTGTGTGCGTTTAGATGGTTGATTTCGAGACCTCAAGTTCTAAACTTGAGGTCTTGAAATCAAATTCGTGGAAAATTACTTCCCTCTCGAAAACTATGGCACTTCAGAGGGAGCCGTTTCTCACAATGTTTTATACCATCAACCTCTCCCCATTACTCGTTACCAAGGAAGTTGTTTTTGCTAATAATTATTTTGAGTAATTACCAATAGTGTCCACTGCCTTTAAGTATACTTCATTATTCAATAGAATTGAAAGGTATTTTATCAGACGTACAGTCCATATTTGAAGATACTTTGCTTTTGTTCATCACAAGTCCAAAAGCAGTCCTTTTATAAGAAGAAACTATAAATAAATAGTAAACTTGCGGGTACAACCATGTGTAAATCTGTTAGGGTGAGTGTTGGCTCTGAAAAGAGCCGGTTGGGTCTCGACGTTTCGAACAGTATACTCTGCTCATCAGTCCTTTTGCTAAATTTCAGTTGTGGTAACAGCAGTTAAAGGAACACATTGCCTTGGATCGGTCGAGTTGGTCTTTGAAAAGCGTTTGTAACCGTTTTTTATAAAATGCATATGGGTAGGAAAATGTTGTCAAAGTAGAATACAATGATCCACACAAACATGCCTCGAAATTGGGTGGTTTTCCTTTTACCTCGTCGACTAACACGTCGGCCATTTATGGGGGTCAAAATTTTGACTCCCATAAATGGCCGACCATGTTAGTTCGCACAGTAGAAGGAAAACCACGCAATTTCGAGGCAAACTTGTGTGGATCATTGTATTCTACTTTTAAAACATCTTTCCAACCATATGCATTTTATAAAAAATGGTTACAAACGCTTTTGTTTTGACCAACTCGTCCGATCCAAGGCAACGTGTTCCTTTAAGACAGACTAGAGAGTGATCTGTAACTCACCCACTGCATTTGGGTTATATTCCTCATTGGGATTTTGAATGTGTTCATAAAGCTCTGCAAGGCCACCGGTCAAGTAACTAATCCTATGAAGAGCTGGCGGCTGGATACGAGAAAAAGTGCTGGACCTGGAGAAGAAAAAAAACAGAGTCAAATTAAAGGGAAGGTATGTGCTTGGTAATCACTCTCAAATTTAATGGCAATAAAAACTATTGGTTAGAAGCCTACATGTAAAGCAGCTTTTGATGGTATAACGCATTATAAGAAACATTTCACGCTGAAGTAATGTGGTTATGTGGTTATGTGGTTATGTACAAATGTTATGTTTTAATATTTTGTAGTCTCTTGTTTGTTTTTATTGATCAGGTATGGAATTTTATTTTTATCCAGTGGTAAGTCATTATGTCATTCAAAAACACCAAACATCAACTGTATGAGCTTTAAAGCTAGCATATTTTGAGTGTATTTTAACTGTACTCATTACTTTAAGGCATTTCTCAGAGGACCAAGGGACTTCATAAAGTATGTGAAAGCAAAGTCTATAACAACAATTTTCATTCATAAATCACCCAAGAAAAAAATAGCTCAATTATTAAAAATACATTTCTTTGAAGATTCTGATAATCAATGCATATAGCTTATGGGAAGTGAGCATTGCTTTCAGGGGATCTACGTCAGTCTTTCCGAAAAGGGTCAAAGCAAGTGTATTGGTCCTAGCTGTTCCTACCTCCTGTTTCCTTCTTGACAACCTGACAACCAAAAATGTATTAACCAAAACAGGTACCAAAGGAAAATGCAAAACATTCTAAAGAAAACAAATTTTACGGAGAACCAAGACCAAGACACAGGCAAGGGAAACCTGGAACCTCTCTGCATTAGCCCGCCCCCCCACACCTTTCAGGCCCAGGGCCTGCTTGACGTCATTAATATTATATTAAATTATATATTAAAAAGCAGCAAATAGTCTCTTAAAAGTAATAATTTTTTTAACAAGGGTTTACCAAATTAGATGCTCACATGGGGACTAGGTCAGCATAGGGTAATGTGCGTACTGTCAGCATGGTCAGGTTACATACAAGTTTGGGTTCACAACAAATGTGAAATCATTATTACACATTCGAGTCTCAATTTTTAGTGTTCAAACTTGGAAGTAGAATTTGAATGAAGAGTAGTGTCGAGCAGTGAATTTCATTGATAATATAAAGCAATTCCAAACAATGTGTGAACTCAAACAGAGTAAGATTTGTAGACCTTAACAAAAAATAACTATGTGAGTTCTGAATTGTGATTGTGAATTGTACACACTAAACACAATTCAATTCCCCGAATTGAAAACAACCAACCAAATGTGAACATCTATCATGTATTCCTCCTTCGTACGAACATATCACATAAGAACATGTTTTTTACTGTTTTCAGTTGCCAACCCACCAATATACTAAACACACACTACAACGCTGACTGCCGTCTGTGCCACACTTCAACAAGCCGCCTCGCGTAATGCCAGCAAGAGCAACGGACAACCATGCAATATTTCGTGCGTAGGCTCTCACGTATAATTCTAACGACAAGACGGGCCAATACCCAAGTAGAAGAAGGTTTTAAACATACTGTAGAAAGCAAAAACACCACAAAATATGTCACATGAGTTCTATGTTACTGTGAACATCGGTCTATGAGGAAAAAAATCCTTCTAAATTACTTACTTCAAAGGAATTCCGAAGGCACTTTTGGCAAACTGCTGCTGTTTCAAACTGTCCACCGAAGCCGCCATTTTTTCATACAGACAGGTTACCACCACACGACTGTTTCATGTTTCAATTGATTATCTCGGTAACACTCCGTTCTGTTTTCCATTGTTCAACCATGGTTCAACCACCCATAAAACCAAAAATAAGTTGTTGACACAAATTTAATTCATCAATAATTAAAGAAGGACACAAAACATAACACCTGTGCGAATAAAAAGCGCAGGTCTTTGAATTGTAAGCATGACATGATCTACATGATGCTTAATACTTTCGGAGGGCAATCTAAGGTCAACTTTGTTTGTAAACAAGCCAGAAAGTTCTATGCCCTCCTCGCGTGACAAGAAAGTATTACAATTGTATTCAATGTACTATTATTTTGCTGCACATCGTAAAAACAAAGTGCAATGCCAAATGGGTAATCTGTTTTTATGCACAACATTTAACTGTATGCATATTTCTGTAATCTTTCGGATACATCACACAGAGATTGGAAATACATGTAGTAGGATTTTCTCTGCTTTGGCCAAGAGATATAAATTTCTTCAACAGTGTCTTGTGAATTAGCTGTCTCTATAAATCGACCTTCATTTCAATATAGTCTGACGTAAATGTTGGTATTGAGTTCAACATTAGTTTTGGTTCATCTTTTGTTCTGGTATCATGAACTATTGTATTACTGGAAATTGTGCGGATATATCTCTTCTGCCGCCAAATTAATAAGTTGAATGACGTCGGGAATTGAAGTACGGACGTAAGCCAGCTGAACTTGCGTACGTGAGGCAGGTCCGGAGGTGATGAGAAAAATCAATTCTACAACAATCACAGATTGTCTATTAATATCATCAAACAAAGTACTTATATATTTTTTTTCTAGAAGGAGATTTCTGAATACACTTTTCCAAGTTTATGTACCATGTCCTCATTTTAAGTGATTTCTCATGGTTTATCAGTGATGACGAAAACTGAGAAAGCTATGATGTGTTCGTGACACTGGCTGGTGACACATAACGCCAGTGGATCGTGACAGAGAGAGAAAAAAATGCTAGGCGAGGTATAAAAAAATGACCATCACTTCAACAACTGCATTAAATGTTGCTGTGTATAGCGCCCTCATGCAACGGATACGCACAGTCCGCCTGTAGTTCGCGTGCCTAGATTGTGCCGTGGATTGCTTCAGTACATGCGCACCACTATCCTTGCGCGTGCGAACTCATGCCATCAAGCTAGCTGGGCTGATGCCAAAAAAGAATAAAAATTCGTGTCCTGACATGTTTCAACTGCTTACTATTCACTATTTTCATTGGTCACCGTTCCATTGGCTGTTGCCTTTGTACAGTGGTCCATATTTAGCTATGATGTCTCCATGTATGGCGAAGGGTTGACATCATCTTATCATGTTGTTGCCGAAAGCTGCGGCCCGTGTCCCAAACAAAGAACCCCGAACTTTTTTCGCGGGAAATTAGTTGCCGAGGAGTTGTTCGTGACGACAGGTGGGTCGCGCACTAGCTGATGTTAAAAGAAAAAAGAGTACATCGTTTTCTTATACTTATTTTGACCAAGAGGTTTCCACAAGCTACTGCGAATATTTTATGAACGTTAAACACAGGTCGATTGGATGCAAGAGAATCGCACTAGAGCGGCTTTTTGTATGAACGTTTTCCATGCGCTTACCTCAGTGTCGTTAAAAACTTGGTGTAGTGGAGAAGTTTGGACAGAGTGTGTGCGCCATCTTCCGTGCCTGTTTGACAGTTACGACGTAAATTCTGAGTGCGTGGGCGGATGACAACATCACTTGGACAACGCATCGGAAAGTGAGTATAATTATTGCTATAGACATTTTCGTCTCAGTGGTGTGTGCTCAAACAAGTGAGGTATTTTAATAACATTGTGTGTGTGTGCTGGCTTCATTTTACAGAGCAGAGGCAACCACAGATATGTGTGATTTGTAATTAATTTATCTCCTTTTTCCGCAGAAAATATCGGGATAGAAAGATTAAATGATACAAACTAAAAATACCAGAATTGAAATAAATTGCGGCCAAGAGAACCGCGCTGTGTTTATGTTTTTGTGTGTACTCTCGACTTTCAATTGCTAACTTTGCTGTATAGATTATTATAGGGCCTACTAGCTACTCTAGCCTGACTATTGGACTATTGGATTTGGGTTAATTGTGATACATTTCGCAGATGAAGTTTGTCGAAGTACTGTTCAATTGTAGCAATGTAGGCAATGTCATTCCTTTGTTTGTAAGCTACTGTCACTGAATTGATGCAACCTACCTGTGTAAATGGTAGTCTAGAAACATTTGTATTTTCTACAAAAGTAAAGCATGGTTACCTGTGACGAGTAAGACCAGTACTTTCTGTGTTTTTCTGTGGCCTTGCCATCTAAAATTATCTTTGTAGAAAAGTTGCCTGGGTTGGATTGAGTGAAATTGGCTACAAAGTATTGTCATTTTAGTAAAGTATCCTTGCTCACCCATAAGTTATTGGCCAATGAAAATTTTTGAGGTATCTAAACTTCTGAAAGTGGAGGTAAAATGAAAAGCTTTTGGGGAGAGATGCAAATAGAGAGGGAACTCATTTTTCTCCTGATCGTTTATAGAAATATCATTAACCTGAGTCATGGCATTGTGATCATTGCTGTGCTTTCAGAAAAATAGTAAAGGCATTTTTCTTTGGTGGTGTAACTTGTTACTGTTGTTTGATACATCTGATTACCTCTCTACCCAAAAAATCCTTGTAAGCTGTTTGGATCCTTTCAGTTTTTTTGCTTATATCACATTCACAAGTGTAATTCCAGGTCTACCCTAGGAGATAGTTTTGTGTTAAATGAGACCCTAGGAGCTAGTTTTGTGTCTTGCTGATTGAATTTTAGAGGACAGTACGACACGCCTTACTTTTTGGATGAAACTTTGCATAGGGAAAGATAATTTCACTTGTTCCAGTGTTTAAATGCTTTTGGTGTTGTAAATTTCATTTAATAACAAAATGGGTGAAATTGTTTCTACCTATAGGCCCCTTGGAGTACCTAACTGTGTGACCACACCCAAAAACCATTGACCACACCCAAAGACCATGTCCACTTAAGTGTCAAGCAACCCTCACCCTCCAAAGTGGAGAATTGGAAATATAGTTTAAAATTTATTTTTATTGGGATTTGGTTTTTTAAATGTTTGTTTGTTTTTAACTCAATGGAAATTGCTATGGATCCAGTGAAAATAATCTGTCACTCTTAGAATGAATTAATATGCAAGAGGTGACACATTTTGTATACATAGCGTGGGAAAAGAAATCTTAGGCATAGGTTAACTGTTATCAGTAGAGATATAGGCTTGATTATTTACACAAAATGTTCCCTTCCCCCCTCCCTGTTATCTTGTAAAGATGATGATGACTCATTCATCTCTGACCATCCAGGGGCCCAAAAAAGAGAAAAGCTGCAGCCAGCAAAGCCTCAGCAAAGCGATTATTTGATTTTGTTTGGGTTGTGAACTACGTAAACGGCTGACTGTCTGGACCGTGGGCCAGCTCTTTGTAGAGCTCTCTTTCTCTCCCTCTCTGTCTTATGACAACCAGGTGCGTTTGTGATGATGCTGTTGCTAAGGGACCACTGCCCGCTTGCCTGCTGTATATCAACCCCCCCCCCCCCCATTTCACTTTATGATCAGCTGATGTGGTTAGAACCAATGGGTTGTCTGATCACCTGATGTGGTTAGAACAGGGATGTCTTAAAGTAAGCTGTGCTGTTTTACTGATTCCTGGTAATAATGAGGGTGTCTGCATTTTAGGATCTTTCTTCGCCGTCTGGTGAAGGCCAATTTAGGTTTAAATTGAGGAAATCAATTGGAAATTTAGACTGTAGGCGCACAGCCAGGACGCATCGGCAATATTAATGAATGCAGAGACTACTACGTGCGTAAAATTCCCATCAGCATATGAGCAGACAAATTTTTGCGCTAGAGTTGAACGAGAGGGCACGTGGATTTTGATCTATTCATCTTCTCATTATAATGACCTCTCTCTTACTGTGTTCTAAATATTCATAACAAATGGATGTAAAAGCATCAGCATTTATGAAAACCAGGGCATCAGGGGCAATTAAGGTCTGTAAAAGCTAATTGGCATGAGATGGGACAATAATTGACATATTTAATCAATTCCTTGCTAATAATGATGCTTTAATTTGTGATTGTGGACTTTGGAATTGCAGTACTCAATGGGGTAAAAACTGGCTGCTTATCTCCTTGTGTGTACTAATTTGTCCATTGCCAGATTCAATGATTGTGTCTATAAATATAACAATGGGGTGTGCAGATCTTAAAATCCAGCAAGTAATAGAACCTGTAAAAGGATGTTGAAATGGTTTCAACCCCCCCCCCCCCCAAAAAAAAAAAAAAAGTAGGGCAGTGTTTCAAGCTATTTCCTCATCATTGCTAAGCGTGTTATTTTTATTCAATTTTAACATCTGCTTTTGTCTTTATAAAAGTATTGAGAGGGTTGACGATGTTTCCGTAAGTCTACTAGGGTGGTATAGAGGCATGTTTGTACTTTTGAAATTTTTATTGCATTTTGTTTCCATTTGTGTAGAGTTGAGCAGGCCATTGCCTCTGTTGCCCTGGTCTTGACCTTAGTACCTCTTCAAAAGTTTCCCATAAAAGTGCTCTTTTCAAAATGAAAATGGCCTTGCCCTCTCAAAGATGAAATTCCAGGCCTGGTTGAGTTAAAATAATAGGAGCCAGAGGTTGTGGTTGAGCAAGGGGTATATTTCCAGCCTCATGTTTTCAATGACATTTGAAGAATCATGAGTTATGCCTAAAGTATGCTATTGTGTGCAGTCGCAGGCATTGAAGCACAACATCTAGCACAGCATCAGCGAGGCAATGTCATTTACAGTTAATGCGAATCTTTATTGTGGGGGAGATTGTTTGGATACCTAGCCATAAAGCCATCTCTCTACCGCTGTTTCGTGTCAGATTAAGGTCAAGGTCTGCAGATAACTCCACCTATCATCATTGCACAGTCTATCGCTTCATCTCGTATTCCAGACTTAAATAATTTCTTTTTGCGGGATTGTGTGTGAGTGTGTGGTTTGCGTGTGGGGAAGAGATTCAGGTGTGATAAAGGACACGTAGAATCTGGACGGGGTACTATTTATTGCCACAGGTGAACCACAAAATAATCATAATAAATGATTTTTACAACTCTGTGAGAGGGCCAAGGAGGGAAATTATAGCCCTCCTCTGAAAAGGGATTATTCACAGGTCATTAAAATAAACAAAATGAACATTCTTGCCCTTAATAAAAAAACATTTCCCCCCTTACTTCCTGTCACCCCCCCCCATACTTTCCTCCATCAGCCAATCATGTGTACTCGTAATCTTGTCGGTATTTGAGTAAGGTTCGATGGATGCTGTGGATGCCCCTCTGTTTAGAAAATACTGCTTAGCAGATTTGTTTGCTTAGCTAAACAATTGGGTGGTACCCAGTTTCTGCTAAGAAAGTCTTTTCTGTGCTTAGCACATTTTTGTGCTTACAGGCTTAATGAAATTTGGCCCAGGTCACAACCACATAATTAGGGGAGTACGGTTAGTATTACAGCAGGCCTCTCTTAGACAGGCATGATTGTTTTCAAATAATATGATACTTTTATGTTCGTTGAGGGACTGACAAAGACAAAGGCCCCAACAAACCCATGACTTTGTATCTGTTCTTTTCTTGAAGAAAACTTACCATTTTAAGGAAGTATATACAAAAAATACATATATATTTTTTAAATCGACTTTGCAAACAATTTCAGAGTATTGTTCCATGCATTATACAGTTTAAGCCATGTCAGTTGACCTAGAAAAAAACCCTGATTTTTCGTTGAAAGTGTTCTTTATAAAAAGTGGGTTGCATCTTACAGACCAGAGTTGGTATTATTATTAAATTAGAATCAGCCTACATATGTGTGCAAGAGAAATAGCATTACAAAATGAAGTAACTACATATATGTAGTAAACTGGTACCTTTGTACAACTGAATGTAAAAATCTCTTTTTGGAAAGGATCATGATTGATGGCTTTTTAGAAAAGTCATTTAGGGACAAAGTTTGACTGGCAATGCGCATGCAAGCATTAGTTGTGATTGCATCATACAAGTTAGAAAACTCTCCGAGGCCGTATCATTACAAGTGCAAGACACACACAAAGAAGCATTGAACATCAGTCTGCATGAGACAAAAATATGCATACAAAAACCATCATAACAAGAAATACTGATTAAAATTTCTCTCTTTTTTATTTTAATTTAATGTCCAAATGACCATTGAATAGTAAAATTTGTGAAAAGTTCTACAAAATGTAACATTAAAAAACCTCATGGTAGCAAATACAGGTAGCAAATACACACTGATGGCATCCCTCCACTACATCATGTTTACAGATCCTATATAAGCCTACCGTGCGGGACAGTCCGCATTCTAGCCAGGCACTCAACATCAATATGGCGCTAAGAATATCATGGTTAACATATGATTCTGATGCATAATGAAAACCCATTGGACTCCGGCGGCTGGCCGTACAGTGTGGGAATGATGATGAGAGGGGTAGAAATTATCACGCATAACATTATAGCACTGTTGCTGTGTTAAGTGTACGAGTGTGTACGTGAGCAGGGCTGGAGATGCGCAGTGAGGCAGGAGAGTTCTGTTTCTGGTACAGTTACAGCGCTGAGCGGATTATGCACAAGCAGCGGAGACTGATGTACTCTCACTCTCTCTCATTCTCTGGCTCGCTCTCTACCTTGCATCACGAACAACCTTGGCCTTTTCAACGCGGTTCGGCTGAGGCGATTGAGCACACCGCCCTCTTGTGTTATGAGATTGAAAGCATTTTTCTTGATTTTTGTGTCGTTATACTTTGGATGAAGTGTGTTTGAAGTTTGTTTTTTCCCTTGTACTTTGACATTAAGTTCGTGAGTTTAGCTTGTTCAGAAACAGTCCACACAAGTTAATCACAAAATCAGTTTTGAAGTATTAATTTTAATAAATTTTGTTTTTACTTTATGGTGAATATATTTTTACAACTTAATTTGATTGACTTTTTAGGTTTCATTTTCAAAGTTTTGTTTATTTACTTTATTTCATCTTGTTTCACTTTATTTTAATTTTATTTCACTCATATGGTTTTATCATATTTTATTGTTTATTTTATTACACTTTTATACATATATTTATGTTTCCTATTACAAATTATCCATATCCATATAACCAACAAAACTCCTGATGGTGCATTGAAGGATTTTTATATTTTGTTTATCGCATACAAGATTTAGAATTTTTTTTTTTTTTAGAGAAGGGCATAATCAACAAGATCAAGTGTTCCACTTGAGTTATCAAAGTACAATGCAGCTTACTATTTTTAGGAGTTTGCCATACGTTTACACTGCTGTACAATATGGTTTCCTTTTTATGGAAATGCTTGACACTGCTTAACATATTTGTCATTGTCTGTCTCCACCTAAAAATAAACATCAATATGGATAGCTCATAAGAGACGGCATTTAAAAACATCATTGAAGTACTCAGGTTAATGTGACATTTTTTCAGGGAAAAAGGGAAAGTTGAAGTTTGTTTAGGTGTTTTTTGGTAATTTTTGGTTTCCTAATAAGTCATTGTTAACGTCAATGATCGAACAGTAATTTTGTCTGTGGTCTTTTGAAGCTTTGCATGATGGAGATAACAATACTGATTGCCGGTTTTCAAGCGTGATGAAAATTTCTTGGTTTGTTCTCTCAAATCTTTAACAGTGCCAGAAAAATGAGAGTAGGCTTACTAAATGTTGAAGGGGCAGCAAGGCCAGGATCAGGGCCACCATGGCCAAGACCAGGGCCACTTTGGCCTCCTGTTAAATTCCAGGCCTGCCCTTTTCTGCTTAGATGGACATGAGCTCTATATCTCGTCACAGGTGTACTCGTGCTTTAAGGAAATAAAGACCCACAACCTAAATTCATTTCCGCTCTGAATCCTAATAAGCTTATAAAGGTTTTAATGTTTCATTTGATAACAACCATACAAGGACATCCAAAGTTACGAAAGGTTCATTTGAGTAAAGCCGTATTATCTCTAATTGTTACACTAATGTGAATAGTTCATGTTATGGAGAAAGTCATTAGTTCAGGGTCGTTACATCCATTGTGTTGAATAGAAAAGTACTTCATGAATTGATTGAATTAATGTATTGCAGGATGCGCTAGTGTTCCTCTTGCAAAGTGAAACATTGCTTGGCCTGTTTTATTGCCAATTATATTAATCATGCAGCATGGTGGTGGTTGAGCTCCTTTGCTGTAAATAGTACGCAGTCCTACCCTGGAACATAAACAAAACAAAGGAGAAGGGGAAGCACAAACTTCAATTCAATTTCAAACCTCCAAGACTGAGAAAAAAAGAAAACAGTGGGACTGACAGGGAAATAAAAATTAATGGATTTCCTCAATCTTTTGTACAGAATGTGCCAATGGTTTTATTTGGAGATCAAAGTAAAATAGAGTGTAGGAATGACATTTTGGTTGAGAACATTTACTCTTTATCTTTTAATTACCTTTTTTTGTGTCAAAACGTTTACTTTATAGTTGTTCCGTTCCAAGATTGAGATTTCTTGATATCTTTTGTAGAGTTTATTTCTTTCCTGAAGTGAAATTGTTGCTTGTGGTCACAAGTCAAGCTTCCTGTGGTCAATGAACCACATTGTTTACTTTAAGAAATTTCTTCTTACACTACATGAGTGAATGATGCACCATTTACCTTCGCTGCTGCCGAACCGATTATTACATAGCTCTCTCACTAGAAGATACAGGTATCAACTTACATATTCTGAATTTAAACTGTCTCATTATTTTTATTCTGCTTAATCAACCAGTGCAACAAATTTCCAATTAATTTACGGCTCGTTAACCATGGGGGGTTTTAATCGAGGAGATAATTATTTACAATCATGATTGGCATTTTCATTGTGATTTGATGACTTGAGTTGACCGTGTTTGTTTATAATAGGTTACGAGTAAAAAAAAAATTGGGAAAAAGTCCTCATTGAAATTCCAGATTTAGCCTTCAACTTTTTGTGAACCAATTTCCTGTCGCTAGTTCAATAGTCTAAACCACAACACACATAAGACAAAATTGTTGCTCAATTTTTGCGTTTGTTATAAGGAAGAGAGCTGACCTGTATGCTTCGTTTTGGGCAAGGGCACCAAGGCATTTTCTTTTTGGTAAAGGGCACTCTAAGAGGAAATTGTTAAATTTTACTGCAGCATTTCAAGGGCACCATGGCAATGACCAAGGGGGCATGGAGGCAATTGCCTTTGTTGTGTCCGTGAAGTATCAATAGGCCTGAGAGAGAAATTGTCAGAAATTTTGTGCCACTCATTGTGGGGGGGGGGGGGGGGGATGGAAACATGCACAATGTAAACAAAAACAGTATATGAGCGAGATGTAATAATGACGGGACATCCTTCAACTCCCACTGAACCTGGTTCAAGTGTGTATGTGTCATCTTGTTACAGGGAGACGGGGGAGAACATCAATGAGCAAACACACAGGGATGCGGGGAGAAGTGTTTAGGGGCCAAGCAGCTGTGTAATTGACATTGTTTGAGGGTATTGCCCGGGCACCTGTGAGGAGCCTCATGGTCACTCTGTGGTGTTTCTCTCTGAGATCATGGGTTGATGATGAAAAATGCTTCCTCTTTTTTTGTTTCTATCTGATGGTCATTAAGAGGGCGCATCTGGAACAAGCTCATTGACCGATGGTGAGGAGGTCAAGTAGAGGAAATGGACAACCAAAAACAAATATTTGATTTGTGGCAGATAGTGTCCAGCGCGAAATTAAAACTACTTAATTAAGGGTTGTAATACTTCATATACTTTCTTTTAAAGTGAAAGTTTATGTGATCAAAGTAAACTTTGATGAGAAACTATAAGAAATTCAGTCGGATCCGTTTTATGTTTTTGAATGAGTGGTGAAAGTTGATGAGCAGCTGTTTGAAGTTTACCTTTGTCAATTTCTAAATAATGCTTTAACAAAAACCCCTGTACGAATTTTCAACACCGAAGTGGTAGGAGCTCAACATCATAGGCCTATCCAAATCTGGTTTTGCAGCTTCACCCTCAAACCTCTCTCTTCAAGACGGTATATTTTTATAGTGAGAGTCTGTAAATTCCTAGTATTGATAAAAATAGTCCGTAGAACCTTGAAGCAATTGTAGGAGGTTTAGGGAACTCATACTCTTGTTCAAAGCATGTTGATATCCACTACCCCTTTCCCCATCTCACAATTCTGCATAGCCTTTAAAATAAAAATTTCATTACAGAAAATAGAATACAAAAACCCTGCGGATTTGGGGAGAAGGAATCCTCGTTTTAATCAAACCCGTATTTTATATTTTATTTTATGATTTTTTTTCTTCAGAGTTTTCAAAAACAAACCAAGCTAGTTTATTTGACTAATGTTTTATTTTTTAAAGTCATAGAAATAGATACAGTTTTCATTTGAGTGTGAGTGGCAGGTCAAATGAGGTAGTTGTGCTGATGATGTAGACAATTCTTTCGTCCTTGACAGACAGCCTGATCCTATTATTCTTGTAATTGTCCATGTAGCCATTAATTACCCTGTGTCGCCTTTCCAATAGAGGGAGAGGTAATTGATTACACATGTTGGTCATTAATCAATTATCAGCTCTACTGGTCTGGTGCTTTGGCTGGGGACACAGCGCCTCTTCAATGGAATATAGACATAATACAATTCAAAGCCTGGAAACTTTTCTGTGCAATTGTCTTCATCATTAAAAGAGCAATTTTGTTTAGTTTTAATATGAAGTATTGATTTGTGATAAGCAAAATGCCTTTACAATTGGATTGTCGAGTCCAATTGCAATCAGAAAACAATATATTAAACTGATGCAAACATAAAAGTGTGCGGCATATTTTCGGCGCTGTTAAAATCCGGCGAGACCAGGAAATGAATAAATTGATGAGGGCATTATTGAATTGACTTAACAATCGCATTACGATGGTAGTAATGTCGGTGTTAAATGACCATACGGAACATCAAAAGCTTTATAACAATAAGTCTGATGAGGAGTGGGTGTTGACGAGGTTAATCCTAAACAAAAGCTGACGACACAAGAGCTTTAAAAATCAGTTTCAAAGTGCATCCGGTTGAAGCGGGTAAACACAAAAATCTGCGTACTGACTGCTATCACACGTTCGGTGACTGTATGGCACTTGTAAAGATTCTCCCACGCATACTGAGATGATAACAAAATACAGAGAAAAAAAATGTTGCCTGGTTCATGGTTGCAAGCCCGATATCGTCATTTGCATAATGCTCACTTTCTATGTACACATGCTGTGTACATAATGAGATAGCTGTCAGCATGCGGTGCCTTGCCGCGCTGTGATTGGTCACCGGTGATGATGTCACCTGGGCCAATGTGAGATACGAAGGGCTGGAAACGCTATGGGTTGGGTACAGGGAGAGTGATGAAGGTTGCATTGGAGCTGACAAAAAACAAGAGCCCTGAATTTTGTATAGAACAAAAAAACAAAACAAAAAAATCAACACTATAATCTCACCATGAATTCGGTCCATCCTTTGACATTGACTGTTTCACCCCGGGTCGGTGGTGCAAGAGGTAGAGGTGGTGGTGGCCATGGTGATGATGCGGACGATTTAAAAAGCTGTCCGGTCCGTAGTGGGACGCAGACAACCCAGTTACCAGGGAATAGTAAACAGCTCCTATGCATCCTCCATGTTAGCTGACACTGAGGACCGTACCGTGAGCGTGTGTGTGTGTGTGCTGCTTTGAATACAGAGACGAGGAACATACTTGTGTAGCATCATCTTCTTCTTCATCATCATCATCCCTGCTAGTAGAAGACAAAGGTAAGATGAAGTGGGGATGAGGCATTAGTCATAATGCACTTGCATCTCTTCCTTCCCTTCACCCCCCCCCCCCCCTCCTTCCATCGCGACGCTAACGATTTATGTGATAATTTGGCTGGGGAATTAATGTGCCTTGTGGTACAGTCAATCAGTCGATGTTTGTCATTTATTAATGATACTGTGTGGTGTTGTATTAAGTGGTGAGGTGGTTGTCTAAGTGAAAGTTACACTTTTTTGTACGAGGAATTGTGTTTAAATATAAAAACTACAGAAATTTATACTGTATTCAAGAAATCGATTCCACCAAATTGCAGATGTTGTGGTAAACTTTAAATATTGGCATGTTAGCTGATGATTTCCTCTTTTTAAATAAAAACTATAAAACTCTACAAATTCTTTTGTGGTTGACAATTTTCTATATTTTCTCCCCAAATTTCAAAAGGGTATGTTTGTAAAAACAATGAATAATGTTTGATAATTGTTTATTTTGTTTTTCGATAAGAAATTTAATTGACTCAAAATTAAACCCCCAACTGTTGCTCCAAAAATTTGATCAGGTTTAAATGAAGAAAGAAAAAAGTAATTTTCAATGGATAGGCCTATTTGCTAAAGGGAATATTTTTCACATTTAACTATTTTCAGTATGGCTCTATTTATACAATTTGAGTATTGTTTACAGCATGGTTACTCTGATGAACATCTGCAGACTATTTTCTAAGCTACTTATAAAAGTAAAGCCATTAGATTAACTCTGTAATTGAATCATTTTATTGGTGGTTAAAACTGTCAATAGTTTATGTGATTGTGATTGCAATTTAATAACAATTCAATAACATCCATAAATCCCAGGAATTCCTTGATGGATTTTGACTTAAACTGACATGGTTTCCAGAGAAAAGGCCCTTCAGCCGATTTCACGAAGCACTAGGATTAATCCTAATTCGAGTTGGGATGAGTAACCCGTCCTAACTTAGGATGGGTTCAATGCGTCCTACGTATTCAGATATCCTAAGATTAATCCTAAGGAGTTTGGTGAAATCGATGGCTGATCACTTTTGCCAAAGATTCTGCTCTATGATTTGAGAGTTTTGAGATATGCCCCCAACACCATCTTTGATATGGCCTATTGTTATTTTTTATATTCATTTGACCCAACAAATAAAAATTACAAAACAAATGAAAAACAAGCAACAGAGCAACAATGAAACTGGAGATAAAACAAAAAAGTACTTAAATACTGAGTAAATAAAAATTGTTGTAGTTGGTAGTTAGTGGGAAGAAGCAGAATGAACATCCTCCGTTTTAACCCATCCATAGAAACCAGTCAATCCAAATATTGACCAATCCAATTGATGTTAATATCCCAGCTTCAACCATGTACAGCCAACCCCCCCCCCTCCCCTCAAGCATTTTCTCCCCCATCCTGTTGTCATGCTCAGAAGGCAATCTTGTTATCATTAATGTACATTAGAGGAGATGATAAATAAGAGATTGCCCAGGAAGCACACCCCCAAACCATAACAGTGAATTTGTGACATGCCATGCAGACCTTAATCTGATCATCACTCATTACACTCAGCTGACTGCCTGTCAGTCTTGGTCTTCCAGACTCAAAAATACAGACCTTTGGCTTTCAGCCAATCAATCAATTGGGTGTATATCAAAGCGAGGCTGGAAGAAGACAAAATAGTCAGAAACCTGAGACCTCCAAATATTACCCCGTTCACACAGCACTACGACCTTACGAAGATCATGCCAATCACCCCGATCTCAAACAAATTATCAAGTCGGGGTATGATTGGCGTCAAAATCCAGCAACTTTGCAAATTGAAGACTCCGCCCAAATTTACTGCTTCTACGTAAAAAGTGTCTTTGACTCGCTGTCACTACGATTACTGGCGATTACACCAAGACCAATGCCGACGCGGTTTTCGACTTCGAAATGGTTGCCGACGGTGCTGCGTTTTTATTACGACCACAGAGATCTCACAACGATGCTACCACGCTTATTGTATGATAATGGCGTTCCCACTACGACTTTGCCCTGCTTATTGTTGGCCACGAACTGTTTTGAACATGTTCAAAATAAGAGTGAGGAGAGCTTGCAGCTTCCCGACCTAGGAGATCCCACCGAGACGAAACCATCCTCCCACGTTTGGCCCACGATTAGTCCGCGATTGCAAATGCTCTCGGCCACTTTTCCATCATAGTAGTAGGCATCTATGTGTGAACGGGGTATAACCACGGCACCCAAAGCAATTGCTGTGCCCCTTCAAGAACAAAATTCAAGTAATGAATACGGTGTACCAGAAATCTAATGATTCTATTGACCAATGTTCTTGATGGTGTATGGACAATAAATAATTTACCAAATTTAATCACGGATAATTTAAGAATTCAATATAAATGCACTAGCTATAGCTTTTTATACCGGACAAGCCAGGTGATCTAGCAGAAAGACATCTGCTCTAGAGTTTCAAAGGCTTGAAGTGGTTCGAACCCCACCAGAGTGATAGGATGCACAGGTGATTTTATTTTCTCCACAGGAAAGTAGTGCTTAAAACTAGAGTTAGGGTATCCACAATCCAAATTCAAAGTTACTCCCAAGAAGTTTAAATTTGTCAACAACAAACACATTCACTTTCAACATCTATTACATTCACTTTCACTTTCACTCACAACAAAGTATTTGCTTAAACCAGTGCCACATAACTTGTAAGTGAACACCCAGACTTGTAACCACACATTAAGGGGAATTTAATGGGACAGTCAAAATTATAACCTTCATTTTCCTCAACCCTGGAGAGCGAGCATTCAAGATCTTGTTTCTCACAGCAGGGCTGTACAATTTCCTGTGTACAATAAGCCTGTTGACAGTTGGCCAAGTGGCGGGAGCCCCATAAAGTGATTGCCTATTATCGCTTGATTTACCCATCCATTAAATTACACTGGCTAGGTATCTTTATAGTCTAGCGCCATAAGCCATCATCGAACTGTCTCTTCAAATATTCTCCAAATGATAGCAACGTCTGTGTGCGGCCGCACTGAATCAATAATTGCTTGTTGTTATCACCGTCCGTCCCCCTCCCTCCCTGCCCCCCATGCGACAAAATTGCTAAATCAGAAGCGTACCGACGACGCCTTATAGGTGACCCTGTTTTCATTTTTGTAGTCTTCTCCGTCTGTCGTCGACGCGAGCCATCTCTTTGGGTGGTGATGTTTTACTAGCTTGACGGACTTCCGTCTGCTTAACAGGCTGTTCAAGCAAATGAGGCATCAGTGCAAGAAAAGAAAGCGCCACCCTCGGATTGTTTTTTTTTCTTCTCCTTTTTCCTTCGGATGCAAAAAGCCATAGTCGGAACAAATGCCGTGGCGCCATGGTTGACATTTCTACCCACCCGGTACAGCCATTTAGCGCGCACAGGATCGAATAGCTATGAATTCATGCATGATCAACGGAGAAGCTAAGAAATCTCCATGGCGCGGCGGCCCCCTCCAAATGAAATGACTTAACCCTGGCTTGTCAAACAGGTGTCTGGGGCAATAAAATATCTGGCGTGCGACGTTGCACGCTTCATTTTTCTCCTGGATTTTGCTGGCGTCAAGAGGATATGCCTTTTCTAAAACCCCCAACCTGTTGTGTGTATTTGATTAGCGCTCAATGAAAACTTCTTTGGAAAGAATGGTAGTGAAGGATGGAGAGAAGAGTATTGGTTGATGGCTTGTAACCTACATTATTATGGATAAGAACCAAACAATATTCTTTATATCCCCGATACAAATTTACACTGTTGCGGCACTCACTGCTGTAATGGAGGATTCCAGCTGTCTAAAGCTACCTTGCATTCTCAGTGGTCTAGTGATGAGATATCTGCTCTACAATGGCAAAGGTTGTGGGTTCAAATCCCAGCCAAGTAATATGGCTGTTGATTTTGTTCGCAGGACTTGTGAAAGTACTGAGTAAAGAACGCTTTACACATCTGGATGTAGGGGTAAAACCAAATCATATTCTGTATCTCGATGAAAACTTAACTTTATCCCAGATCCGACATCATGGATTACTATGCTAGTCTTGTAGCATTTGTATACTAGAAGCTGAAGGAAGGGGAATAGTCTACAATACATTGGATTGAATCAGATTGGCTGAATGTGGGGGGGGGGTCTTTCCCCGCCTTTCACCTCTGTGGACCCCAGTTCGAATCCCACCTCAGGCCGGAGGTGTAGATTGGGTTTTCAGTCCCTACCTGATAGCAAGGGTTTTCACCATTGGAGTTTTCCTCCAACATCGAAAACTGAACATTGCTTCGTTTGTCTTCTTCATCCTGTTATTGGCCCTAATTGTGCTGTTGGATGTGTAATAAATAAACAAATACATTTTGAGGTCCTCCAATTACAAAATGCTGTCATCACACCAATTTATTTTTAAGAGTAACAACTTAAGGTTTCATTCAACAGCATCTATTACTATCCCTGGGGCAAAATCGCCAAAATTAGTTTTGTGAGGGGTTCCCTTTGTTTCTAGCTACTCCGGGGATAACAATACTTTGGTGTCAAGTGAGTCTTTAAGAAGTTAGATAAGACCAGCCTGGCTGCTTTCACTTGTTATCTTTCAAGTACCCTCGCCTAGAACAGAAACCTAAACCCCAAGAAGGGTTGGGTAAACATTGTTACTCCAGGGGGCTGTCAAGACACTGTCACCTCCATAACGCCATCTTCAAGCTCATACCCAGTGAAAACAAGTTTTAATTCTTATTGACATGGGCCACGCTTGCGTTCTGACATCATCCTTCTGAGCACCTGTTGACATAGCAACCAACCCCTCTCAACCATCAGGTGTTTCATGTTGACATTGGGGAGAGAGAAATGACGCCAGGCGGGGGACTGGGGTCTGGTTCAGGTAGAGACAGGGAGCGGGCTTTGATTCAGTGACTGATGGAGTGCCTCTACAAGAACAAACGACCATGCCTGACTGGACAGTCAAGTATCTATCATAAGACATCGGTGCGCTCTTCTTGGAGGCAGGATGTCTGACGAGCAGCGGCTCGACCCGGCTCGGGAGAAAACCTTCGTCTTATCATGGATTTATCAGAGAGCGACCATGGGGGATTGCTTTCCCCAGCAAGGACGGCTACCCATCCCTTGAGAAGAAAAAAAAGAATTTCCTCCGATTATGCTGCATTTAAGGACTCAAGTCTCACATCTCCTGGCTCCTAGTTGTCTGAATGAAGAAAATCATAATTTGGTTAGCGGTGCGCCTCCTGTGTGTTTGAGAATTTATCAACCCTCTCTTGTGTTGAACTTTATATGGGGGAAAACAAATCTTAAACAATCAGTTGAGCCTATATAAGATTCTCAAGATTGAAACTGATGATGGTTTTCCTTTAAGGAATTAAAGCTGTATTGTGGCCTAATCCCGGACTTCATTACGGTCGTGGTCCATCTGCCTTTAAGTAAGACTATCTCTTATCCAAAGTGAGGGCAAGTTTGCAGAGGCCAGCTTACCAACCAGAGACAATCAACACATACTAATTGAGACGTTACAAGACTTTGCGGCTTTAAGACTTCAGTAGATAATTCTAAAATGTTTCAAAATAATAAAAAACTTCTTAGATAATGCTCGGTGAAAAACAAGGAAATTACCAATGAGTTTTTGTCACTCTGCTTATTCAGTTTCATTTTTAAAAGAGAGTTATTGTGTTTACAGAAGCACCAACTCGACTCTCTTTGAATAAAAAAATGCAGCAATTGCATAAATGTTTTTGAAGACTTTAAATTTTAACATTTTAGTTGAGAGATTTTGGTTTTTTTCATTACTTGAGACTTTATTAAAGTTTGATTCTTTGTTCTTGTAAAGGAAAAGCAGTTTTTCCTCAGTAAAGGGCACTTGTGTGATTGAAATTCAAGATTCTACTGGAACATTTCAAGGGGCACCAAGGCAATGACCGGGGCTTGAGGTCCATAGACCTTAGGTGTAATTAAATACTAGAAAGAGATACTTTTGGGAAGTTTTGTGAATGGGGGCATCTTTGACTTAGGACAATTAGAAAGAGAGTACACACCATGATCTAGCCAAGCAACATGTTAAAAGTTAAACATTTGAATTTTTTTATACAGAAATATGACCTACAGGGATAGAGGCTTGGGAAACTGACTCGGGTCCAGGGCCTTATTTCATAAAGCTGTTAAGCACAAAACAACTGACTAAGCAGATCAAACTAAATATGGGTCACCAACTCCTAAAAACAAGTAATAATGCTGATACCCTTTCAGTCTTTGCCAGGCAAAACGAAAGAAAGTGTCAAGCAGTATTTCAGTATGGGCAACAGCTGTGTGAAATTAGGCTCAAGCTGAGAGTCAGTCAGTTTTTACCACTAGGACAGGATCCCCCAGGATTAAGAAGAGCTTTTTGTAACACTCAAGTAGTCTCAATCCTTGACATTGGGAGCCAAGCCTTGAGGAAGGTTTGATGTTTTTTCCAGACCTCCTGTTGCGTTTGCCTGTCCATCAAAATGAATACAATAATGATTAGAACTTTTAAGGTGGACGTTTTTGGTAGTGACAGACCACTCGAAAGGAATGGCTGTCACAACTTTTTTTGTCAGATGTTGTTAAGGGTGATTGAGCAGGAATTGTTTTGGAGTGGATGAGATAAAATAAAACACCTTGGGATTATTATGGATTGTTTGAGGGATAAAACGTCTTCAAAGATAATTTTTAGGAAGTTATAATTAGAAAGAGAACGAAAAAAGATCGAAAGGGTACAGCAAGCCTTTTACAGTAAAAAATTCACTAATAAATTTGGGTTTTCATTTGAGGAAGAGAAGAGTAGAATGCAACAGTACTCTAATCAGCTCTGAAAGATTGAGGGAAGAGCTAGAAAATTCATTTCTAAGTTACTCTCAGGAAAAAACTAAAAAGTTGGTATCTGTCAGCTCTGAAAGATTGTAATTGGTTCAAACTTACAACTATAAAGTTTTCAATTGAGACCACTCATTTTAATTATCAACTATGTACTTGGCTGTAAGTTTAGTTACAGGAAAATTGGCTGGCTCCAGTCTATATAAGCCCATGAAGCAGTCTAGGGCCAGGCAAGAAGGGCACCAGCTGCATTGAGTGGTGTCTCTGGGGACCAGTTATCGTTGACAGGGTCATGAACGGAGGTTCGGAGTTTGCCTGGTGTTTATGGTGACGTTCACTCCAACTAAGATTCCTTGGGGACCATTGTTTGTCTGGAATTGGACAGGAGACCTCCAGAATGAGGGAAAAGGGCCAGAAAAACCCTCTGACTCTATGGTTAGACTATGGAACAAACAAAAGTTGGGATCTGTCATTGAAAGGTGAATTATGACAGCATTTAAGAAAATAAACTGTCTACAAGTTAGACTATGAAAAACAGAAAATCAAAATTTGTTTGTGTCTGAGTGATGTTATTAGCATGGTGCGAATAATAGGAAGTAACTATAACTATAAATAAACATGAGGTACAACCATGTAGACATTTCTTTATAAAGAGCCATTGCAATCTCAACATTTCAAACAATAAAGGCCTACTCTCAGCTCATCTTGACTGATCTCAGGAGAATGCTCACTGGGTAGATTTCACTAAGAGTTAAGACTAGTCTTATCTCAAGTTAGGCTGAATTACTCGTCTTAACTTCATCCTAACTTCGTCCTAGCCTAAAGTTTTTAACTCTCCTGGGACTAGTCCTAAGTTAGGACTATATTTGTGAAATCAACCCCTGGACTGCTTATGGGTGTTCATACATCATTGTTTGTATCTCGATGTCAGTGAAAGGTTTCATGCCATGTTCAAGATATACTATGAAATACGTAAACCAACTGTTAGTGAAAGGTGAGATTTTGAAGTTAAACTTAATTTTGACTCCAAGAAGAAACATTTGAGTCATGTTGACAAACTTCTGCTGAGGGTACGTACAGGTCACAGGATTTGGAAAATAACCTCCGGTTACCCCAACGAGTTTTAAGGTTGTTTTTCCCCCTTTTTTTCAAAGTCAAATTGTGACGATTCACTACCTCCTACCAATTCTATTGTCTAACATAGAGTCACCGCAACTCAAATGATGAGCAATGTTTGAGGTTGCTAAACATGGGTGGTTTTCGTTGGCATTGTTCCAAGAACAGTTACGCAATAAGCAAGGTGTATTTTTAACCAGTTGGCACTCTGAACTTTATACAAAAAAACGAAAACAAAACCCAAGGTTTAGAGAACATGTTCATTGTTATCAACGTTATTTTTACTGCTCACAAATCTTCAAACTTCGACAAACGTTTTGGTTGCTGGCGTGTGACAATACTCGATTGATTTTTAGGATTGCACAATACACCAATTACACTTAAAGCAGTCTATTTTTGAGAGGGCCCAACAATAACAAAGCTGGTAGGCTTTTGTGTTGTGTGTGGCTAAGGTTTCAAGTATCTACAAATACAAAAATAAAAGGTATAATGCTATTGTTAAAACCTTTGATTTCTTGCCAAGTTGCTTTGAAGCAATCTGAGTAATCTGATGTTTTTATTGTGGCTAGTTGCCAAAACATTACCATCTCTTCACACTGATTTTGACTTGTATAGATCGATCAGCTGATCATCAGTAATTGGTTGTATGCGTAATTTACTACTCATGGGCGTATCATTTACAAAGTTACTGAAAGTTATCTTGTATTTTTTTTTCTCTTTTTTTGTTCCCGAAAGGTTATGAATCAAAACAAACAAGGATGATTATTTTCAATTTCATTTGTGCAGCACCACAATTGTGGACCCTTGGTTTCAATGTTATGAACAATGGATTATTTAAACAAAAATATGATGTAAGTGTCCTGTCACTATTACCTATCACTTTGAAGCCAATGGTCATCAGGATATGAGCCTGGTGAAGTAGATCGCTCAGCCATGATACGCCTATCAAAATCCTTCAGACTGTACACAAAATTGTTCACAAAAGTTTGTGCACAAAATCTGTGATCAGTTATACCTAATGACGCAGTCAAAGCAAGTTTTCAAGTTTTATATGCTTTGAGTTTCAGTTTCAATCAAAATATTGACAAAATGGGATGAGGTTTGTTTTTGTACATAATGGTGTTTTAAAACCTGACAAATTTTAGTTTAGCTTCTTAAAAATCATGTTTGAACTTGTCCAACTGTCGTCCAGTTTAATTGTTCAGAATTTAAAAATGGAAACTCTCATAACCCTCTTTACTTTCTGTCTCATTTTCTATTGCATTATAGGTCATTTCAGTTTGAAGAACTTTATCAAGTTTACTTTCAAAACAAAAGAGCTACATAACTTCACATTTTGGACTACTTGATAATGTCAAGTGTATTTGTATGTCATATAAAAAAACGGATACTTAGTGGTGCACCTAGATTTTATCTTTGGAAGACTTTGAAGAGATAATTTTAAGCACACAAGTTTCATGACCAAGATTCAAACCCCAATCTAGCCATCGGGATATGAGCCAAGGGAAGTGAAAAGGTTCATGACCACTATTGTGTACACAAAATAACTTTTGAATTAATTAACGTGTATCCTGGTACCCTCTTCAATCTGTCAGTTATAAAATACCAAAAATACTTTTTTTTTCCTAGCTACATTTGTAGCTGCACCACATGTGTTTTTGTTTTTTAAAAAAACCTCATTCTTTGTCTCATTCTTTTGTATTAAACAGAACCGTCTCTCAAAACAAAGCAAGTCCAGTTGATTCATAAAAGATTCTGCTTTAAAAGTCAATCAACTTCTTTCCAGGAAATTTGAGAGCAAATATGAGCCAAGTCCTTTTGTTTGTTAAGTACTTTGCCATTGCCTTTTACATCTGGTGGCCTCAGACAGGAACCACAGGGATTGATGGTCTTTGACATGTTGATGCATTTCCTCTATTTGCGCATGATAGGCTACGCATATATTGCAGCTCAAAACTGTGGCTAAAGACAATTTGCGTTTGATGTAAGACACTTTGCGTATGATGTCACAAACTGAAACAGTGCCCTCACTAAGGTCAAAGGAAGACTCCCTACAGCCTGAACATCTGACATCACACGTTGATGCTCATGAACTACACCAGAGATCTGCCTTAAGCCTACATCCATAATCACCTTTTTATCGCCTTCATTTACATGGCCTTCATGGTCCTGGAAATTCACAGTCAAGTCTGATGTACAATTGTAAACATGTCAAACCAAAAACCTGTCATATCCTTGCTGATATAGACAGGGGACCAGTCTAGACCCCTTATTTGACCGATAGCGCGCTACCTGATAGTTGTGCATGGCACATACAGGCGTAAGTTACTGTTGATTGACCTCGACGATGTAGGGGAGTCTATTTATGTATCTGATTACTGCAACATACTCACAGAGCATGAAACACCATATCACTGCCAACAGATAGTTGTCCCAGCCAAAACTACGTAATTTGCACAGTCGGGGTACATGAGAGGTCATGTGCCTTCAAATGGGTGCCTTCTTATGGGTTAATGTACTTGTAATGTACTGGTACAAAGATCATTGTCATCTCTGTACCCATACCATTCGCTATGGTCACCATACAAAACCTTCTGTCAGTTTGATTGACAAAACTTTATGTAAAGCATGGAACTGTTTTTCCTTTTTTTTCTGGAAGTGAGCATTATCAGATCCATGTTTCTTGACAGGTAGTACATATAACCATAGTTCCTCCATGATACCAGGGTTTGCTGCCTCCACGTGAACTACATTCATGTTGCATTGTAATGCACCTTTAAGCTGTCATGTTCCTTGAAATGTAAGAGCATTGGGCTAAGAGCATAGAGAGCAAGAACCAGTCTTTGCTGATAGGGTTTGGAGGAGGGTGGGGCAGCGGGACAATGGCCTGGCAGAGACCACTGAGCATGAAACTGTTCTTCCATTTTTTACTGGAAGGGAGCATGATTATCAGAGCTATGTTTCTCAACATGTAGTAAAAAGCGAGTGTCTGCCTCTAAGTGAACTACATTCATGTTGCATTGAATTAAGCTGTCATTTTCTTTGAAATGTGTCTAAGAGATTGCTCATCTGCATCATAGAGCAAGGAATAGAGAGCAAGGACCACCAATCTTTGCTGGTAGGGTTTGGTTGGAGGAGGGTGAGACAGCATGACAATGGCCTGCTGGCAGAGAGTGCTACATACCCTCGGGGCACTGTCCCTCAGAGCAAAATGAGACAGACTCAACAACCAGGTGTATTGTTAACACCCTTTGTTTCTTCCTTGCTCTATGGTTTCTTGAAGGGGTCTACTGCTCTCTAGACTTCATGAATATTAAACAGGTATCTGGGTCCAGGAATTAAACCTCAAAATGTTTTCATGGGATTGATGTCTTTTCTTGGCACCAAGCCACTTTCTTCAGTTGGCAAATTTAACCGGGTAAGCCAAACCTCCCCAATGTTTAATCAGTGCAGGTGTAGAGGAAACTGATTTTAAACCTACCCTATCGTGACCTTTTCCAATTGTTTTTGTCTCAACTTTTTATTATTTATGTTTTGAAGGCTTTTTGGACAGTTGTCAAACATTAATTTCTCTTTGAAGCTGATTGCCGAGGGTAGTCAGAAAGCCCTGGTGTGTTTAATCAGTGCAGGGGTTCAAGAACTGATTACTACCAGCCCCCCCCCCCCCCAACACACACACACTACCATTAGGCCTACTGCTTTCATTTTGATAAGTTTGAAAACTTTCTGGTGCTGGTTACTCTCGCTGAAGCAGATTTCCATTGTACAAATCTATCCCCGTTGTTATCAATACAGGTAAATGTGTACAGACCAACACTGCTACAGATACCCTAGATTCAATTTGAATTTTCAATTGTTTTTCTCAGAGTTTTGTTTTTGAAAAGTCAAAAACTTTGTGGCACTTAGTATCTTTGTGCCACTGGGCCTTTTTTTTCTGTTGGAGAAGACTCATGAAAATTAAAGTTCTAATTCATTTCATGCAGGTGTGGAAAGTCAAATTTTACCCTAGACCCCAAATGTTTTGATTGCTTTAACTTTATTTTTGTTATGATTTGAGAAGCTGATTTGAGAAACTCTGTGCCCGGCCGGTGTGTTGTCATGACTAGGTTAAAAAAGGTCTGCAGTCAGTCACAGATCATTGTCCTGTGTGTATACGCAGTGTTACCCATTCAGTATCCCGATAACAATGAGCATCAGCAGTGAATAGGATGGGCGTGCTCTTGGCAGGCTTACTGCTCGCGCTGTGTGCTGTATGTAACAAATCTTGGCACAGTTTCAACCAGTGACCTTAGTTCAAGCGACGGGCCACATCATCACACTGTAGTTGTAAACACACTCTGCTGCGCATACGCTGTATCCATGCAATAGGGGGATAGGATTGTCTATTATATAGAGGGTGTACAAATGTATTATACACTAACTAATTATACAGTAGGAGTTTTACAGAACTGTCAGAGCCAAGCAGTGACCTTGTCTTTTGTTTGATTTGCTCAGCAACAGACAATCATAAAGAGATTGTGCGGTGACTCAGGCTACATTTTGTTTTGTTATCTTCTTTTTATTCGGAATAGAACAAGCCAGTAAGGAACACCTATATTTATGTTTGACAATTGATAGCTATTGTTTATATTTTGACGGCTCTTTGTGAAGAGAGGACTTAAATTATTTGACGCACAAAAGAAGATTTTGGATTCTTTGGGGATTTGTCTTGAGGAGAACTTGACAAAGCACAAACAGTTTTTCTTTCTCCATGGTCTATCTGGATGCCACATTGGCTATAAGGTATGTTGTTGTTTACTAATTAAGCATGCCTGATATGCGTTTAGTTTGCAAGTTTTTTAATTTATACTTTTTTATTTGGTATAATTGTTACACATGACATTTTTAGTAAACAAATTAATGTAAATACATAACTCTGGGTTTTATTTTAATTTGATTTCAGTAGTGCTCATTGATGTGTGTTTTTGTGGGCAGTGACATTTAAAAAGCAATTGTAGTCAACTTTTCTATCAAGTATGGTTGCTATTTTGTTTGTAAACAAGATGGTTCGATGCTTATTTGTCAACGACAGACCCAGCCATTTCTATGTAAACAAGGGACGATCATCGATGATCTGGACTATGTAGAGCTCTATTTGCAAAGTGCTGTATTGTGTTTAATCGAGATTAACAAGTACAGTAACAATATAAGGCCTGAATTATTGATTACTTCGCGGTAATAGGGGGTTTGTTGATTACTAGTTTCTAGAAATCTTGATTGATTTGTGCTAGAGCTGTTTCATAATAACAGAACAGTTCAATCACCCTGTGTGTGTTTTGGACTTTTGGCTGTCGGTGCCTTGATTTTCAATTAGGTAATTGCTTACTGATTATAAGTTATTGATTATTTGAAAGCTGCTGTTACATTATACCATGGGCTCTTAGAATAACATTAATTCCTAGATATACTAGTTTTAAACAAACATACAAATTTACATTATATCAAGCTACAATTCAATGGTTTTAAGAATTTAACTTTGAATTGTAGTAAATTGGTTAAATATAACGTAAAAACTTGAGTTTGGTGCAAAAATCAAGTTATTTTCCAATAGTCAACTGTTGGCTTTGCAAGTGACATTCTCATATTGAAATTGACTTTCTTAAAAACAGTCAAAGATTGAAAATCAACTTCTGGTGTTGTGTGGGGGTATTTTGGGATTGTTTTTTTTTGTTTGTTTTTTTTGTTTGTTTTTGTGGTTTTTTTTTTTGGGGGGGGGGGGGCTGGCATTGCATAACAACTCAATTGTAGGGATTTTTTCCGCTGATGTAAGCAGACGTGGTAATCAAATAATAGCCCTGACCCAATCATTTGCAATACAAAGTTACACACACCAGTGATTCAACACAAAGACATCCTTTATAAAAGATTCCAAAGTTGGACCAGACCCCATTATTGAAGCCATGGTTTATATAGGGCACCTATCCCCATGCAGGTAAATCCTGCCCTCTGATTGGTCAAGAGTTTGGTTGCCCATGCATAGGGCGAGTGTTGATACGCTACGGTGCACAGTGTTGTTTACTTGAAACACACAATGATAATTCAAAGCTTATTAGGCTCCCCCCCCCCCACCAAAAAGAAAAATGTTTATCCTCCTGCCTTTTTGAAAAGAAGGAAGGAGGAGGGTTTTTTTTCTTTTCTTTGTTTCATAATGGCCAACTGACATTTTTTAAGACAACCGACTGGGCTATTTTTTCAAATTCTTTTTTTTTTGGGTGTGAAATCGTTCAAATGTCATCTTTTTTTTTTTTACAAAAAAGGTGGCGGCCTCTAAAAAGGAAGCAGGTGGGACGCTAACCATGTTTAAAAATTTTTTATTTGGCCTTACTACAGCAAGGTTATATGTCGCAGAAATATTGTTAAAGTAAATGAACTTTAAGCTTAGTCAGTTTATATTGTTGACAAAATAAGACTAGTCATCCCAAGTATTGAAATACAGTTGCTAGAATCATCCAGTGAAAAGGCAGAACAAGTCTTTTTATACAATGTAGGATCAGTGTGTGTTTAATATGATAACAGGTGATAAAGCTTTTATTTAAAGTCACTATTGTGTGATTATCTCTGTTCACTGATTGAGGCTTGTTTTTGTTTTTGTTTACTTCGCACCTAGTAACAAAATAAACATTGGAAAATAATAGATTTCGCTTGCGTAATCCAATTGAAAGGCCTTCCCCTTCTTAACAATGGGAGCTGGACTTGTATACAAGCGCAGAGAAACAAGAGAAAAAATAATAATTAAATCATCAAAAAATCATTACCGGTGTGGTGTCAGACACAATTCATATTACATCAGCCATGGCAATTAGCGATCAATAAATGAATAATGGGGTCTGTTCGATCCGTTAGCTCGATGCGCATCCGTTGTCACGGAACGCATGTCAGATGACGTACAAAAGCGAGTGCGGGGGTGGCCAGCTGGACGATCTCTCAGATGTGGCTTCTGGGTGGGGCTCACTGGCGGCGTGTCGTCGGTAACAAGTGGGGAAAAATCTCTACATACCAGCACGACATCGCCAGATGTTGTAGTTTAGTATGAGTGGCTCCAGCGAGTAATAACTAACTAAAGGATTTTATGATCTTTCCTGTGCAAATACTTTTGATGATGTACATATAAGCCGTTGATTGATAGTTACATGATATTTTTGTTAAATATTACTCTTTAGATTGGCATTCAATGACTTGTAGGTCAGTAATTCCACTGGATTGCTTTTGTGTAAGTCAGAATTCACTGTCACTAAGTGTATTAATAATTTATGTGAGAAATTATTTTTATTTTGTAAATTTCTTACCACTGCTTATCCAAGTTGCTGTGTGAGGGGAGGGGGATACTGCCCAATGGGGGACACAGAAATACTGGGTGGCAAAGGAAATACTGGGTACATTTCCATTTTTGATGTAGCTCTTGGCAGACGCACCTTTTCAATAATAACAATAGGGTTCATACCTAGTGAGTCTGTTAGTTGGTCCCTTGTGCCCCCCCCCCCCCCCCCCCCCCGGCCTTTACAAGGAAGACTGTGATTATTCTGAAACAGTCAAGAGTTTCCCCTCCACATTATAAATGTCCAAACCTACTCAAAAAATAAAAGTCAAACTCCCTCCAAAGACAAACACACTAGTCGGATATTATATAGGCTATCAAATATTTAATATTGACAATGCGTGGGGCTCATATATAATAAGACCAAATCAAATCTGTTTCCCACAATAATTTTAAAAGGCCAGGCCGCGCCGCGCCGTTTGTCTTCCTTTAAAAACAGTTGAACTTTGGATCAAAACAAAACTGACCTGGGACAGATTCCATTGTGTTCCTAACATTATTTAAAGAACCCTGTGGGTCAAAGTATAGACAAACCCTCCAGTGGGGGGTCCTCTGTTGACCCGCCCAACTTGGGGTCAAATCCTTACTTGGGTAATCTGGTAAGATTGACCCCTCGTGGTGCGTCCATAGGATTGATTTCAACAGGGGAGGGTGTTTGGGGTTGGGTGTTAGGGATGGATTACTGGGGTGGACTGGAGAGAAGGAGAGAGAAAAGAGAGTGTGATCTTAACACCATCCTCTCCCCAGGATGCCTACAGATGTCTGGAGAGGAAAAATAGCATCTTCCTCCTCCTTGAAAGAGCCAAACATGATGCATTTCAGATACATTTTCTTGACAGTGGCTGATATAGTAACTTGGGGTTGTTGATGTTTATGATTATGTTTACATTGGTAACTTTGGCAGGATCCTTGTTGAGATGTTAAGCAAAGGATGCTTGATTGTTGGTGGAGGGCAGATCAGACACACAAGTGCTGCCAAACAAACTTAAGCTACCAGTGGAGAGTTGGAAAACATGAAACCCCATTGACAGTTATGATTAACTAAGATGATAGAATAAAGAAAAACCTTCAAATGGATAACTCGATTGTTCTTAATATAATCGTATAGCCACCATTTTTCGTCAGGCAAGCACAAGTTCTCAGGACACCAAAAAGGGACTGACTATTTTTCTGATTGGGTTGCAATGATTTGAATGGGTACCAACAAAGCAATGAAAATGATAACTTGTCACTGGACCACTTTTTTCTCCTGATTGTTAAGAAGCACTGATGAATTAAGAAACCTAAACTAGACGCAGAACAAACTTGCTCATCAAAGGGTACCTTTAACAATTTTAAAAGGTTAGACTTTTTACCCGCAGGGCACCGGGTAATTTATTCCACTCTGAGTGGGTTTTTTGATGGGTGAGTCCCCATTGACTGGTAAGGGACCCTGCAGTGAGTTACTTATAGGTCCCTGTCATGATCGTTGTCAATGCTAGAGTGTCAAGCAGCCTCAGTTGGTAACCTCCCCGTGAACCAGCTGTGTTTACTACTCCTGGGTCTACGGTGGTGTATTGGGGAGATCTGGTTCCATTGTCTGAGCTTCTTGTGTTATGGCGAATTATTATGAAAGATCACTGACCGCAAAACTGCTGGGTGCTGAGCAATGATGTAAACATCAACGTGGATGGTCTCAATTTGCAGTGTACTGATTCGGTTTGTCTGGACTGTTATTTAATTCTTTCTGGATGGTTTCGCCCCAACAGAAGAAAAGTCGTTTTCGAGTTTTTATTCTTGCTATGGTCTGGTTGTTAAAAGAAGTCATGGATGACTCAAAGGACCCATGGTAGGATGGAGTCATAGTGATTGTATTGCATTAGTTCAATAGTTCGATATATACAAGAAAGCAGATGCTGCTTACATTCCATCATTGCAGACTGCCAATACTTGTCTTGCACTTCTTTCTCACATTTGTAATAGCTTGTTATCACACATGCAATAACTGTTGCCAATTTAATAGTTTCATGTTTTCAATTCAACATTTCTTGGTCGCAAGAAAAATCTGCCAAACTGTCTCTGCTGTCTAATGAGTGTGGACACCTTTTAATGTATCTTGTGATTGGAGTCGAGTGTCTTTTGATGTACTTTGAGTATAATAATTCACACTACATGTATGTGGAATATTAGAATATGTGGATGAAACATATTACAAATTATTGATTTATATAGACCTAACACATATTATTTAACAAAACCTATTAGAGTTGTTAAAACAAAAGATTATTTTGTGGGTAGGCTACAGTAGTTATTTTTTCAAAACTGTTTTTTTTGACAGATGAGAGTTTGTTTGCCTTGTTTTTAACTTGTATGTGTTTTAGGAAACCATTATAAAAAAGTTCCATGTACCTGTTTGGATAAAAAAAAATTGAGAAATAAGCAAGTTCACGGAAGACAGCCATGTATAAAACTCCTATTGCAAGAATTGAGAAAAGTCTTTGCAATCTCCTAAAGAAAGAAAAAACCGCAATGTTCCAATCATTGACCCTTATCTCACCTCTGGTTCTTAACAGAAGCCACCATTTTTTTTAAAGAAAATATTGCTATGGTTCATTTTTCGGTAAACTAGTTCATATCTTGTTTCAACACCATGCAAAGCTTAAAATCTTGTTCTATATTGTTTTGTTTTTAATTGTAAGTCGGGACACCCTGTACCAATACACTATAATCTGATAAGACGCTTATTTTTATCTCTACTCATCATCTACCCCTAGAACTATTTATAACACTATTTAGACCCTGAATTGATTGTCCAACGCCATCGGTTTAACGGTAGCTATCCTCGGCCCATTGTGTTAAACCTCATTTCATTAGAAGCTAATTATTGATTTTTTTATATACATGCTTCCACACAAATAAGTAAGTTGAAAAGTTCAACGCAATTATCTCTTCCGGGCTTATACGTGGAATACAAAGACCGCACTGTTCCATAGACAGCGTACTTTTGAACAAACGTTTTTCACAATGAGCAAGCATGGGGAAATCATATTCTTTGAGATTTTTTTTACCAAAATTTTCTACCTTTATTTGTTGTTTCTTTTGGAATCGGCCTTGTATTTTTGGCTTATGCCCCTGTAGCAGTAGACATGTTCAGACATGCCCCTCTATATGGATACAGTCTGATCATAATATGATATTTTTTTGTCGACCACCCCTCACTGTTTTTCAACTCTAGTGGGAAAACTGCAGGGTAGGATTTTCTTTGTTCTGTGGTGGGAAGAAGGTAACACGCTGAAAATCTGAATTATTATCATCGGGGTGTGAGGTTTTGGTAGTGGCACTTGGGTCAACCACAACCTGGGGCCTGGCTGCCCTTGAAAGTATTAACCTTTTTATGTTCTTTTATTTGTTTGAGTCGATTGTTAGCAACATTAGTATGATGTTGAAAGACTTGAATGAAATCAACTGTTGAAGACTGAGTTCTGAAATATGATGAAATTTCGTGAGCTAGTTGTGGCGGGAAAAAAACAATAGGTTTCACCAAAGACACGTAGGACAAGCTCAAGTCATTGTTAGAGCTTAAGAAGTATCGATCGTTTTGTTTGCTGTTCTAATTGTCCAAAGGCTATTGTCTGTCTGACCTGTCTTCATCCTTTGAAGATGATCCTTTTCTCTGCTCATTGATGACTCATCTTTTTCACGTTCGTCCTTTTCACAAATCAGACACTCTCTTTTCTTTGTTCCTGACAGAACGCTGCTGTATTATGAGTGAGCTGAAGATCCGAGTGCGGACTCGACTGCGAAAACTGACCGACACTGACCAGGTTATTCTACCAGACCGCCACCCTACTCGGACCAACCGCCGCGACCGGCAGGCCGACGAGTTTATACGCCCCGTTTATAAAAACAGAGTGACCATCGAATTGTGTCCGGACGATTTCCATATGATGCAGAAGGACAATCTCGAGGATGTCATCGACGTTGAGATTTCAGACGACGAGGTGATGATGGACGAAGAGGAGTCGGACACTTTTGAGGGGTTTGACTCCTCCCCTATGAGTGCCTCCTCCCAGTCGGACTCCCTGAACAACGCCATTTCCTCCCCCATCAACATCCCCGGAAACTCTGGCCACGCCCCGCGGGTGCAGCGCCCAAGCTCAGGAGGAACGCCACCCCAGTGCCCGGGTTATATCGGGCGAATGTTCCCCGGTGCCCAGAGTGACTCCGGTTCCCCGTTATCGTCTGGCTATGGCTCGGCCTCTAGGTTCTTCCACTCCACCTCGACACAAACCCCATCAACTCTCGTGTTTTGCGAGACGTTAATACGTTTGCGAATCTCAAGTTTCTCTGGTGACGAGAGACAGCAGGCAACAAGGCGGCTACGGATACAACCCCAAGGTAAGGAAAGTCCACATAGAGTAAGCAGACCATTTGCGTCAAGCTTCAAACAGAGAATCAAAATTTTCCAAAACTGTCGAATAAATACAACTGGCATTTAAATTGACCAACTGAACATGAAAATGAACTGGTGATTTGAGCGCCTAAATAAAATTTTAAAAGGGGGCAAAAGATGCAGAAAATTTCAACTCTTAAAAGCTATATTTCATGGGTGTTAAACTTGTCAGTAAAATATTGAAGAAAAAAAACACAGAATAATTTGTCTTTACTCTCCGGTACACAATTTACAGTTAAAGACAAAATTACAGGACTGGTAATTAAATTAGTGACTAAAAGAGTTGTAGTTTCTAGTCCTCAAACTTAAAGGTCAGTTTTAAACCTGAATTTATGAAATTCACACCAGAATCAATCATTCAATAGATTTGAAAAAAAACAACAATTTAAAAGTAAAACCAAATTTGTTCAGCCTACAAAAAACTTATCTACAATAAACTTTCAGCGTTGTTTCTGTTTTCAAATAATTTACAGTGAACTTTTACTGGTACCCAAAGTTTCTTATTTCAAATTTGTATCTGAATAAAACAATAAAGACCCAACTTATCAATTTTTTGGATCGTTGCACTTCAATTGTTGTTTTGTTAACTTTTCAAAATATACTTTTTCCCCGAAAAAAAATACTCAATAAAATTTAATTACTTCCTGGGTTTAATATACATGTTGCACGCATCATGGTCAAAAACTCTGATAAACTCTTGTAACGTGAGACTTTTTTTATATGAAAGTAAAGCATCTATGGGTTTTTTGGTACCAGCACATTTTACTCTGCATTTTGATTCGCTCAAGGACAGTAGGATACTATATAATCCGATTCGGAAAGTACAGTACGTTGTAAATACACTTGGTTATTAAATGGTGGATAAAGGGGCGTGTCTTTGAACTTGTGGTTTTCTGTGGCTGTTAAGTGACATTGAGATGTAGTTAGAGAATATTGTTGTTAAGCAAGAACAGGTTACCAGCCAAAATTACATTAAGTTTGCATTTTTATGGCTGGTACTCCACTAAATTTTTACTTGGCAAGACAATGGCAAAGAAATTTGTCAAGCAGTATTTTCTGCTAAACAGCTTCATGAAATTGGTCCCTAATGCAGTGTCTTGGAAGTGAACCCCGCCCCTAAGAGGAAACTTTGATCCTTCCTGGGCCCAGTAGCCTAGAGCTGCTTATAGATAAAAAAGTGCTAAGCACAACAAAATCATGCTTACCCAAATATGGTTACCAGCTGAAGCACAATTTTATTTGTACAAAATGTACCTGGTACTCTTCTTAGTTTGCTAAGCAGGAAAATGCTCAGCATTACTTTCTGCTTGAGCAGCTCTTTAAATTTTTAAAATAATGTAACAATCATTGTACACTTTGAATTGTAGCAGATTTGATGGCACACAATATATTAGACCCATATCAGAAGTAAAATATAAACCACAGTTCTTTTTCAAACTTTTAGCTTCCCAAAAATAAATTGACAATCAGGACCGTTGGAAATTTGCCCAAAAAGCTCAAAAAAATATATATAATTATAGACAAATTCATTGTATGATGCTGTATGTGACGAGCCATTGTGATATGATTCATCCAATAACCTTTTGTGTTCATTCTCACATTTAGAATAATCCATCAAAGGAGATATTTTCAGCCGCCCCCCCCCCTCCACACGTGTCAAGCCAAAACATGTTTGAACATGTCCATGCCTGCCAGCACAGCTTTGACATTTCACTGTATAGCTACAAACTTGATCACTCACATACACTCAAAAATCAATTAAAAAAAAAATTGACAAAAAAATGCATTTATTCATAAAGGTGGAGAAGCAAAGACTGTATGGGTGGGGGCATACCTATTGAATTAAAAATGGGTTATATTTTAAGAATAATGATTTTTATAGATAATCGCCAAGTAATTTTGTTTTCTTTACTATTTTATAAACAATATTTAAGTGCACATTGTTGGGCGGCTGACTGGATGAGTCACAGTTACTAAAAATAGATTCTCGTTTGCAATGTGTAAATCAAAATATTATGAACAAAAGTTGTAATAAATTTTCAAGTTGGTACACAGCCAACGACCTCAGTGAGATTAAAGCTTTCAGAGAACCACCCATATCTCGTTATCAAAAATACTAATCACAGTACCATCACATTGTTATGGATGCTGAAATTTGACCCGGCCACAAGAGGTAATCCCAACTTAAGCAAAGCCAGCGAGATTTTATGAATCCATAAACTATACATAATTGATCAGTGCTTAGATCAATATTTTATTATCAGACTTGATTAATTGCTGTGGCAGCAATAGTTAAAGTAAAGGTAAACATCATTGTAAAGTAATAAAGCCAGAAGAGTCAAGCTGAGATTGTATTCAAACAAAGAATCGTAGGACCTTGGTCCCTGATGATGGGAACAAATTGACCCCAAGATCTCTTGGGTTGGAGAGCTAGGTTGACCTTAAGAGAGGTCAACAAGGCAATTAGTTAGGGGTGGTGTCTAGACTTCTTCAACTGGCTTACTTCATGGTTTAGAGAGGACACCTGGGTGTTTTATTACTACTGAGCTGATGACAAACAGATTTAGGCTGTATGATTTTAAATTGATTTGTTATATTCAGTCTAAAGGGTTATTAGTACAGCTTTGTATTTTGGAAGATGAAGCATCAAATGTCATTGATGATAATGCTACACAATAATCAGTAAAGAGTTTCTTGAGAGCGTGGTCTGGAATGACCTGCTCTTGGCCTTGGTCCCCCATTCAAAATTAAATTTGCAAAAAATAGTTAATGGCCTGAATTCATACCTTGGGTCCTTTTTGGTTTTGGAAAGCAGTTTGCAATCAGCTGATTTTATTTTCTCAAAATTAAACTTGGAATATTTTCTAATGGAAGGGAATTTTGCAAAATGAAAAGGGTCTTATACCTCTCAGCGTACATTGGGCTCTTTGTGTTTATCTATGGCAGGTGCATAACATGGCAACACATGAGGGGGAAAAAACAATTAGCTGGTGTGGTGTCCAAACAGTCTAAGTTGTGATTTGTGGTGACATAATCTTCCTGAAAAACACCCAGGAGGTTCAGGAAGCTTTACCTGGGAGACCTGGATGTGACACAAACAACACATTCAGACTGGGGAGTCTAAAAAACAACCATTGTCAAGTCACACCCCCTTTTAATGTGATTGAGGATCCACCCAATTGACATCTGGTTCTCATACCCAGAGTGTCTGTTGTGGTCTGTTTCTGATTACTCAACCTGATAATGAGGTCAACCAGAAAATTAATACACCTCCTATGGCCTTCTGCTGGGTCCCTCTGGTGACAAGAATGAAGACACTAGCAAGAGCAATTGTTCTTTTAGTTTTGAAAAGATGATGTGCTTGTGACCTTAAGGCACTGGACACTATTGGTAATTACTGGAAATAGTTATTAACATAAAAACTTACTTGGTAACGAGCATTAGAGAGCTGTTTATAGATTTTGGTAAGTGATGTTTGAAGCTTTGCATGGTGTGAAGGAAAATAATAAACTATAAATAATAGTCAACTTGGGGGTACGACCATGTAAAAATTTTCTTTTGGGGGAGTGTTGGATCTCTTAGAAGAGCCGGTTCGGTCTTGATGTTTCAAACAGCATAACTCTGCTCGTTTTGGTCCTTTCTCGCTTGTGTGTTTATCTCTTTGCTTAGGGCCTACCTACTTCCAACTGGTATTGTGTTTGATTGTTTTTTTACTGATACTCGGAACTCATGTCTCGGATTATGCTCCTTTAGTCAAGTTGTTTTGAATGTTTTTAACACGCACTTAGCAACAATCTAATCTTCCATTTCATTGTGAATCAAGCATTATAAGCTTCCTAAGCAAGAAACTGCTAATGTAATTCCTACGAATAACCTACAAAGTTTAAATAACCTGTGTAGGATTATTGGATTGTCCCAGACAGAAATTCAATCCGACCATTGTTTGGATTGTCGCCCCAGTCTCACCGAGTGACTTGCTTTGTGAGCTAAATCCAGTTCAGTGACTTTTATCCCTTAATTGTTCAAATATGTATTAGGGTGCATTGAACACACTCTGGGTCACAGAAAACAAGTTGTCTGGTTTTTAAGTTTACCCTGGGACTTTAAAAAACAACTGTGATTAATTAAGACTCTGCCAAGGTTGGCTAAACTCTCCCTTCAGTGGTTGATTAAAGGTACTTATGTGATAAAAATCCCTTTTCAAATCAGGTGTGTAGTTGACTGCACAACCACTTAGCGCTTCATTAAGAGTTGGCCAAGTGCAACTTTTTTATGGGCTGTTGCTGTTGCTGAGCTTTGTTTGTGTGTGGGGGGGGGGGGGGGGTGTTACCTGATTGTGCAATCCAATTTGCAGGATTTGGCAACTTTTCAACAGGGATTATAAAGAACACAGAGGGTGCGGTAGAAATTAAACTTGGCACAGGGAAAGAACTAAAAAGGTGAATGAGGGGTCAGCTTAGGGGTAACCTAGGGTTCATCCTAATGGGTGTTACTGTTACCATCGAGCAAGCATGCCGGATGAATCATTATTATGACTTGTTGGTCTTAGAGTCGGCTTGCAAACACTGGACTCCCATAGGCCGTGTTTGGAGAACTACTTGTAAAAACTTGAACTGTTAAGTACAAAAACGTAGCTGCTGGAATGTTTAGTTTTAATAGTTTGTGTAAAATTTGTGTAATATTTAACTTACTTGACTATTTTAGAGACTGAAAATAAACACAAGTCATTGAAACTGGAAACATGCTGGTATCAGAACAAAATACACACTGCCCGCCCCTGGAAATTGGATCTGCAGATAAAGAAATATTTTCCCACAAAGTACTTGGCCTAAAGGTATCTGCTTTTACTTGAACATCTTTTTAATGGTTCATGTGATGGAATGATGTGTAGTTGTTATGTTTGAATAGTCTAGGATGTCCACAGTTTGATGTTGGACTTAAATATATTGTTTCACTGATTTTCAGACAATCCACATATGTGACGATGTACATTACTCTTTTGGCCGTTGTCATTTAATATTGTCAACATTAATCCAAAGAACACCCCTTGGTGTTTGAGGTGCATTTATCCCCACCTTTGTAAAAAGTTAGCTTTTAAACTATTTGAAGTTTCTCTGGAATTAACTTACACTGGAAATATATATTGGTATCAATCGCCACAAAATACAGGTAAGTATTCCTTTAGAACTAAATCATTGTATTTTGTACTGTAAGCCAAACAACACAATGTTTGCATAAAAGGGCGTTTTATCTGGGGGGTTTCTTTCACTTTTGAGTACTTTTTAGCTGTATGATAAAACTGAGTGAGACTAGACTGTCTGATCTTTTGAGTGGATATCCAGTGGTGTGTGTAAGGTCAATCTATTTACCAATCACACACAACACACATTCACAGTCCACATACCAGTTCTAATAGTGTTTGCTGGACAAAACCCTGCTTTCTGCAGAATTTCCCATGAACACAGACTCACATCCGTGTCCTGGAAGAAGGAATAAACTGCAGTTTAAATTTCTCTCTTGGTAAAAGTTCTGAAGATTTCCTCAGTGAATGTTGCCCCAAAGTAATTCACTGAGAGTTGCAGTTCTTCCTACATCAAGAAGCTAAGGAATGCTGAGCCAGGCATTTGAGCTCATGATGTGAGAGTTCCATGAGACAGAACTTGCTGTTCTTTATGAGAGGATTAGAATACAACCACAGGACGTACCGTACCAGGAGTTTTCTATTGGGAGTGTTTTCACATTGGATCATATCATGGTTGGATAACAGTGATTTAGCCATCATGGTGGATCGTTCACCAAGAAGCAGACATAGGGACTGCTCACCGAGTAGAAGTGAAGGGAGCAGCAAAACTAAAGGTATAGAGACAACAGTAAATCCTGTCACAGTAGTAGTAAACTTGATAATGGATCCAATCTGAAAATTTTGTTTATAATTTCCATGGGTTGTTTTGTCTGGTTTGTGAAAAATGGTGTTCCAATTGAAGTTCTGCACAGAAGTTATATGTGACAGATCCTATCTGAAGTTTTATTTATTATTTCCATTGGTTGTTTTGTCTGGTTTGATCTATTTCAAAATTCCTTGTGCAGGATGAAAATGGTGCTCTATCAACTGACATGGGAAAGGCATCTGGAGGATTTGGATGTTTTTGAAAGATTGAGGCATGTTTTGATGGTATGGTTGATGTTTAGGAAGTGCAAGTGTTTGCTTATCTTGCTGTGAGTTATTGTGTACTTTGAACATTTGAAAACTTAAAAGCCGTATCATTAGATGATTAGACTTATCGATAGGCAATCAAAACACACAATTTATTGGTTGGGGGAAAATTAGCATACCAACCCCGCTGCCCCAAAACCTGGAAACCGTACACAAAATATGAGGTGGCAGGCTGGGTATAGAAGGAGTGTGGTCGTGTATGTACTGATGCTTTTGTAACAAGGAACTGGCACGCAATGCGTGGTTATCTTAGGGAGAAAAAGTATGTAATCCCAGATTGTTTTATTTGGTTCAATATAAGAAAGATAACCTTAATAAAATTCTGAAACTAGACTGAAATATATGTATGCGGGACACTCTCTTTGGACTTGCAGAGAGGTTTGCGATATCTCTTTGAGCAGTGTTGGTTCTGAAAAGAATCGGTGGCGACTCAGGTTATCTTCTTGTTATGCCCCGATAATATCTTAATTACAGCCCCCTCAAAAAAACCTGATATTGCTAAAACAAAGCTGACTGGAGATCTATTGATTATCTGATCTCCCTAGCGGCTGAACCTCATCACCATTTATCATCGTGGGTGTCAAAATCCATTGTGCTTAACGAGACGTGACCACCCAGTCCATCAATACCAGAGAAAAATCAATCTAAATTGATACCACATGAAAGCCTCGTTCCGTAAATCATCCAGTTACGCAGCCTATATAAACATGATAAAGCCTCATGACACATTCAACTGCTCTCTTCTTTTTTTGCCACCACACCAATCATCTTTCGGCGAGAGAAACACGTTGAGAAAGTCGCTGGGAGCCGCGGCAGCTGCTGTCGTGTCATTGCACGCGATTCGGAAACTGGCCCAACAGGAAAGACAAAAGGTGGTGGTGGGATGCTCTTGTTTAGTTAATTAAAGGGGAAGGTGTACTTGTAACTGACTTTTGTTTTGGGCAGCGATCTTGCCTTTTTAAACTGAGGAACAAAATAAATAGTCTGGGCCCCGAACAAGAGTTTCTGTCACACTTAAGTAAAGACTGGTTAGAAAGAATTCCCATTTGAGAACATAAACACAAATAATATTGCAAAAAAATATAATGTGGCGAATCTGTTCTTAATACATTTCTTTTTATGGGAGGGGGGGGGGGTGTGGAGGAGTATGGTTTCCATTGCCATGTCCAATTTCCTTTTGCTAATATAACAAGTAAGTGTTAAAGGAACACATTGCCTTGGATCGGTCGAGTTGGTTTTTGAAAAGCGTTTGTAACCGTTTTTTATAAAATGCATATGGGTAGAAAGATGTTGTAAAAGTAGAATACAATGATCCACACAAACATGCCTCAAAATTGCGTGGTTTTCCTTTTACCTCGTCGACTAACACGTCGGCCATTTATGGGGGTCAAAATTTTGACTCCCATAAATGGCCGACCGTGTTGGTTCGCACAGTAGAAGAAAAACCATGCAATTTCGAGGCAAACTTGTGTGGATCATTGTATTCTACTTTTAAAACATCTTTCCAACCATATGCATTATATAAAAAACGGTTACAAACACTTTTGTTTTGACCAACTCGTCCGATCCAAGGCAAAGTGTTCCTTTAACCAAACTATAAGGCCTTGTATGAATTGGTGGCTTCAAACCACACATACTGCTAGATTACTGCGTCATCATCTTAGGTATCAAGCCTGGTTAATACTGGCTTTGGCTTTGATCCTGCATTGAAGCATAGGAAGCCCATAACAACAGCCGTAGCCGCCTCCCCCGCCCCACCCCACAGCCAGCGAATCAGTGTCCAGCAGTCATTGTTGACAGAAAACAAAGCATAAAGCATCTATTATAGAAGTAGACAAAATGTGTGAATTAAAAAAGGACAAAAACACCCTCTGCCCTTTAAACCACACATTGGGGACAAAAACTGTGTGGTTAAACAGCAACTGTGGGACAACCATACAAGGGGATTATAAACTAGGGGCTTTCATTGACTGACATCTATGATGTAAACATTGAATATGTAAACAAACACACTCAGCGCGCACTGCTGCAATTCAAACAACAGCCTTCTTTGTCCTGAAGTTTGTGCATAAAATTTGTCTACATGCGAGCAAAACGTTTTTGTGTTTTTTATTAAACCGAGGTTGATATGAATACAATAGATCAAGGCTAACAGTAAATTATCGATAATATGTAAATTGACTAGTTTTAAGTGTGACCTGGGATCCATTGAACGCATTCAATGTTCCGTTTCAATAGGCAGTCCGTGTAGCTGGGTACAGTTTGAGACTAAGTAGAGAGGACAACCAGATGTCGATATTGAGTTAATGAGGGATTAATTATTTGTAGACATGAGGAGTTTTCAAGGGTAGGCTGCTCATTAGTGTAGGTTTGACTTAAAAATAATTAATTAGTTGGGAAGGCACAGCTCATGCCCCCCCCCCCAAATGTCTAGCTGTTGCTCATGCCCCCCCCTAAACCCCCACCCCCCCCCAAAAAAAAATGTCTAGCTGTTTGCAAGTGACAACTTAATCAGGCTTCAGGCCGTGAACTTTATATTGTGAAAGTAAAGTAATTTTCCACTAGTAAAGAGGTGTCTCTATGTAGAGAAATGCAGACTTTTACCAAATGACAAAAAATAACTCGAGTGATGTGCTCTGTGGGTGCTCTCTGACTTGCTGTGTGGTCGTATAGAACTTTTTAAAAGTCATAAACTAGAAGTGTGTGACCAAAAACAATAAGTGCGCCCGGGTCGATTTCACAAAGAGTTAGGACTCGTCTTATCTTGAGTTAGGAGGAGCAACTCATCCTAACTTAGGATTAATCTTAAGGTGTGCATGCTACAGTGCAGGTTTGGGACTCGTCCTAAGTCCTAAGATTAGTCTTAAGTTAGGAAGAGTTTTGTGAAATTGACGGCTGGTGTTGCCAGTACCGCCTCCCTCCCCTACTCCCCTTTCCTACACCTCCTGCCCCCTGTCGTCCACCCTCCACCCCTCCCTGCCCCTTCGCCATTAACTTGCCAACGCTTGGCCAAAGTGATGACAACTAGCGGGTCATTTTGCTTGGATGTTGTAACAGTTAAAAGTCCCTGTATTTGTTTTCTGTTTGAATAGCAAATAAAAGAGTAATCAATTCCAATGATAATACAGCAACATGTCCATTAAAATATCTATTTCTCTTCTCCGGAAATAGCGGCTATGCATTGGTAATGGTAAACAGGAAGCTTTTGTGTCAATGTACAAAATGATAATGCTCTCTTGTATAAGCTTGGCCTTTAATAGTCACTGTACACCTTTGGTACGCCTGACATATGCATAAAATATTAAAATCTGTGAAAATTTGGGCTCAATTGGTAATCTAAGTTGCAGGAGAATAAGAATAATGAAAGAAAAAACACGATTGTTGCACACAAATTTGTGTGGCCTGACTTTGAATATTTTGAGTGAGAAATTACCTCTTTCTCAAAAACTAGGTTACTTTTTTAATTTGTGAATTATTACAGGATAGTTCTTGAAATGTTGAAATCCAGACACTGTTATGAAATAATCGATGATGTATCAAAACTTTAAAAGTCATTGCAAAACAATTGATGAGGAATAGGGGAATAACCATGAGCCAGTGCCCAACAATGGGAAAATATAACTTCAAAAGTTTTTTCTTTGTCCTGGTGAAACAACAGCCTTCTCAAATGCTCAACTATCAGGGCCCAATTTCAAAGAGCTGCTTAAGCATAAAAAGTTGCTAAGCACAACAACATTATGCTAACCAAAACAGGGTTACCAGCCAAATTACCATGTCACATGTACAATTTAAACTGGTATCCTGTTAATTTTTGCTAAGCTAAGCAGTAAGCTTACTAAGCAGCTCTTGCCAGAATACAAAAACAACAGAAGCTAGATCGCTGGCCTCTGAGCTGAAGTAAAGCCTGGCAAGTTGCCAGACATGAAACCTTCAGTAAGATTACCTGGGTAGCCAGGATGACTGAAAGTGAACTAGGGTTTCATTGTGTTATGCCCTTTTGTGGTCAGGCACATGTGCCAAGTGGGTTTATTTACTGCTCCAGCGCTTGCACTGTGCCCAGGGGTGGTGTTTTTGTTTTGATGGGCTTTGCTTGGCCCTGTGGCCAAGGGGCCAGAGCTTGGAGGTGTATAGGGCTATTTTAGGCGGTGCTGTAAGGTAAACTCAGCTCTGTACTGGAAAAGGTATGACTACTATTGTATGTAAATAACCCTCGGAGACCAGCACTGCCTGGACCAATCAGAGACTGGTGGTGTTTTTTAGCTGGGGCTTGTGTTAGATGGATTATTATTATTGTCTGGTTGGTTGCCCCTGCTGGGTGCCAGTGAGGAGAACCAGCCTGTCAATCAGGGAACATTACCAATCCTCCCAATTAAGAATTAGTCACTGGTGCTATGGGTTGGGTGGAAGCTCCTTTGTGCTGCCTCATTGGGTATTCCCCATTGGTGATGATTTTCCTTGGGAAAGACCATAATATCATTGGTGTGGTAATGAATGGTCTTAGAGGAAATCAATACTTCAGGCAAACTACATATCCCTTGCAGAAAACCAGTGATCTACGGGGAAACCCATCACAAAATAGGCACTGCTTATGTTCTCCAGCCCCCCCCCCCTCCAACACCACTGAACTTGTCTGGACAAGTCATATACTATACCATAGAGTAAGTCCTTACTCTATGACTATACCAATCAATAACCAATGAGTGGAGGTTAAGGCAATTCCCCCCCCCCCCCCATTGATGTTGTTGCAACCTGGTATGGGATGATGTCATAGCTCATTTGAATAATGTACAGTCAAAGTTGTAAACAAGTTTCTACAAGATAAAGATATGTTGTGTGTGGAGTATTGTGCACCCTAACAGTGTTCAGTTATACTGAGAGATGAAATCACTTCACAAGTGTAGACTGAAAATTTGGATATATTTTTTTACACAAACAACATGTGCTGTGATAAACAATTATTTGGAATGGGTAAGTTAATTCTACCTTCATGGTTGTGCCTATGATTAACTTGATATGGGGTGAATATTTTAATTCAATTTTAGACAAAGCTAGTTAGTTATCTTAATGGCAATTTTTAGGTACTTTTTATATACATGATGGGCAGTTATAAGAAATTTTACTCTAGAGATGGTGTTACGTCTTACATTTTAGCCCATATCAGTGGTGTGTGTTTTAGTAGAACAATGTGGTTAACATTTGTTTTAATTGTTTGGTTTGATTGTGTTTTTTCCTTCTTTTTTTTCTCTCTTTTTATTTTTTTGGGGGGAGACAAAATCAAGTGTCAAAATAGCTAGTCATCAAATAATGTAGTCATGACGATGGATTATAACAACAAAATAGAATAGAGCCACGCGAAACTGAAAATACCTCAATGGTTTGTACGATTGCTCATTTCCTTTTTTCCCATTTCCCCTTTTTTTGTTTCCTTTTTATTTTTAATTATAAAGTTTGATGTCTGATAATATCATCACACAAGAGATCTACTCATTGCACCAGGGAACTTAAAACAAAGGGAATTAATGTCACACCTTGATTTGCAAAGAACAGACAAATATCACAAAATTTGCTCAAAAAAATAAGATATAAAAATAAATTCAAAGAGATAGAAAGTAATATGATAATTAGATGATTAGGCCTACAGTGCTTTCAAGATAAAGATTTTTAAAAAAGTCTTTTTACATTATTCATGCTTTGAAGATAAAATAAAGGTTTTGTTCTCAGCAGGGAAAAACAACTTTGATTGAACACTGTTTCATTTGGTAGCTTGCCGAGTATTAAGCACATGCCTGTACCAACATCCGCAAAAGATAATGTGAATTTCTGAGTAAAATATCAGGAAATAGAATGATGTTTTTTTCCATTGTGGCAATAAAAATATTAAAGTGAACACAATTGTTTTGTATCCACTTCTTTACAAGTAGACATCTATTCTGAGAAGAAAGTTACGTAGTTTGCTCTCTCATTGGTTTGGAATCGATAAACATGGTGTAACAGGTTGGCCCATTGTTTTTTTTGGCACTGTCTTTCACCTCAGTGGACCCCGGTTGAAATCCAACTTCAAACTAGAGCCTAGATGTGGTTTGGGTTTCAGTTCCTACCTGATTGCAACGGGGCTTTCCCCCTTGCGCTCTTTGTACTGTGTAATCAAATAAATTAAAAACTATTGGGCGTAGGTCGTAAAGTATAGATCTAGTTCAGCTTGTAACTTTGTTTGATCACGTGACCATAACAGGAAATCTACCGCTACATTAAGAGAATGAACTTTGATTGGCCAGCACCACCTATTGCTCATGTAAAAACTTGGGTCTTACATTTATTCAATCAGTTTGTAATTATAAGCACCAAGGTTGTTGAGCTCTCACTTAATTTGACAACACACGATTCATCCAAAGCCATAATGCTCACCTTAATAGCAGAGTTGGTCACCTTAATGGCAATGTATTTTCTTGGTAAGCCATATCAGTAGACTAGACTATTTAATGTTTGAATGGAGCCAGAAACAAAACTGATTTGCTAAAGTTGTGATTGATTTCATTGTTAGGATTTGTGTATTACGAAGTGATGACCACAAAGAATTAAAACAGGATTGAAAGAACAAAGATGAGTTGAGTCGTCAACCACCGGTTCTTTTCAGAACCAACACTACTCATGGTGTTACCACAAACTTCTCTTAGTTAAACCTCCACCACGCAAAGTTTTAAATCCTACTTAAAGATGTGATGGATACAAATACGATTCACAAAGATTTGACAGGCTAGTTGCAACTTTCAGGAGTTAGTTGCTGCAAATTAACTCTTAATAATAATAATAATAACAACACTTAGAAAGTGCCTTTTCCAAAGGATGCAAAGCACTCAGAGAATGACCAAGAAAAAAAACCTGTAACCTCTTTCGAAGAGAATAAAGATGTTTTTTTGTTTTTTTCCCTCATCCAGAACGTAGAGTACGAAACCGAGCTTACTCGGAGAACAATAGCGATGACTTAAGAGAAGAGGAGGCAGAGGCCGAAGATTTGGGAGCCTCTTCAAGAATGCCACTCCCGGATGTGGTGGCCTTTCGGGATCGTTCCAACTCAGCCCCGACCAACCTGATGCGACCGGAGATAAGCGTCGGCCGAGAGCTGCGTAGAATAAGTGATGAGTTCCACTTGACGTACCACGACCGACAGGTAAGACTTTTTTACAGGTGTGTGATTTTTTTCAGAATTTTTTTTCCCCGATTTCAGATGTTTTCCTTAAATCACCTTGAGCCTTTGGATCAAAGCAGTAAAATAAAAAGCGCACTATGTCCAAGTCTGAAGTTATCCCAGAGTAAGGTTTTAAAACACAACAAAGTTGCTTTGAACTGATTTAAAAACTGAAATGGTTGTCGGGACAAGAACTCATTATGGTCTGTCAATATCAGGCACAGTTTACACATGACATGATTCATGAGTTAAATCCCAAAACCCCTCTGGTGTAATATTCCAAAGCTGGTAAGTGCCAATTTTCCTATAATTTCCGACCATAACCGAATTACGCCAACAGTGTCTTCCGAGCGGGGCACGACACATTTCATGCATGAGTGCTTGTCATGATCGCTCAATGCTGCCTTGGGTGTAATATATCAAATTACACTGCATCAAACACAATCCCTTAGACTATCAGCTTATAACGTCCGCAATCAATTTATAGGAAACAATGATTTACATTTGCTAAAATCATATGGTACAAGAAGACACACCCCTAAAAGAAATCCTAAACCACACCAAAAAAAGTTTAGGGATAATATTTGAAGGAAACAGTTTTTAACAAAATTGAGGATGTTTTGAAAGTGGCTTGCAATTCTGTGAACATGGGTGCCATCCAGAACCTCCCAGATTTTACCTGAAGGTTGACAGACTCTGTGCAAAAACCAAACTTAAATAACTACAGGTTTGGACTCCGGACATTAGGAAAATGTATGCTAGGTCTATGCTTTCCTCAGAACTTGAACAAAGAGTAAAAGTAATAGTATTAGCTGGATAGTATGGTGCACTAAATTACCGGTAGTGTGCGTGACTTGTTCACATCCAAAGCAAGACATTACCCCTCAGTAAATTAAGTAGGTTAGTTTGAGGTCTGAGAATCCAGGATAGGGAAATTATGCAGACCTCGCAGAAAAGATTCAGGAAGTGGAATGAAGCCTCATTGGCAACATCTGGTTGCTTCTGATTGCAAAGATTTGAAAATGTCTTTACTTGTTGACGACTGCAAACGGAAATTGGAAGGTTATTTAGGGACTACCGTGGGTTATTGTAGATGTCTAATAGAATTATATTGTCACCTCTTTATTATTGGGTGTCAGGATGTCATATAATTACTGTTCTGTTAAGGAGGAGTGAAAATACAGGGGACCTTGAAAAGCATTTTTTTATTAGTTGTTTTCATCCAATTGTGGTCACTAATTGGACACAAAAAAGGGTGTCTAAAAATATTTTGACAAAATTGGAACATTGGCATGGTTTCAAAGAGTACTTCTATAGCCACACAGTGAATATTTGCTCCTTCACAGTACTTAAATTTCAATTTTGAGGGTGGTATATGAGTGTTATAAGTTTGAAATGGAAAATGTAACAAGTTGTCCTTTGTTGTGCTGCGGTGCATTTTCCCATTAATTTGTGCCATTAGAAAGATGGTTGACAAGAAAAAGGTCATTGCCACTTTTACGAGCACTATTTAGTCCAACAGGAGTAGAATATGGCTCCTCAATAAGAAGAAACTAAAAGGTACCTACAGACTGGAAATATTTACTTGAAATGTAAAGATTGAAGTACGGAAAAGATTGTATCCATCAAAAGTACTTTGTGATGTTTGAGACCAAGATAATTCTTGTTTCAAAATCAGATTTAGTCATGTGTTTTTGACAGTTGTTTTTGACAGTTCTATTGTTTGTTTTAAGAGAGGAAAACAATAGGTAGCTACAGACCGGAAATATTCAGTCGAAATTTAAATTTTGGAATATGTAAATGATTGTATCCATCAAAATTACTTTGTGATGTTTGACTGTTTCAAAACAAGAATGTTCATGTGTTGAGGACAGTTGTTTTTGACAGTTCAATTGTTTGTTTTTAAAATAACAAAAAGGCCCCATCAAGCTGCAAAATGTCAATATTTTTCCCGCAAGTCATCAACGGGGTGATTTAATTCCCAATAAAAACACGTGATTAATACACGGCTTCCGGTTACGGTAACAGCAGACCAGAGTCCCGGTGCATCTGATACACATTTTAAACTCTCTTGATTAAATTTGAGTGTAATGACGACATTGTGAAACAATGTCAGAGAGGGATGAGGGTAGGTTGTCTATCATGCCTTTGTAATGAGTCATACAAAGTGACTGTATCGCCGGCCGGTTGATTGTTATGCGTCTGAACACTCGGCTGTACTGGGATGCCTTTGTACACCTTTATACACGGACGACATCCTGTTGTACGGAAGGGCTTCAACCCAAGGATGTTGGTCTTGACCCTCTTAAAAGAGAAAAATCAATTGTGTCAAGGAACATTCACTCTTCAGACCATCTTCAAATTACTTGTGGTTAATTGATTTCTTCTTTTTAACCCTCGCTGTATTGGCCGCTGCACTGCCAGCAGTTTGTACAGAGTCAAGGTTAAAACATTGTCTGTGAATAATTCTCTCTCTTAATTGATAATCAATAACGTGTCACTGCATTTAGAATCAAATAAGGGAACAATTGAAGTGCAAACAACACTCGCTGAACGGTATTGGCATTGTCATTGTCGGATGGGCTTTTACAAGGGATACTGATAAACAAACATGGTTTGGGAAACTAGGACCGAAAGAAATCAGTCTAGGTGAGATAAGGCTTTGTATGGTACTTGATTCATCACCCCTGTTAGGGAAGGCAGTGATTTCCTGGTTTTTGTGTGGAATGCTAAAAATATCACCAGCTACTTATCTGTTTTCTCTTAGAATTAGGAGATGCATAAATTTATAAAGACTTGTCAATAATAATTATTATGACATAAATGGGTTCAGACTTATGTAGTCAAGCTTTTAAAAACATCCCCCTCCCCCCCCAAAAAAAAAAAAGCTTTAAAACTTAAAACTTTGTGGTGTTTTTTTTTTTTAAGTTTTAAGTGGAACTTCCTGATTTAAAAGAGAACCAGAAGACTTCACTCAACCGTAAAGATACTAGATCCTACTTTTCGTTTCCCCCTCCCTTACATTTTATTTCATGCTCCTGAACTTCAAAGAGCACCCTACCCTGCCCGGGATAACTTTCTTGGAAATGACCCACTCATTATGTCATATGTGGGTTCTATTTGAGGTGTTGCTTTGTGTTGGTGATGGCTTTGTTTCTCATTGTATCGTGACCTTCACCATGAGGTCATCTTGGGACTCTTTGTACAAATTGTTATTTTGACAAGTTCAAGATGACAATATGGATTCCGTTAGGGATTGGTGATATGCCAACTTTATTAATCATGTTGCAATTGATTAGTCATGCTCCGAATCATGCAATAGTGCTAACGGATACTGATTCTCATTGTACTATTGGAGGGGACAGACTATTTTCCCTTCTAGCCTCGATTTGGTCACCTTTATTATGAATGACAAAGACTTGCGAAAGAGTTATATAACATTGCCCTCTTTTTCTTCTTCCTCGAAACAGATGCTTCGAGCCCGACGGCAACAGAATTTTCTCCAGCGACTCCAGGCCATACTGCAGTTGCATAGCCATCATCAACCACGCCATGATCGCCATGACGGCAGTCCAGTCTGATCAACCAACCAGGCACAAAGTACCAGTGAATGCCATGTCCATGGCTTCACCCCCTGAAATGCTGCATTTACGTGTGATGTCCTGGACTAGCTGGCAGTTCTCGCAATTAATTTTCAAACATTGTTGACAGCTCAATGCGATGAGGAGGAAAAGTTACCCCGAAACTTTTAACGCGGAGGACGGTGGAGACATTCTCGAAGGCCTTTTAATGGATAAGAACCGAACTTGTTCACCGAGAAATCCTGCCAGGGTTCCAGGAAAAACAATGCTGTGTGGTTCCAGGTGAGCCATCAACGAGAAAAAACAACTAAATTACGCAGGACATTTGTTTCCTAAAAAGTGTGTGCACTTCAAAAAACTTTAAACTTAACGTGTACAGGGACGCTTCTTGATTATCTACCAGACAACGTTTAGGACAGAGTTCTCGAGCAGACCAGTTGCCCAAACTCCCCTTTTATACCTTTTTGCTATAATGAGTTGGAACGACTCTTTGTACAACTACTTTCGACCAAGGACAGTTTATACTTGAAAGACAAGAACACTGAGAAACTGTGCATGTTTTTTTGTCCATTCTAGCTGCAATAAGACACTGAAAACTCTTTGTGTGCTACCAAAAAAAAAAGCAAAATGCCAGTTGGAATTCCCAGGACTTCTCTTCTGATTGTGAAAAGTGGAGCAGTGTTTGTTGGAAGCGTAATGTTTAAGTGAGTATCGACATTGGTCTCTGATCTGCTGATGGTCAGGCTTGCAGAAGGGTTGTCAAGTCATGTAAAGACAAGGGTTCAAGTTATTTAAGTCAAGACCTACTCAAGCTACAAGAAGGCCAACCTACTCGGTTCCCATTTCAATGATTGGGGTTGCATAGATACAAAAAGTTTACATTCTCTTACCCCCACCACCATCATCCCCCACACCTCACCCCCACAACTTCTTCCATTTTCCTTGTCAATATAATACGCTAGATGTTTGTACAGAAAATGTTTGACTTTGACTGTTTTTGATGTTAAGTAGTTGTCGTAACGGTTTAAAGCAGTGCTTGAATCACTGTTATAATACCTCCTATCAGACACAGTGTTTTATTAAAAAGCTGTGCGATATACCAGTATAATTGCTACTATCCCTGTTTAAATGTGCTTTCTCAGAAGCTACCTCAATTATTGATAAAGCATTTGTAAAGCCATGCGCTAAACTAAAAGATGTCTGCAGTTAAGCACTGACCAGTATTAATCTATTATACAATGTATGTATACTGCGAAGTCTGTGGTAGTGACAGTTGCACAATATATAGCTTGGTGTTCTTGGTATGCACCTTTTTAATACGAATTGGCAGGCAGTGTACCGTAATCATTGAGGAATGGTTTTTTTCCCTCTTTGATGGAAAGACCAAAACATTTGCTGTCCATCATGTGCCATGCTTTGTTTTCTTCATGTGCAACCATGCCCTCCTCTTACGTACTCACAAACTTTGTACACTTTTGTCTGTGAACAACGTTAAGTGGTTGATGAACTAAGTACAGTGGATGATGAACAATGTCGCAGTGTTCTCCTTAAGACAGTGGTGCACAGGACAAACTGGCAATTAAACTTATGAGGACCAGTCAAAATTCTTGTGGTCAAGCCAGCCACATTGGTCTCTTGGCCCAGAATGCCCATATGCTTTCAAAGTCAAGTCCCTTACAAATGACAATGTTGAAAGAAAAGCTTTGATATGGACACATGCATATACAAAGCTGCCGACTTTGTGTAATGACAAACTAACTGATCTGGCTGGCTAGTCACTAAACAAGTTAAACGTTAACCCTTGGGATTTCCCAACTAGCATCAATTATTACCAACTGACACAATTTAACATCACTTTCTATACACTCTACTGGTCAAGAAATAACAATACAGCTCCTGTATCACCCCAAAACCCATGCACACTTTAAATTGAATTTAATGTAAAGGAAAGCTCAAATATTTGTAATATAGAATTAAAATAACTACTTAGAGTAAAAATGCCCATGGAAACTTATAGTAATTTAATTATGAATAGTAAGCATAAAAGTGTTAAAGGAAATCAAGCTATTCTTGGTTTTTATTTATTATTTTTTTTACTTGATCCAAAGTCAAGTTGAAAGCCTGTACATGTATGCTTTTGTTTTATTTTCACAAAGGGAAATTACAATACTGGTATTTCCAACAGACTTCAAACACTGAAAATTGTTTAAAAAACGAGGAGATCATCTCACTTTGCATTAAAAGAGAACTTTACTGTAAAGTGATGAGATATTATATAAGTGTTATAAACTTTCCAACAGTTCTAAACAATTTAATTAAATGCTTCGCTGCATTTACAATTTTTGGGAACTTTTATTTTGAAAAGGCAGAGGCTTGAAGGCAAGTACACTTCTGGCTATCGGTGTCAGGTTACCTGTATAATGGTTTAAGTTCACATTTCCTATAGAGGAGCCAGACTATTATCCGGCCTTGATGTCGTTTCATTGCATTGAATGGTGGGAAAAAAAACAAGATGGCCGCACCATTCAAAATGTGCATTTCTAAAAGAAATACCAGTGTTGTATTTTTCATCAAATACTAGAAATTATCAAGCTAATAGACTTTAAACAAGCCTTTGTCGTGGATACACCACCATTTTTGGACAGAAAATGCGAAACTCATTTTTTGGTACATTGGTTTGTATGAGGGACGAGCCAAAATGGCTGCACTATGATAAAAGATCTATACGCATGAATATCTGGTAGACTGTAGCTGTAATTCTGTGTCAAAAAACAACTCGCAAGCTTTGTGACATATAATTTCGCAGTGTTGCCTTATTTACATTTATTTTCCAAAGATTATCAAAACAATTTTTTTTTATAAAGAAGTAGTTAATTATTTTTTCCCGATATTGTTTTTATTAGTTTTATTATAATATTTTCTTTTCTCTTTTTAACAATTTCCAACAAAGCTTGCAAATATTCAAATTGATTTGGGTTTTTTAATTTATTGTCAATTACTTTAAAGTACTAGTAGTCAGTACTGTGTACATTGTTCATTTGAAGTGAGTACAATTTCCCCCCCCCAAAAAAAATAAAAAACATGGTCAACAGAAATTGAAATATGAAACAATGAATTGCCACCCAGCTGAATTACATGTTTGCCATTCAGATTAAGTGGGTTTTTTTTTGGGGGGGGGCTGTCAAATCACATAGTGCAGAGTTGTTCCCATGCATTAGAGCACCATTACTATCAGTGTACTCCATGGCTGGCTCTGTCCACAAAATAAATTCCCCCATAAACCTGGAGACTTTCAAGTCCACAGTATCAAGGGTTTAATGTAATACCAGTTGTACAAACACATGCTAGGCCAGAAGATATGTGCCCAATTTCATAAAATTAATAAGCAGAAAATACTTCTTGACAAATTTCTTTGCTAAGCAAAAATTGAGTGGGCCACCATTCGCAACGATGTAAACTTAATGTAGTTTTGGCTGGTATCCTGTTTCTGTGAAGCAATACTATTTTGTGCTTAGTAAGTTTCCGAGCTTACAGACTTTATGAGGTTGTGCCCTGATACTTTGTGGCAGTGTATGGCACCTGGGTGTTGTGGCAGTGTGAGGCAATATCTAGGAAGAGATTGAATAATGATTGGATTCATTTGTTTCTTGCCAATTAGCAATGACAACTAGGGGTCAATAGAGGAATTCCTGCGACATGACTTACCAAAGACTAGAACAACAAAGTGGAGGGGTTTTTTTTAATTAAGATTTTCAGTACTTTTTCAATGAGCTTTGAGGGTGTGGGACAAAAATGCAGAGGGAAGAAAGAGATAAGTGCAAAGTGTATTTACATCTAGGTTATTTATTTCCATGCTATTTATTGTATTTATTACATGTATTGTTTTTTTGAATAGGCTAAGAGTCTGCAAAGGTGCTATATTGTGTTTACATAATTTAAGAACGCTGGCGTTTTGGGGAAGTCCTGTTGAACGTAACTGTTTCCAAGTTTGGCATTGGTATTATTTTCCTTATGATTATTGTTATTTATTTTTTGGTTTTCTGACTCTTTGGTCAAACAGGGCACATTTTACTCACATTCACTTCATAGACAACATTCCAATTGGAACAGTTTCCGGATAATTTGTCTCATAAGAAGAAAAAGGAAAAGTTTTAACACTGACAGAGTAGAAGTTATTTGGTGGGTTTAGTCAGAAACAAGAAATTTTGTAAAAATGTCAGACCTACTACAGTCCTTGACCAGGCTACTTAGCCATAGAAGTCAGGTACCATGCACCAGTACACATGTACTTGATTCCATTGAGGCAAGGTGCCATACTATTTCTTAACCAGCCTCAGTTATGGCACCATTGGTTTTCAAAAGGAAAGAGACAAGATGGCTTCATGCCTAAGCCATCTCTGTTTAGTTTAAATCTGTTTAAGTCTTACTGAGCACTGAACAGTCATTTTTTAGGGAACCAGACTGTAATTGAATGGCCAGCCTAGTTTTCATAAATATCAGTATGAGAAAAAAAGTTTTGTAGGGTAATACGGAAATGGAATGGTCGATCAGTAGAGTTTGACGCAACATTCCAACTGATTGGTGCTGTTTGTTTGATTTGGGTGTTTTTTTCTATCATTAAAGCTAATATACCACAGTGTAAGGATTCATTTGGGCATTATGCTATGCTGGATGGACAACGTGGATGTAAGGGATATTAAGTTAACCAATGATATGCCATTCCAGTATTAGTCGTTGGCTAAACTTAGATATTCAGATCAGTTGGTTAAATTGTGATGGCTTAGTGTGTAAAACTTACTTAAAAGTAAAGAGATGGCACTGGTTCACTAAGTTTTCTAAAAACATACAGTGGTTGTGACCAGCCAAGTTGTGACTGACTTTACTTCTGAGCTGGGCGGGGGGATTGTGAGCTCATTTCGACTTTTAAATTTTGGATTAAGGAAGTCGGGAAATCCTGTTTGGAAATTTCACCAGCTTTTTCACTGTGAGTGAAAAGGCTGAAGCTAGCCTGTAGTCAAGGTGGGCAGTAACCTGTTGTACACATCGTGTAAAGTAGATAAATCAAAACAAGACACAACGAGCTATTGTGCACCTTGAGGAAAGACTACAACTAATGCTGTCCCTTGCTTTGTACCTAACAGCTTACTAAAGAGACCTTGTGTGAACTCTTGATTGTAAACAAAAAATAAATGTTGGCATCTGAAGGTTTGGATGAATGGCTTTGAGATGCCAAGTAAAATTTGGCTCTCTTTACGTATGTCATACTAATTATTAAGATGAACCTTTTCTCTGTCGTGCAAGAAAATGTTTCTGACCCAACAATCCTTATTAGGGTCTAAATTGTTTGTATTTTCTTTGTTTTAGTTTTAATTACTGAGACTTTGGCTAAGTCAGCCTAATTTTGACAATGAAAAGAGAGACTAGATTATTGCCAAATATGTAATTTATGCACAGTTGTCTGTACAGAAATTTATACATTTTGTAATATAATAACTTTAAAAAGAAAAGTAGAATGCTGCTTTAAAACAATTGTAGGTATTTTGTAAAGTATAAATTATTTTATTTTAAAGCTTGGTCTATATAACAATCTTGTACAGTTGGGGGAAAGTTGATGATTGAAATCACTCAAGGAATTCAGTGACAAAAATAAATGATTATTTTGCTTAGAGTTAAGACTCTACAATCAACGCTTTTTGTTTTGCCGGAAACAATCCAGTTATTATGTCTTTTTTTCAATTGAAGAAGTCAATGAACTTTTTGATTTGCATGTTGTTTTGTTTTCTTGTTTTTATGCCTTTTTCAAACACTTGTTTTCCCTTACACATTAAAATGGTGCGTTAAAATGTTTGCACAGACCCAAATCGCAGGTCAAGTTTTTGGAGGGGTACATTGGGTTTCTGGGGGGTTGGGTGTGGTAAATAAAATCCTCTCAGTGCTTATAATAAGAGGACAGTTTTTCATTTAACATACAAAGAAAATGTGTGATTTCAATTTTGAAGATCAACGATCAACCATTAATAGGCCATATGGACCTTTCTTTTGCAATGTTACAGGCGCAAGTTTTACCAGCCATTAGTTGGTAAAAGTAATGACAGCATCACTGACGAAAATTCAATAATTTGTCATTTAATACAATGATACTTTCAAATTACCCATCTTACTAAATAAGTAATCCGTTGTGACAGCCGAAACGTTCATAAAACGGGGCTTTCAAGTGTTGTATGAAAAATGTGTGCCAACCTCAGATGGCAAAACTTGGGATGTGATGTTGCAAAAGAAAGGTCATGTATTCTGTATACACCATGATAAATACAGTAGATGGTCTTGTTTTAGTAGAATGAGACTGACTATTTTCTTTCGGTTTTGTTTTTAAACATAGGGCAAAAATCTAAAGGGGGGAAAAAAGTAGAGTTTGATCATGACAAACGGATATTCATTCATTACTTTTGAAAAAGAAAAAAAAAGAAAATTAGGAAGATTGGCCTAGTTTTTTTTTTAAGAACTTGCCTTCTCAACCAAAGCAAGCAGATTGTTTGTAAAGTGTTCAAGTGTCTCTGTAGTTTTTTCTTACATGTACAGATTTTTTACTCGGTTTATTGAGGGACTTTTGAATGTGCTTCCTGCTGAATACTTTAATTGATGATGAAACGAGAAAACAATTTTTGTCAAAACAGAGACTGATAGTAGACGTTGAAAACAAAACAAAAACATCGACATGCGAACACTGAAATTTTGTGTCAAATTTTTGACCACATATTTGGACAAGTGACCATTATGTGACTGTTTGTATTTGTACTTTTGACTTAATGGATATACAATTCTTGAAGTGCATTGTGTATACATTTCAGATGGTTGGAAGATGGAAGGTTGAAGTAGTTGTTTGGCCTTCGAGGCCTGAAAAATGGGTCAGTTTCAGTGAGTTGCTTAAGCAGATAAATTGCTTGACATTATTCGGCTTAGCAAAAGTCAGCTATATACCAGTCACACTTTGTACACATATAACCGTGTTTGGACTGGCTACCTATATCTGGTAGCCTAAGCAAATTTTGGTTGGTGCTGAGCAACTTTTTATGGTCGAGCAGCTCTATGAAATTGGGCCCTGTTTATAGTCGTGTGTTGATGAAATTTGAAGAGAGTTTATCGTTGAAAATCTTCTATAAAAAATGCAGTAGTATAGTGTCAGGAAAGCAACTTCTATGATGAATTGTGTGATTGGTCAGCATTGGATATATACTCAAGAAAAAGCTCATCTCACATTTTAGTGGACAATTTGTTTCTGAGGGGCGATAAGGATTTCAAACAGAAAGTGTCTTTCGTTTGAAAGTTTGCCTTTTCTTGAATAAAAATTGACGCATTTTTAAATGTGTGGAAAAAGGTAGCATTTCTCCAATTCCCAATTGGAGTAAACACAAGATATTTTTCACAATTTAATTATTTATTAGGCCTATTTATTAGGTGTTCGTGCAATAATTATGCACTGACACCTCTTGGTTTTGTTTGATAGTCTGTTCTGAAAGTTGTGGGGATACCTTTATCTACACTAACAGGTAGACCTTGAAAGAAAAGATACAGTTTATTGTAGCGTTCATCATAAACATCTATAAATTGGTGCATTCAGTGAAATTTTGACAAAAACTAAACAACTCTTGTTTGTTAGCAGAAGGTGCAATCTTTGTTCGAGAAGGGATGTGAATGAATTTGTATCCGTTATTTATGAATAATTACGCCATTGTTACTTATTTATTATCATGGTTTTTATTGTCGAGTGAGCATTTTGGAAGTATGAAGTTTTGAAGGGCCATTTTGAAGTTGTTGGTATGGTTTTTTACATTATTATTGCCATTTTCGTGGCAAATTCTGTGTTTTGTCGAGAAAGAACGTGGAGACTTTTTCCCCGAAATGTTGACAATTTTGTAATGAAATGTACAGCATTAATTGAACATTCTGCAGACAATTTGGAGTTTAACAAAGACAAGCTTTGGTTTTTTTTTGTAATGCATTTTGTAAAGATTAAGCACTTAGTAATTGTAAATTTATTGTAAATATGTTTAATTATTCGCAATATTTCATTGAATTAAAGAAAACATTAAAATTAAATAATTGAACATGTTTCTGCGGTTGTAAGTTATTTTTTGTGTCTTACTCTTTCCCAAGTCTGTGTTCCTTTCTCCCCATAAAACTCACTATTCATCTTTTGCAAAGTATAAAATCCTGCATAATGGTGATTGGAAATAGCAAACACTTTGAAGTTTAAGCTTTACTTGTGAGGGAAGGTGTACGTATGGTAATCACTCTTAAAATGAATGGCAAAAAAAACCTTTGGTTAAAGGCAGTGGACACTATTGGTAATTGCTCAAAATAATTATTAGCATGAACCTTTCTTGGTGATGAGTAATGGGGAGAGGTTGATGGTCTAAAACATTGTGAGAAACGGCTCACTCTGAATTGCCATAGTTTCCGAAAAAGATGTAAATTTCCACGAATTTGATTTCGAGACCTCAGATTTAGAACTTGAGGTCTCGAAATCATCCATCTAAACGCACATAACTTCGTGTGACGGGGGTGTTTTTTTCTTGCATAATTATCTCGCAACTTCGATGACCGATTGAGCTCAAATTTTCACAGGTTGGTTATTTTATGCATATGTTGAGATACACCAACTGTGAAGGCTAGTCTTTGACAATTACCAATAGTGTCCACTGCCTTTAAAAACCTACATCAGCTTTCGATAGTATATATAAAGCAATTTGAGAAACATTTTATTTCGAAGCTATGTGAAAAGATATCAGTTACAACTGCCCCAAATTTGAATCTGAGAAGCATTACTGCAGTAGGCCTAACGCTTCTCGGGTTGTGTATTCCTATCAGGGATTATTCTTCCTGTGCGTATATCATTATTCACTCCTGTGATTTCCGGCCATATCTCAAAAACGTGACAATATTTTGAAATTAAATGTCCTTGTGTTCGTTTTATGGTATACATTAGCCCTATATAGGACTCTTTCTCTGTACACAGTAGTACAAAACGAAAGAGTAAGGCCGCCAGGGCTAGGTATACATCTACATTTATGATTAAAACATTCGAACGATTCCAAAAACCAAAGTTATACTTTGGTTTATAGAGCTCAATTATTGTTGTTTCTTGTTTTGCCATTTATATCTAAAATAATTTTTTGTTCTCGTCCTGACGAATTTTACGAAAAGCAGAATAGTAAAAGCGCATGGGGTTGCCTCATATAGAGTCATGGGCCTATTGTGTAATTTACTGGTGACAAAGAGTCTATTAACAAACAAGTGCTTAGTAAATAAAAATCATTTTGCAAAGTAGAAATGAGGAGGGATTGAGTCACCAAACAATCCACATCACATCGAGTTGTGATTGGTTAACAGTTCCTGACAAGAAACAGTTCCTGTGCGACATCGCGTGTTGAGCAATTAGCTCTGCGAACTTTACCCTGAGGTAGGGGGAGGGGAGGGGTTTGGTGCCGAGCGAAAAGAGCTTGGCGGGACCTAAAACCGCACACACGAAAGCCCCAGAGGGTGGTCTGGCCTGTGGTTCATTGTTGTGATGTCAAACGTAATCGATGAATCTTGATAGAACAATAACCTCCCAGGAGTGACACACCTCTGTTGAAGTGTTTACGTGAGCAGATTTTTTAAAAGTCAAATATTGACAACAGATTGTGTCTGTTTTTGTAGGGTTTTTTTCATCAAGATGGGTGGGCTTGGTTATTTTTCATTTTTCCCCCACAAAAAAAATCCGCGAGGGGATTTAAAATAATCTTAGGACAAATTGTTTTGCCTTTTCCGTTGTTCGTTTAATACCAATCTGTTATTATTCTTCCTTGTGAAGAAAAAGCGTTACCACGGTAACGCTTCTCAGATAGTGTATTCCAATAGAAGATTAAGCGCACACAAACCGCTCCATTTTTTTTCTCTCGACAATATCTCAAAAACACTACCACCTTTTGAATTTAAATTTCCACAGGTGAACATGGTGTATAGGGCCTATCTACAACTGTATAGGAGTAAAACAAACAGTGGGTTACAATTACCAAACTCAATTGCAGATAGATCAGAACCGCTGATTTGGGACGGCCTGTACTGAGATAGCAGAAAATAACAAAGGAAATTTGATGGTAGGCCTACAAAAGAGGAACTGCCAAGCATTAAAAAGAAGAAGAAAGTGCCTCTTCAAGGAAAAATGAAAATATAATTGAGGAAGTAGAAACTGTTTACAAGATTTGTACTAACTTAAAGGCGAACATGAGCACTAAAAAAAATGGAAAACTTTTTATATCGACCAATATTATAGAAACCAAGAAATGAAAGTGGATAGGTATCCGAAACAGTAGCTTTCTCCACAACCAATATCCAACTGAGTTGAAACGAATCAGATGCCCTGGAAACGTCAAACCAAACCAGTGTTCCTTCTATTGTGGTCTTTTGTTTTAGCGTAAATCTACCGACTGGCTTGACCCGTGGGTCAGATCAAATTTCACCCTTGTTAAATTGCAGACGGCGCGCGCTCCATCCACGCCGGCTCGTGGCTCACAGGTGCCAGGGAGATGGAGGTGTGGCCGGCCGCTGCTGGTCGCCTAGTATCAGTCACCGTAATTGATATTATAGATGAAACCTAATAATGGGAATGCTTGAAAATAGTTTACTTGTAGGGAAATCATATTCCTTAGTTGGGGCTTAATTGATGTGGAATAAATACCCTGATCGACGGGGGGGGGGGGGGGGATCTGTGACACACGGGTTGGTTATTTTAGTCCTGAAATGGACCATAATTATGACAAGGTGTCTTATATCAAATTATATAATAACACAAATTGCTCACAGCTGATGATTTTTTTTCAATGACAGTGTCGGTATTTGTCTGCTGATTGGCTTGTTTTGGGTCTTTGTTTGTTTGTTTGTTTGTTTGTTTGTTTGTTTGTTTGTTTGTTTGTTTGTTTGTTTGTTTGTTTGTTTGTTTGTTTGTTTGTTTGTTTGTTTGTTTGTTTGTTTGTTTGTTTGTTTGTTTGTTTGTTTGTTTGTTTGTTTGTTTGTTTGTTTGTTTGTTTGTTTGTTTGTTTGTTTGTTTGTTTGTTTGTTTGTTTGTTTGTTTGTTTGTTTGTTTGTTTGTTTGTTTGTTTGTTTGTTTGTTTGTTTGTTTGTTTGTTTGTTTGTTTGTTTGTTTGTTTGTTTGTTTGTTTGTTTGTTTGTTTGTTTGTTTGTTTGTTTGTTTGTTTGTTTGTTTGTTTGTTTGTTTGTTTGTTTGTTTGTTTGTTTGTTTGTTTGTTTGTTTGTTTGTTTGTTTGTTTGTTTGTTTGTTTGTTTGTTTGTTTGTTTGTTTGTTTGTTTGAGGGTCACATTGCTTGTTGTTGGGTGTGACTTGTGGTTGTTTTTTTCGAGTGCTGACCGCTTTCTGGTGTTGTTTTTTCCCCTCACTACAATTTCCTTCGCAAAATACTCGCTTTCTAAAGTTGAACCAATATGTAATTTGCCAATCCTGGCAACTTGGTCATAAAATTGAAGTTATACAAAGTTCATCCACATTGGCTTTTAAAATCGTTGAGTAGAATGATATTGGCAACTATTTTAAATAATCAACAGTGTTTCCTCCAATAAGTTACAACCTTTATTTTGTGATGTGTTCACAGATGGGATTGATGGGATTTTAAAAATATTTTTATTTCTTTGGGAAAGTCGATTTCATCATCCACAAAAAAACATAATCATATCCGTTCATATTTAAATACTGCAGGTACTTCTGTTTGTGATCTACAGCCTACAAATATTTCACTTGTAATTCATTAAGCATTTGGGGCCATTCTTTAACACATAATCATCAATACTTGGCACCGATTCCAACTCCCCATTCCCCAATAACAAGGCTTTGTTTACTCCTACAGAGCTCTTTGCTTTACTCATGTTTGTTGAGACAGCCAGGCGAACCGGGCCGTCACAGCACACAGCACACCCCACCCAAAACGTGAACTAGTCTGGCAGAAAGCCAACTTCGGATACGTTGTCGCGTGTTGGCAATGATTATTGATATAGCTTAACAATACAGTTAATGTCCTTTTACATTCAATTCATAAAACGGGTACTTTGTAGTGGTATTATGAAACTATAAATGGGAATTTTCATCTCTGAATGTCTTTCTATAAACTCTTCAAGTAGTCATGTACATGTCCACCGGATGGTTTTTGCATAGCCCCGGCCCCGGACACGATTGCATATGCAAAACTGTCCAGAGTGGACAGTATTGCATGGCGGACACAATTGCATCTGACACCGGCGCTCTACCAAGTAAAACTATTCACAGATTTGCACACTAGTATAGGACTATGATAAACTTTGTAAAGGGTTCATGGTGAAAAACCAAATCCTTGTTGCTTGTTGTGAGAACCTTCTCGTCACTCCAAGAGAGCGATTCACTTTCACAAGTTTGTTGCGTGTATACCATGTAGATTTGTTGACACTATAGAGTGACTTAATACAATTCCATGTCATTTCTGGCAAGCAACACACTGTACTTGTCTTTTTGGAAATGTTCACATTTTGTGAAATAATTTCCAAACAAATGTAATAGTTATAAAAATAAATAAAAGCTACACACTGTGTCTTGAGGGGGGAAAATAATAGTAAAAACCAAGAGTAAAATTATATCGAAATGCACCAAATTAATTGTTCGACATTGTTCATACATTAAAAAGTCCCCTCTTTTTGTCTTTTCCCCGTTTGTCCCTCCCCTTGACGACGTGAGATTTAAACAAACACAAAAACGGAACAGAACACAGGATGGTTACCGACTTGTGTTTCCTGATGACGATTGTTTCTGGAATCTAATAATAGTACTCAGGTAACTCTACAAGTTGGCGAAATTCCAGCACGGCTGCCAAATAAAACTCGGTATTGTGAAATAGACGTGTATTATAGGGGAACGCCCGTGATTGGTTCCGCAATATTTCCTGTCTGAATGTCAATTAAACAACACCTAAAAAACAGACGTCAATAATCATGAACATTCTAGAATCAGGTTCTACATATCCTGTCATTAAAGGTGAAGTTTACTTTTGTTTTTTGGACCCGTTCGATTGTTTTAATCCTAGGCCTATAAAATATGTATAAAACAAGCATGTGGAAACATAATTTCAAATCTGGCGCGATTATTTTCCTAACAATGAACGAAGAATAATCCCTAATAGGACTACAACATCTGAGAAACGTTACTGACGGGTACCGCCTCTCAGATCTAATTTACGCTGCAAAAAGATGATAGATTTTAACATAACCACATTTTACTTAGAAGTGAAAGGCTTTCCAAAGTGCTTTATGCTGTCGAAAGTTGATGTATGCTTCATTACCAAAATTTTGTATTGCCATTTATTTTAAGAGTGAACTTACCAAACGTTTATTTTAATGGATAACAACTGTACTTCATTGTTCTTTGCCATGAATCCTCTAGTCTTACAACTATAAAACAAGTTATCAAATTAAACAGTGAAAAACACAAAACACGAGGTATGTTTAGTTACAGATCTTATGCACCTTTAGGCTTCTCAACAAAGTTTGTATTGCACCTCCCCCTACACGCAACATGTAAACATCAAAATACAGACTTTCCATAAACGCGAAAACTTGTCGAACAATGTTCAAAATGCACGTATGCAAATCAGCACTCTTTAAAGTCAGTCGGCGGTCAAGTTCAAAATGCTTCCGTGATGGTATATGATGTCTTTTGATTGAAGCAGTCTCCTACATCATTAATAGTGACCGCATTTTGTGCACAAACCTTGAGTCGTAGGCTAAAGATAATTGGAGTGTCGTGTTTTATGAGCAACGTGACGCCTTATGACTAATCAACCATGTAAAATGTAGCGCCGCTTCGTTGCTAATGAAAGTTTTTTAACCAAAAAAATCATTATTTTTTTACCTTCAAAAAGTCATAATTAGTGTCTGATCAAAAACAAGCGAAGGAGGAAACTGTTCTATATATTTATACTGGTATGAATTCGAACACAATTTCCGAGTATCATTATGTCCCTAAACATCGTTAGTGCCCACTGTCGCCATGGTTTTATGTGGAACAACACCCAATGAATGTACTCTTATTTTTGACTGGAAGTCAATAAACCTGTCATTGATGCACAGGCCTACACACACGTCATTGGCCTAGCTAAAACTTTAGTTTCTTAGTGACAGTGGCCGAACTGGGGGGGGGGGGGGGGAGGGGGTCGAGGGAGGGCGGGGGTTCCGAATTGCAAAGCTGCAACCGCAAATTTGGCGGGTCTTTTTGATCAGGAGAACCCCCCAAAAACCGCATGTCTTTCAAAGATACCGACTCCATTTTTTACACTTTTAATGAGAACCAGTGTAGAATTTCGCTGGTAGTCACGCGATCGTTCCGTGTCGGCACCATTTTCAACACTTTCACAACAACTTTCCGGGTCGAAAGAACACAATGGGTACACTGTTTATGAAGAGCAACAAACATGACATGACATTTCATTGGGTTTTCTGTTCCAAAACGTCGTTGTTCTGGACGGCCAATTTTCAAAATGATATGCCTAGACCTGATCGACTCGTGATCGTTTACAGACGATACAGCATTGATTTTGGGAGGAACAATGTCAGGGAAACCGTGATACCATCGGGAGGCTTTCTCATGAAGACGAGCAGAGTATGCTGTTCGAAACGTCGAGACCAAACCGGCTCTCTTCAGAGCCAACACTAAAAGAGATTTATTACATGGTTTTCCCCGCAAGTTTACTTTTTTTGTTTGTAGTTAACTATTTAGATGGATAAGTTTGTACAACCATAGAGAAAGGACCTCATTCAAAAGACAAGTGCATCTCATTCAAGGGAAATGCTGCTTTTGTTCAATTTTGACTCTTGGATAAAACGTACATGGGACCAAGATGTCAATGTTATCACACACACAGATAATATATAGATGGTATAAAGTGTTGACATCGAACGGCTCAAACAAAGAACTTCCCTAAACGGCACTAGAAAGCCGGGTAACCCCCTTATTGTAAATATTACCCCCCCCCCCCCAAGCTACCCGTGTCCCCACCCCCAAATGAAACTAATAACATCACTTCAGGATTATTGAATTCATAATTAACGGGAAACAGATTTAGCGCAGTGCTCGTCATCTGCACTATTTTGATAACTTAATACGACTGTGTGCTGGCGGGTGGTCATTTGTTTTGATCGTGCCAGACAAATTATATGACAGTAAACTATGTCACACTATGTAGAGTTCCCGCTGCTATTTATCTTCACCCACGTTCACATGGATTTAGTTTCTGAAGATTTGGGACAGTGAATAAAAACACAAGATTGAGAATATGTCTTCTATCTTTTAAACAAACAAAGACCGGCAGTAAATTATAGGAGAAATATTAGGCCACCCTAACGGTGATCCCTTTACGTGTTGGATTGAAGCCACCTGAGCGCCAATTAAGCCATCAAAGGTGACCCACCGACTCAGATAACCTACCCCGAGCTACAATGACTTCCAGACAGTTTAAAATAATATATCTCCAAGACATTTTTTTGTTATCAACGAGGGCGAAGATGGGTAAATTGGTCAGCAAACGAACGTTTCATGTGGCAAAGTACCAATGTAACGTGCAATTTACCAATCACAACGGTAAATGGAAAAACACCTGGGGGTAGGTTTCACTAGTCTTATTTCGAGGACGAGGACTAACTAGCCTTGGTTTTTAATGAGTCCCAAAGAGTCCATAGGACTACTCCTAAGTTATGAATATCTTTCAAATTGACCCCCAGTTTCTTGTACAAAATAATAATAATTATAAAACATGAGACACACAAGAAAGATGAAAACAATTGTTTTTCCTTCTTATTTGGTCAACCAATACTATTAGACATAAAACAGCCGTGGAACGATCCGCGACTTGATAACAAACGCAGGATGAGCTTCAATCTTGTCGGTGCCTTGTTTGATGATGAGAAAACGTATAATAATGAGAAATGTTAACAAGCAACAGGAGCATCGAGATCAAAGAAGACACCGCAACGTCTTCAGAGAGGAAAGTGTCAAGAGAAGAGAGACCAAGAATATAATTGGCCCAGCCGGAGGATTCTTGTCCGCATCTTTGATTGTTCAAGGAGGAACAAATTTTACTCATGGGGGACAAAGCTGGAAGTAGTTGGGTCATTATGTAGGATACGCCTAATTAGTTACGTTTATAAATAATATGGCAGACGACATTTTCATTGTTCACCAGTTAATACCATATTTTAAGCGCCATTGTGTGGAAGTTCGGTATCAACCTTTCTCGTGAATAAAGATGTCAACGGTGTTTACAACTGATGGGTCAAATTCATTGTGTTCAAGAATTCGTGGAAATACTTGATTACTGATAATACAAATTGCCGACTTCTTAGACTTGGCTCCCGAACTTCCTTTTTAATAAAAGCCGAATATTCAAAAGCGGTATAGCGAGCAGTTTGGGGCGTACCCAGCAGCAGTATTAAAGAGTGGCATAATGCAATAATATACTCAAACAGTTATAACAACAGCAGCAGCAACAACACATAACAGCAGCAACAACAACAACATCAACACCAACAGCAGCAGCAGCAACATCACGCAACAGCAGCAGCAGCAACAAAACACAAACAGCAATAGCAGCAACAGCACCAGCAACCGACAACAACAAAATGGTTGAGAAACAATCAAGCTTCATCACAACCTAATGATGCATATCAATTTATTGTCCCGAGTCTCTTGACGTGAGACCGTTATAATGACACTCTCTCGCTCTATGTAACTATCCAAATATAAAAAGGCTATAAAACTTGTATTTTATGTGATCTCATTTTTGTCCAAACCACGAATTATCAACTTGGTATACTATAGCCACAAGTAAAATTAAACGGTTAAAAACAAACAAACACACAAACAAACAAATTAACAAACAAACAAACACTGGACAACCCTAAACCACTGTACGTTTAACTAGGCCCAGTTCAATAAATTCCTGGTTCCTGGTTGGACATTGGATGGCAGCAAATACCTACGGGGTACAAAGGTATTATACATTATAAACAGAGAGAAATAAAAAGAAATAAAAAAGGCGGGAAAAGACAGGCGACATTCTGTCTGCAGAAAAAGCAATATCCTCCAAAGGATGCACGGACGGAGTTTAAATCATGTAAAAACACAAGAAAAACAAGACCTTAATTTCTTTCTCGGTGAGTGTATATAGAAGGGGTCTTGCCGCCTTTTGTCTGTGCCCAAACAGCTTTCTTGTTGAAGACAGATATTTTTTAAAGTATATTTTGAGACGGGGAGTCGCCTCTTAATTGTAAAATCTCGCGCACAACAGACAATGCCGAGCTATCGGAATTATTGTCGGGTATTTTGTGATCGCTCTGCACTAAGTATTTGATGAGAGATAGAGCCTCTATGCAGATACATTAATAGCATCCATAATGCATCACGGATCCATAAATAATATAACAGACCAATTTGTTTTTGTCCAGTTGGTGGTTCTTGTTAAAAGTTAAAAGTGAATGCACTTTAATTTAATTGAATTGAAACACAGAACAATTTGAAGGGAAATCACAGTACTGGATGTTGATGGTCTAAAGGATCATTTTGCATACAAACAAGTTGTCAAATTTGGCAAACAACACGTTCACGTAAAACGTTAATTTGTCACACAATGTTTAATAAAGGAATCAATAATGTTTAATAAGGGAATCAATGTGTGGTGAAGAGGTTTTCAACTAGTGGTTTAATCGCAACGAGGCCTGGTTCTTGATAATTTTACCGAGACGAAGTCGAGGTAAATTATCAAGAACCAGGCCTCGGCGGGTTTAAACCAATAGTTGAAAACCGATTCAACACACTTTGATTCCCTTTCATAAATACCTTTTCGGTCAAAAAACATCAACACTTTTGGTCAAAAAGTAAAATAAATGCAAAAATTATAATTGTTCAATGATTTCTTTCAACACAACACCCCTCCAGCTCTGAAATGGTAAGGCCCTCCGCCGCCCTCGGGTAAACAACTCCTTATAAGGGAATGCTGTGCGCGTCGCGCGTATCGCGTGATGTGGCACAACTGTCCCGGCCGTTGCTCTCGACCAATAGGAATGAAGAAACTGTCTTATAAGCACAGGTGCAAGCTCGCGTGTCACGCCCATGATTCAACACTTTTTACCGGTCATAAACAAAGGTTTATACACGTCCACGTGACGCGCTCTCTACCAATAGGAATAGCGAAACTGTCCGAGGTATTTATGAATGAGGTTTATTCAAATGCCACATTCCTCAGCTTTGACATCGGAACGGCAAAACAAAAGGCCCATTTTTCTAAGAAGTTTGAATGTGTATATGAACTGGATCAAGATCGAAATAATTCTGATGAGAACGCATTATTCTGGACCCTGTCTCCGAGACACTTTCAGTATAGGCTCTGAGAACGCGACGGTAAAATGCATAGCCAATGATAAGTTTCATCCCAAATCCTGCTCGACCCTCTTTGCCCAAAATGAGGGCATGTTGGGTCCATTTTAACTGTTGCTTATTACTTGGTCAGGCATTTCAATCTTATATAAGTCCAAGCAATTTGGTGTGGAGTGTGAAGTCGATGATATCGGGGGATTGGGGTCACCGGCTGGCAGCAAGAACTAGGAAGTCAATTCTCTTTAAAGTTTTACATTGAAATTCACTCCGATTGATTGATCGCGTACGCACATGACTTGAACTTTTTGCTTGGTCTCACTCCTAAAAAGTATTCAATGTACATGAATGCGCTTTACTTTAAATTTCATCAACTGAACAACAAAACATTTCCTCTATCCTTCGCATGTATATTTGATGACGTTCATCATTCTGCAGATTAGGTTTCCCGTATATATAAAAAAAAAAATGAAAGCCTTAATCCGGTTCCGACTGCTCATTCATCAACCTACAAAAAATATCACCCTCGAGAAAAAGTACTTGTCAGCGAAGTACCTCGGGACAAGTCATACCGTTTAAAGCTCCGTCGAACCCGATGAGAAAATCCCCACTTGCTGCATAGCTTCCGTCATCTCATCTTGGGATAGATTAATCAAATCAAAAATATCCTTTGTTCTAACTCGAGATCATCAACTAGAGATTGCTATAGTCAAGTTTAAAGGGTTTGATCGAAGAGGGGGTAGGGGGGTTCCACTGAATTGATTGCAACCTTTCCCCTCCAATCGTCAATGAATGTGGGAGCCAAAGCAGCCCCCATCAGCCGTTCGTACTAGCAACTGCGGCTTGGGGTAGGCGTGGGGGTGGGGGGAGGGGGTCATTACAAAAACTATAAGGGAGAGAGCCTTCAAGTTTAAGTCGCGTTGCTTGCACGGTTTCAAACTTTAGAGAGAGATAGAGAGAGAGAGAGAGGGGAGAAATATTTGCACGAGTCAGCGAAACAACCAGAAAACTTTAAAATAGATCGATGACTTTAGCATAAAACAAATTATTTGATTGTATGGACAAGGGACATTATTTTGATCATATTCATAGCTCAAAAATGTTGACACATTTCCTCCACTGGATTTGTTTTGTATATAAGGCCTGTCAACTTTAAATAATGACAGACACAATAATGGCTGCAGCACGAAGAGCTGTCCCGACACGAGTGGGAACTTCTTCGATAAGACGATAGGCCTGTTCAAATTTCCACCCAAGCTACTTGCCAGTTCCATCTTGACTCTTGTTCCTCAAGATCTAGACACATCACAGCCAATGATTAATATGCATGTATACACCGAGCCCTATATTAACGCACTTCATTCTCAATAATACTCTCATCACAAACTGGACCTCTTGACCCAAATAGCTTGATGGGTCTTCCTTCCGGTTTAGGGAGCAACAATGATACGGGGCAGAATCAAAATAGATTCACCTGGACATAGCTTCTTAAGACTAACCCAGTTCGAACGTTTTAGTTGTTCAGCGTTTCCGTCAAAATAAATATATAGAGATTGCTTTAGGCAAGGATGGTTTGAAGAAATATTATCTGCGATTCACGGAATCTTAAAGCCTTTTAGACACATTGACGGATGGTCGATTGTGTTACAGTGGCTGCAGTAACGGTTCGTGACAAATACTCAAAGAAACTGAACGTGTTTCACATGAATCCGGTCAGTATGCTTTGTTCTTACTTGTTATTTTCCGTAGAACAAAGGAGTGTCCATATAGAATGTCTGCAATACAGATCTGTGGGCATACAGGAGTGCCCTTGTGAGGTCTTTTGCACAACAATGGACCCCACAAGGGATTGTTTTGTTCAGCATGGACCACACAAGGGAATTCTTAAGAAAAGGGAAAAATAAAACCAAAAGCTACACTGTGGACTCACACACGTCCACACAGTGTTATTTGCAGCGTTGGAGAACAGGATTTTCTTGAGTTAGAACAAAGTGACTGCAACACAGAGCTTTGGGCTACGGGGTTGTCATTGTGGGGTTGAGGTACACAACTGAACAATGGACCCAAAAGGGAATTCTTTGTTCAACCTGGACCCCACAAGGGAATTCTTTGTTCAACCTGGACCCCACAAGGGAATTCATAAAAAAATATATATATATCAACAATGGAAGGACCACACAAATCGAATCTATAAGGTTGCGTATGTGCTTGTGTTATGGGGTAGTTACAGGCTCGGCACGCACGAAACCATTGAATGTGTACGGATTTAACGTCTAAATTATTCAGTTAATTTCAGAGCACTTTATACCCTCCTAGTCACAGAGACGTGTCTTGAAATCTTAAAATCAAAAGTACAATCAACCCTTTCTCTCTCTCTTCATCTTTTCCCTCGGCCGCCTGATAAAGGAAAAGTACTCTAAACCCGGAGGAGTTAAGACAGGGTTTGTGATGGAAAGGGAGTAATGCGTTCCCTGGGCGATCATGTTAAAAGATGCAGGAAAGAACCAAAACGAAGATGGATGGTTTTTGACTGCATTGCTGTTTTAGTTGACGCGCTGACTGCTACACATTGGTCAGTCAACGCACTGTGACTGTTTCATGTCTGAAACGGAAAGTGAACGTGGCCTTGCGTAACTCAAAAAATGAGATTTGTTTGTAAATTATTTATAGATTGCATGTATAGGTTTCAGGTTGACTTAACAAATGATGTGAAATGAGAGAAGCATCATGAAATAGTCATCGGTTTAATTTGTTTCTTCTCATCTACACTTTCTCTTTACTTCAGGTGATGGACCCGCAGGGATTTCTGAGTTGGTTTCCAGTTAATGATAGAATAAAAATGAGTTAGGGTCTCTAAGCCGTGACCATGCACTCCAGATTAGCCTTGGGAGAAAACAATCTGGCACCTGCTCTTTATAAATATTAATTAAGATCTGTCTTTTAATTCGCTCTTTCTTGTTTGGAAGAATCCCTCGGGAGTAAACAACAGTACCCATGACCTCAGCACGGCGTCATTGTTGTAAGAAAAGGGCGGGAATTATTTGAATGAATTATTGAACACGTTAGGAGACTCTCACGCATCTCACGTCAAGGCCTATACTTTTTCTTTTTCTTTAAGTGCTTGTGTACGTTTGGTAATGATTCTTAAGATGAAGTGCAATCAAATCTTACTTGGTAAAAAGAACAGCAGCTAATGCATTTTAAGAAGTTTTCACTTAGAAGTGCTATGCAAAAAGCTATCACTGTTTATCCCCAAATATTTGAATCTGAAAAGCTTTACCGCGGTAACGCTTCTCAGATGGTGTATTCCAACAGCAGGTTATTGTTTCGGTGTGGACATAATCGCTCCAGACTTTTGGCAATATCTCAAAACGCTACCACATTTTGAAATGGAATTTCACAGGTTAATTTGATGGTATATATCTACAATTATAGATTGTTCCAATAACCAAACGTATAAAATCCCTTTGTGGTTTTCCTTTTTGGTGAACTAAACATGGTCCGTAATTTTATGGAGTAAAACATTTGGTTGTACAAAATGGCGGACCGTGTTAGATCACGAATTAAAAGGAAACTCACAGTTTATTAAGTTAATCATTCATTTCTTGTGAAAGAAACAAAATATGCGGTTGGAACCCCACGACCCTAAGGGAAAGAGATACACAACTCGCAAACGTCATTACAAGCTATTAAAACCCAGCAAGGGTTTTCTTTCTTGCTTTTTATACTAACGTCCTGGATTGCACTTAATGATCAGCCGTCCGAGGTGGAATCAGCTGGTCAGGTGTAAGCAATTCCCGCCAATTTTATCGCTAATAAACATGAGGAAACTCGCCGAACGTCACGTCAAAATGGCGCCAGATTTTTTGGTCAGGCGAGAAGGAAGCACGCAACACACCGTTGTCTGACAAAAAGTGTACCTATAGCCGTTCTTTCCAGTTCGGCGCGAGATTATTTAATATTTTAAAGTTTCGCGCGCCATACTGTCCAGCCGGGGCTGGCTCTCCAGAGAGAGGGGTGGGAATGATTTGACACATTATTGACAGTTGTCATGACAACATCAAGTTGTTGACATTCGACAATAAAGTTCTTGTTTTGGTGTCAGGTAAACATAAGGAAGCGTATATTGATTGCCGTGGACATTATTGTCGACTGTGACGTGTTTTAAGGCGGTTTTTATATGATCGAGCTTACAAACCAACCCTTATTAACAAGCAAAAACATTATTAACTTGATTATTTATCGAATATAAGATAGACCATTCACCGCAACTTTAATTCAATAATAAATCACTGCATTGTGGACCCCGGTTCGAATCCCAGAGACCCAGGAAAACGGTATACGGAGTGCGAACCTGAGAACAAAAGAGGTCCATGTGGACTACACTACGTGGACGTCCACACGTCCACACAGCGTCTTTACGATATTGCAGAATAGGATTTTCACCACAGGATGACTGCAACACAGAGTTGCATGGGCTTCCTTATAATTGTGCCCCCCCCCCCCCCCACCAATACACACACAAGAACACAAACTTTTAAAAAAAAGTGAAACTTAGATGTCCTTATTGGTTTCTCATCACTGGATTATCTTCAAGCCCTTAGAGAATTCCATGGTTTAACCACGGGAAATATCAAACAGTGTGGATGATGCCATAGCACAATTTCTAGCAAAGTAAACAAGTTTTGCTGAGCAACTTTTCAGAGCTCACCTATAAAACTACTCAAACTGAAAACTGACGCCGGGAAGTTTAAAGCATTTAGCCCAAAAGCAGCCTGCCAGATAAAACGATTTTGTTATGACATCGGACACTAAGGAGGGGACACAATCATTTGCATGGATGAAACTAAATCAGTTCTCGTTCGGTGCATCTTTATAGGTTTGCTAATCACATTCTTTCAGCAGACAGTCAAACTAATTTGTCAGTGGACTCCGTGGATGTGGAACCTATACATTTTCTATTTATTATTTGTCGATCCCAGCAGTGAGCCTGTTTTAACCATTTAGCCGCTGGACCGCCCAGCCGCCTATCGATATACTGTGTGTGGTAGGAGGAAACATTGCTAGCTTGTGTTTGTAGAAAAAAGGGAACATCAAAAGAATCCTCGATAGTCATTATTAAGCTAATGAAGCTAATGATGGTGAAATAATTTAGCTCTTACCCCAACAAAACGCTCATTAGTAAACACAAAGGAAACTGTATTTATTCAAAACTCACGTCTTCGCATTTAATCAGTATAATCATTGAGTCAGATAAAAGCCTTGAAAAGCTATTGTGTCCATTTTATCCTTACAAACAATCAATTCGCCATAAAAATTACCGATAGCCGTTTAACGAGAGATATTTATTGTTCTCATGCGAACTTGTACTTTTATACAAATATCAAGGTTCAAATTGTGCATAAAAATTAAGCTGTGGCTATCTTTTAAAATTTGAACTACGATTCCAGTAATTAACTGCAAGAATCTTGAAGTATTAGTTTTCAGCAAACTCGGGCGGTGCAGGGACTAGAGGGTTAAAGGCATTGGACACTTTTGGTAATTGTCAAAGGTATTCTCATTTGGTATATCGTAACATAAAATAACAGATCTGTGAAAATATTTACTCAATGCTTTAGTGCAAGAGAATAATGAAAGAAGAAAAAAACGACATTGTTGCACAAGTTTGTGTACTTTCAGATGCCGAAATAACGGCTTCGGGCCTTTTTGTACGACTTTTTTTCTCAAAACTACGTAATACAGAAGGAAACGTTTCTCACAATAATGAGTAATATGCTATTAACAGCTCTTCGTTGCTTATTACAAAGTAAGTTTTTTATGCTAACAAAAATATTAAGTAATAATCACTGGTGTCCAGTGCCTTTAAGATTATTACACATTTGATATAATACGATGATATCACTATTTCAGACTGAGGGCCAGTTTAGCTGGATCTGTCCAAACAGAATGGCGACAAGCGTTTAGATAAAAAAGTCAATATTATCACTTGAAATGAACCACCTGGTAATCTAAGGGCCGTATCAATTTACTCCCAGCCACTAGATTGCCGAAGAGCGTTATAGGCGCTGCCCGGTGACAATTCTATGTTTCGATTTTTCATGCAGGGGTCCTCGGTTTTATTGAACTGATTTGATTTACACACAAATGAGATGGGCTTTGGTCTTTGCTCCGTAGCCTAGACCTAGCGACACCGTGTACAGTGGTAGATTGGAGATGACCACATTGTGCAAGGGACATCCGGTATTTTATCTGCCAGCAACAGATTTGTTATTATTCATTTACTGTAAAACATCTCTGGTCGGAATTGACCCCCGGGGCCGTCTGACAAATCTCCAGGTCAGGGCGACACATCAAGTGGTTCAAAATGAGATTTTAGCTCGAGGTCTGCGTCAGTTTGACCCTTTTCTGTGTCATTTTGACACAATTTCTGATCCAATTCTGAAGCAGACGTTTTTTAAAGACGGTAGGCGATATAACAACATTTGTCGGCATATGCTAGGACAATAATATTTCGTACCTGACCCTTAAACGTGAGCCCGAAAACGAAATTACCCTTTTTATTTCGACAAGGAACTTTTTACGTATTCGCCACTGGAATTGTCGATTAGCTGATCACGTCATTGACAGTTATTGTATGTTCAGAAAGTGGCGTTTAATTCCAAAGTGTTCGGTTTGGTTCGGTTCTTTTCTCAGACGACGCGTTTTGGTTCCAGCAAAGACATTATGAAGCAGCGTCACAATCCGACGCGCATTGATACTTGATATATTACTCAAAAATAGTGATTTCATTGACAAACACCGAATCAAAAAGCAACAGTGCGGGAAATAAAAATGGTTGTCAACTCCTTTATTCGCAGCTGGGAACTGGTCGCCTGATAAATAACTAAATATTTTGCTCGGCCATTGTCATTACGCGCAGAGAACTTTTGCGCAAAGTAACTTATTGTGCCTTGTTACGCTCACTCAGCAGCTAAGGTCCGATATTCGAAGTAGAATGAAACCGAACCATAAACAGCCGTAGGCCGTAAAGCTTTTTGACACAAAAAAACAAAATCAGCCGCTTTATTTCTTTTCCCCGCCGAGAATCGCTTTTCATCGGTATCATTAGTCCGAGCGTAAGAAGGCGGACGCCACCGGTTGCGGGCGGCGACATGTTGAGGGGTGTGACCCGTAGTACGGCGCGCCAGGCCCGGGCGACACGGTCCCTAAGACGCACGTCACCCTTCGGAGCATCAGCCAGCTCGTGAAAGCCTCTCTCTGTTGCTCATAAATTTATCAAAATCGCAACAGATCGGTTCGTAATTAATCGGAAACCCCTTGACGAGAAAACCTCTATTGAGCCAATCAAAATATTGACAGGCGGCTGTTCTATGAAAATAATCACTTCACGACAATTGTTTTGTTTCCTTACGAAACTACTAATATCAGAAAGGTGAATTGGTACCAACAAAATTGATGGCTCTTTTGATCTTTTGAACTTCTATTTTGGTCACATTGGTTTAAATAGATGACACATAATACTTTCCGTAAACCTTTTACCTCCGTAGACATTGCATAAGTTGGGATAAGTGGCACTAATAATTGAGCTGTTTGGGCAAACAAATATAAGCTAAGCACGAAACAGTTTGTGATTATTTGGGCCATACTAAAGGGTTACCAGCCAAACCACTGTGTCATTCGTACCATTTCTGACTGGTTTCCTGCTAATTATGGCTGAGCTGAAAACTTGTGACCACCTTTTTTTGGCTGAAGTAGCTCTACGAAATTGGGATCAGGTCATTATTTAAATAGAATGTCATGCCGATGTGAGACGTTGTGAGGATTTGCATTTCATCAATTTCTTTGCCCAAGAATGCTTACAATATTGAATAGGTCTTGTACCCGTACTTACAGTTGGCGAATTCCTACCCTGCGGCTATTTTATTTAGTCGTTTTTATCCGTATCATACCCTCGTCTCCTCTCCATCAAGGGTAAACTGCCGTCATCTTGAAGAATTTCCCCCTCGATGCCCAGACCCAGCCTGCCCAGTAAAGCGGAAGTTAGGCGCTACAATTGTTGCGTGCACCCGGGCAAGAGCCACCGGGGGCCATGAGAGAAATATCAAGCCTGGCATACCCAACCATTATCTGTCCTGAGATTATTACAGCGAATTGGGAAAGCAAAAAGGTAAATGTTGAAAGAGAGAGGGGTTATGAATGATATGAGGAGGGAGAGATACGAGCGGCAATTCCGGAAGCACGGGTATACGAGGCGCCAAGGCTTCGCTAACGGTCGACGCGTGGGGAAGCAAAGCCCGATCCCCCGGGGGAGAGAGAACCAAATATCCCGAGGTGAGGAAAGTCTTCGTCGGAGAAATTTGATATGATCGTAAAGTCTCTAAAAAGCCCTCTTCAATTATTTGCCGGAATAATCGGCGGGAGATCATTGTCAAAGAGAGCGCGGTCGTCTATGGTCTCATCACCAATCATAATTCATTTTGAATCTGAGGCAATTCCACTCAAATTTGTAACACAAGTTACCGTTTAAAAATTGAACTTGCCGCCATAAAGTCATCACGGTATATTGCACATAATCATAGCCGGCGTTCATTCACCTGTCCTGACAGAACGACTACCGCTAGTTCATAATCGGTTCCGTTTAGTGCAAATGCCGATGGTTTAATATATCTGAGAGAGAAGTGTTTAAATTGTTGCAAGCATTGGCGACGACAACTGAAATGAGGCATTCTATGTCTTTGATATAGGCCGTGTAGTCATTAGCAGCTACGGTTTAGCGTGTTCTGTCTACTCATGCACCTGCATATCGAACCCTTTTTGTATTTTAGTGTACATAAAAATATAAAAAAAGAGTACTATTTTAGATTTACTAGTGATGTTATTTAACTGTAAATTTTGGTTTCGCCCAAAACCCCGCACTAAAATGCACTAACAAATGAAGCTGTACCATATGGTGTGTGATGTGGTCTTTTATAGATTTCATCAAATGAAGCTACCAGTTGGTGTGGTCTGATGTGGTCTTAGAACAAAAGAAAAAAATGAAGCTGTACCAGATGATGCAGTCCTGCAAATGAAGCTACTTAATGTGGTCTGATATGGTCTAACAAATGCACAGTTGATGTGGTCCGGTGTGGTCTTAGACCCTACCAAATGCAGATGTAGGCCTACCAGTTGATATGTGGTCTGATGTGGTCTTATAGATCAAATGAAGATGTGCCGGTTTATCATGTTGTGTTCTGGTGTGGTCTTAATGATCCACATCAAATGAAGCTGTACCAGTTGATGTAGTCTGATGTGGTCTAACAGTTAATTAACCTGTGCCAGTTGGTGCAGTCTGATGTGGTCTTAGATCAAATGAAGCTGCGCCAGGTGACCACATCAAATGAACCATCAAATGAAAGTACCAGTTGATGTGGTCTGATGTGGTCTAACAATATTAACTTGAGCCAGTTGGTGCGGTATGATGTGGTCTTAGACCAAATGAAGCTGTACCAGTTGATGTGGTTTGATGTGGTCTACCTGTGCCAGTTGGTGCGGTATGATGTGGTCTTAGATCAATTGAAGCTAAACCAGTTGATGTGGTTTGATGTGGTCTGGACCTGGGCCAATTGATGTGGTCACTGATCGTAGATGTCCTTGCTGTATGGTCTGAGGTTGTCTAACAATGAAGCTACCGAAGTTGAAGCAGCGAGTTCCACGCCTATACTGAAAGCTACATTCCAGCACGGTCATTTCGTGAAGGCAGGCACACAGTCAGGCACAAGTCCAACACGCTTGTCGCGTTGCTCAATTTAGAAACAACTCTCTCACAACCGAAAGCCTTTCAACTATGTATAGAGAGTCTCGTGCCGTAAATGGTATAAGCGTGCCCAGAAGTGAAAACGAAAGTGACTTTAATTTGACCGGGGAATGCACTTTTATTAGGGTGGTCCCCCATGGCATGCCTCTTTGTCACTCACATTCCTTGTATGCAATGGTATGCATTATAAATCTCGGAGCCTTTTTGAGGTGTGTGGATAGGCACTATTATATTATAGCTGTTTTGTTTAGGTGTGACAGACATATTTAGCACACAAAATGGTGACATAGTGTTCATTCATTCATAAATAAAAAAAAATAAAATAAAACATTTGTTAAGAATTACACCGAAAAAAACCCATAAAATAGCAGTACGAGTGTACATAAACAGGGTAACAATAAATTAGGAATAGTACTGTGCCCACCATAGTTCAAAATGGCTAATTCAGAAAAGTGGCAGTTACCTCGGCTTTTTCTGTTTTCCTTGTCTGTATTCATACAGTTATAACCTTGGGAGTTCCACTGCGTTTCCTGGCACTGATTGCTCATAGCTATCTATCGCTCATAACATTTACAATCTTGTTATAGCAGAAAATCAAATACCGCGAAAATAAACAGCTGTGTTTTTGTTGTTTCATGTTTTTTTTCCATTGAGTTGTGTATCCACATTGTTCATAATGCAGGAATACAGGCTTATGTGCAACTCTTGTGTGTGTGATCAGCTTCCCCGTAGGCCTAGCTATCATGCGTATTTCTGGAAACTAACCGTTCAAAAGATGTAGGGCCTTTATTTCCCATGGAAACTAGAAGACAACACTCTAAAACAAAGTTTACTATGTCTTCAGATAAATTATATGTACCGCAATCCAATGCAAGCGGTAGTTCCATGAAAACAAGAAAACAACTCTAAAACAGATGAATTCCAACAAGTACCGCAATCCAATTCGTGCGGTAGTTCTTGTCAAATAAAACATTAAAGCTCTACCATAGAGAAAGGACCCCTCAACGAGATTCTTGGTAAAACACCCCTGGGTCGATGTGACGTCACTGGCTTGATGCCAGACGACTGTTTACCACGAGTGGCGTATTGTGTACAAAACCGTACACTCCGTTCAAGGTCGTGTGAATCTAAACGAAAATAAAGGGCTTTGGAGCAGGGGATGAGAACGTGACTCGGTATATAAATAAACATGTTGTCAATTTATTCTTGGAAGAAAGATTGACAGGCCGCCCCCCCCCCCCCCCCGGAGGAAGATAACTGTTGGCTGACGTGTGTTTCGTGCAGAGCCCCAGTCCAATACAAGAAATTTAGAGAACATAGTCATCACCAATACACCACCACTCATTACCAGCCCCAGCCAAAGCCCCCCCCCCCCCCCCCATCACACCCAACCTCGCCCACTGATGTAACTTTACGAAGGCCACTCTTTACTCGCACCATGGCAACACTCCGAAAAGGCAGTGTAGTTGGTGGGGCATTGGGGAGTTGTTACACGCACAACATAAAGAAAACCTTGTCATTTCCAAATTGACTTTTTGTTTTAACAAACAACACAATAAACTTAAACTTTTACATATTACCAATTCGGAAACAATGTGTTGAAACTTTCAATAGCTTTATTTTCAAGTGAGAAAATCGAGTTCTGCAAACTACCTCTATCAATCAAATGGACTTGAGGCATGAATGCAAGACGAAAATAGTTTTGCTGAAGTGATACGACGTTTGGATGTGTGCCGAGGGGGAACATTCTTAAATTCATCTAATAACCATCCTCGCCCTACTCTGCTCCTCAACTTCACATTCATTCAGCACAGAATCTACACATCCTTCACCAAACCCTCAAGGAATCCCACCAATAAAGAAAATAATGTGCAGGGAAAATTTTGACGGTAAACACTATAATATTGATATAAGCATTGTCTAGTTGAAGCACTGCCTAACACGCGTGGGAGTCAACTCAATCCGTTCATGTAATGGGATACAAACAGCTGTCAAAATCTCGGACGGGATCCAAAACAACTTTAAAGGCACTGGACACTATATTTAAAATAATTGTTGGCATAAAAACTTACTTGATAATTAATGAGCTACGGAGAGCTGATAAAACATTTTGAGAAATGGGTCCCTCTGAGGTAACTTATAGTTTTTGAGAAAAGGGGAATTTATCACTCAAATAATAAAAGGCTTCAGCCTAGCACACACAGTTGTGCAACAAGGGTGTTTTTTCTTTCATTATTTTCTTGCAACTTCGATGACCAATTGAGCCCAAATTTTCACAGATTTGATGCATATTATGTTGGGGTATACCAAGTGAGAATAGGCCTGCTGGTCTTTGACAATTACCAAACGTGTCCAGCGCTAGTTCATGCTCCTGAAGACGAGCAGGGTATACTGTTCGAAACGTCGAGACCCCACCGGCTCTTCTCAGAGCCACTCTAACACAAAAGAGATATACACATGGTTGTACCCGCAAGTTGACTATTTATTTGGAGTTTCTTCCTATGTCCAGTGCCTTTAAGAACAAAACACTGAGGCAGTTTGGACTTCACTCTCCACGTTTCTCTAGTGATGCGATTAAGTAACTATGGTGTAGGGTGTACCGTGGGAAAGTTGTGTCCTTTCCGTAACTCACAGAGGGAAGTCGAGGGAGAGAGAGACGCTTTTACGCGGTTTAGGAAGTGGGGATGACGTGCGCTTGTTTTTTCCCTCCCCAGATACCGGTATATTAACTTGTCACAAATTAATTGAGAGAGAATTTGTTTTGAAATAGAGGAGACCTTGGGCGGATCTCACAAAGAGTTTAGACTATAGTCTTATCTTGAGCTAGGACAGTTCCTCGTCCTAACTTAGGATTGGCCTTAAGTTTTGAATAACTCCTAAATAGTTATAGGACTATAGTCCTTAGTTAGGACTATCTTTTTGAAATCGACCCCATGTTATTATTTTATAAACTTCAAAATGATACGAGGCTTTTCCAAAACCCATAAAGCGTGAGCAGCTTTGGCAGTGATTTCTATAAAATTGTATTATGGATTTGAGGCATTATGTGGTGAAGTGAACAGTATATATTTGGTTTGCGGTAACACCATGTGTAGCTGTCATTAATTATATATTAACTGGATATAATTAGCCTGATAATATTTACAAAACTAAATACAAACAACCCAGCAATGTTGCGTAAAAAGTGTTCCCCTTATGTATTTTTAGAATTCCAATACAATTTCGTACGCGACATTGGAGTTGGTCCTATGCCCAATTCTATTATTATTATACTCCATATCTCCTGAGTGAAAGACAATCACGGCTAGTTTCCAAGTTACGAAACTTATCCAAAACAAAGGGGCCTTATCAAAACAAATGCAACTCCTCAGTTGCTCAATAGCTCCATGCTCAGATCAATACAATGAACTTTGATCTTGCCATGGGTGTCATACCTGGATCCTCGAAAACGGAGATAGGTTACGCCAGGGTTACGCAAGCAACACCCTCCCCCCCCCCCCCCCCCTGCAAATCAAAACAACAACAAAGAGCAGGGACAAGTTGGCACGGGTGTGCCTCGCGAATCAGATAACATTCGGCACGCGAGAGAGGGTGAAATTCGGGACCTGTGGGCCCCGGTTGTGAATAGAGGAGAAAGAACCACTCAACTCAAACAAGGTCTCTCTATACGGAGCAAGGTCTAAACACTGGGGCCCGCCCCTCCGTGCCATGGAGCCAGGTATATTTATGCACTACCCTGGATGGCAATTTTGTGATGACAATCGAATAACGATTGCACCACTCTCAGAAATATTAAACACTATTCGGTTTGTTGCTATGATGAGATAAAGGCTATATTAAGACATGATGCAATTTCGTCACGGTATGTAGACGAACGCATCTTTGCATGGTCGGAGAGAACAAAATATTTGCATAGAACAAAACATGAAAGTTGAGCTGATGAGGAAAGAAATAAAGAAGCATTACGTTTTCTATTTTTCCTCTTTAAATCTTTGAAAACTTTATTTGGTGTTGGACTGTTGGGGGAAAGCACTTTGAACAAAACATGAAAGTTGAGCTGGTGAGAACGAAGCATTTGCACTATAACTTGTGTGTACATTTTGACAGTCAGCAAAGTGTACCCATTACCCTGTTTGAAATTCTTGTTCTCGGGCTAGGAGGGGTCGTGGTTCTCATAAGAAAAGTGAAACCTCAATGAGAAAGTGTAAGAGTATAAGAACAAGGACAAGTTTCATATAATAGAAGGTTTCACATGGTTTCATTATTAGGCGGTTGATGTCGGTTTTAACCAATTGGTTTCATTTTACACCACGGGGCCTCGCGAAGGTGCCATATAACATATTGAAGACGGAAGATCGGAAGATCGGAATATCACCGACTGTCCGGCCAGCTCACATGGCCCACCACCAACGGCCCTTATTTGGTCCCGGGATGTGGCCCTTTCCGGGTCAGAAACCACAGCCTGTACTTTAAGACTACATGGTCATGAAGACCAGTTCCGAAAGCTCACGTGTCCAAGCCGGGCCGAGGCTCAAAACACGGGATTAAATAAGGGCAAAATATGACGACGGCGTAGACTTTAAAGGAACACGTTGCCTTGGATCGGTCGAGTTGGTCTTTGAAAAGCGTTTGAAATCGTTTGTTATGAAATGCATATGGGTAGAAAGATGTTGTAAAAGTAGAATACAATGATCCACACAAACATGCCTCGAAATTGCGTGGTTTTCCTTTTACCTCGTCGACTAACACGCCGGCCATTTATGGGGGTCAAAATTTTGACTCCCATAAATGGCCGACGGTGTTAGTTCGCACAGTAGAATGAAAACCAAGCAATTTTGAGGCAAACTTGTGTGGATCATTGTATTCTACTTTTAAAACATCTTTCCAACCATATGCATTGTATAAAAAACGGTTACAAACGCTTTTGTTTTGACCAACTCGTCCGATCCAAGGCAACGTGTTCCTTTAAAAAGAAGTGTTGGTTGCCGGGCGAGTATGATGTGATGATGGTTTACAATAGCCCTTTTGATGTATGGCGGACATTATATAGGGCTGCACTGGTAACACAGATATATTAACCCAAACCTAATTATATGAATGTGTCCGCCATATCTCAAAAATGGCCGATTTATAGTCAAGACATTTAGCAAGGTTGTGATTTTTAGTGTGCATGAAAGCAGTAGGCCTATATTCGGCCATGACACCTGGGTAACCTATGGGTAACGACAACACTACACGTCAATCCCCTAAGCAGACATTATAATGAGAAACACCCAGTACAGGAAGTTTTGACGGCTATCTGGGTTTCATACTTTCAAAAAACCCACCCCATAACACCCTGGAGTTTTGCAATAAACTACAAATCAACGGGTATTTTATGGTTAAGTATAAGACCTACGTAATGCTTACAGAAATAAGGTCCCTAGTTTTGTTTTCCTGCGACATAGGTGATTAACCAAAATGATGTCATACAACCTTTTGATGAGTTGTTTATTATTCGTTCGCAAGACCCTGGTAAAGGGTGTCACGCTTATGCAAAACGTGTACTTGTTTATTGTGTAAAAGTTAGGCACTGTCTACTCAGCAAGTTTAGCTTCGGTAAACCGATAACTATTTCATGAACACATAACTGTGTTCTGTTTCGGAAGTCAATACATAATTCTGGTAGTAAATAATCCAATACTTTGATGATGAGGTTACCAACTTATTGGTTTGATGTACTTTGGCTGTTCCAGTTATTTATAGAACACAAAACAGTCGTATCGTGCGTACTATTTTGGCACTTTGCCTAGAAGACGACACGGGCTAACTCGTGTGCTCGCAAGGTCAAAATTTTCAAAATTTGAAAAACAATAATAAAAACGAAATTTACACAGGTGCATCGCATTTGTTTATGTCTATCTCGTTTGTTCACCTCGCAATGCAGTAAACAAACAAACAGAGACGACAAAATTCACTTCCAAGAATCAATAATGGGCGGGAGACATTTCAAAGTTTGTGTAAAAGTTAACACAAAGAAAATGATATCGTATGAACAAACAAACTATATAAACAGACGTAAGAAATAATGTTCTTCTGTTAGCCCAATGAAACCGTATAGTCAGAAAGTGGATTTTTGTCATTAGAATTATTTTCATTGGGAATATTGGGACCTTGTACTTCAGCCTACAATGGCTCTTCAATCTGAAGTGGTAGTTGGTGGCTTGAACAATGGTGTCGTTGTGTAAGCAGCATGGTATGGCGATGGTCAGTACGTAATCAAAGTCCCATTCTCATTGGAGTGTACTGACACTTGGAGTGTACTGACAATCGGGCGAGTTCGTCTTGAAAAGCGTTTGAAACCGTTTGTTGTGAAATGCAAATGGTGAGATAGAACATTTAAAAGTAAAATTTAAAGATCCACACAAACATGCCTCGATATTGCACGGTTTTTCTTTTGCGTCGCGAAGAAACACGGTCGGCCATTTTGTGGAGTCAAAATTTTGACTCCATAAAATGGCCGACCGTGTTGAAAACTGTGCAATTTCGAGTGATCCTATTGTGTGTATCATTATATTCTACTTTTAAAATATCTTCCTAGCCATAATGTATTTCATTACAAACGGTTTCTTACCCTTTTCAAAGACCAACCTGTCCGATCCAAGGCAACTTGTTCCCTTCAATTAATTACAACATAATTCGAATTCGCAGCTTCGCGGCTAGGGCTGTTGCTAAGGGTCGGTGTTGCTTTCAGACGTCCTATTCCCCATCGCATAATGACGCAGCGACCAAGCCGTAGCCGAAGCCGTAGCCACCAATTTGGACAAGGCCTGTGGGCCCAATTTCATAAACAGAACATACTGCTTTTTAGCAAATTATGAGTCGGGCATGACTTGCGACAGGTAAACTTCAGGGAATTTTAGCAGTAATTAAGCAACTGTGCTTAGTCAGTTTATAGGCGTGCGCAAGGCGACTCGCGCAGTTAGACGCTCACGATCTTTTTGCATTTTGTTTTGACACCTCGAAATGTATCTCACTGCAGCCATCTTTGTCAGATTTCCCGCATACACAATGCACAGTTAAGTTGAAAAGGTAATTTACTAAAGAGGACCAGACTATTTCCCCCTTCAAGCCTCACTTTGGTTACATTGGTTTGAATGGAAAAACCAAGATGGCTACACCATGATAAAAGTCTATTGGTAGACCCAGAGCCGCAGCGTGTGACGTCAGTGCAAAGGGTCAATATTAGTCTCAGGTTTCTCAGAATAAAATGTGTTTGCCGTTCGCTTTATATCCGCATTGTTATCAAGGCTAGAATGATGAGTTTCGGGACGTGGTTATCCCTTTCCTATCCTCCTATGCACAATTTAGTTTGTTATATCCCTGGATCCAGGGCCCTATTTCCTGCTAACAATTTTCTGCTAAGCATAATGAGCAGGATACCAGTCACAAATTGTACATGTTTTGTAATAATTTGGCTGGTTACCTTATTTTGGTTAGCATAAAACTTTTTGGGGGGCTGAAGTAGCTATATGAAATTGGGCCCAAGGATTTGAGCCCATTCTTTTCATTTTTTAAAGAGAGAAATTACGAGAAAAAAAAAAAAAAAAAAACAGAATACAACCGACTTCAAGTAAGTTCAACGAGAACCACAATTTATGCAAAACACATCATTTATACTGAGAAAATAATTCCACCTCTAATTATGTTTCCTTCCTTTAATCGTTTTGTTTCTGTTTTATAAGTTAAGCCTGTAACCTTGTTGATAAATCCAGTTTGCCATTATATACTCCGGACACACACATGGACCGACATTTTCTTTTAAGACTCGTGATTCAAAAAAACATGTTCGGACACGTCCTCATTTTAATCTTCAACCCTCAATTTTGGTCCAAAGCCAAATGTTTTGGTTAAACAATGGTATCTTATAATATGCAACAGCTATTAGTCAGTGTATACAATCAGCATTTATCTTCGATATTTCTTGTTAAGGGGAGATCGCTTAGGCTCCGTGGGGAGGGGGGGGGGCTGGCGAAAGATATTAGCTAAAGTTTTTTTTTTTTTAAAGTTCCATGGGGTTAACATTGAGTTTAAAACAGCAAAATAGGAATTTAGACACTTCCAAGGGGAATGTCTTTCGCCTCTTTTTTAGATGACACCAAATGTGTAAAAAAAAAATTGTGGCTGGACTGTAACAGAAATTTGATAGCATCATCAAAATATATACCTTTATGGCAGTTTTTGCAAGTTGGTTCTGTCTACTTGATTAAGATTATATTTTGTTGTCTATCTAAATTCTGAAATCTCTGCACTTGACTAATTCGTCAACATCTTTCTTTATTCTCAGAATAATAACATAGTTGGCTTTCATTCGTCATAACTCTGTGCTCTAAGTATGCTATGTATTTACTTTTGTTGGATGGGGCCCAACGCTCCCATGCGTTAACTCATTAGCAGCCCCCCCCCCCCCCCCCCACACACACACACACATCCTTCCAGGTTCTAGAAATAATAGATGCCAAAGAATTCTCCATATTTTCTTATGGTTCACTCGATGACAATGCAAATTGTCACTGTCAACTATATAATTGAACTAGTACAATCGCTGGGCACGTATTCGTAATCCACACAGAGTGGGGGAAACCTGGAGTGGAGGATATTAGACTACCAACAGAGGGCGGTGTTTTATTTTAGCGATGCGTCCGGGTGTAATTATGTTTTCGCGTTTCGATGCAGCCAGTTTTTCTAAGTTACCCGTGTACATCTACTTAAAAACTTGATGGGAGAAGAACAGTATTAATTTCATGGACAATTGAGCAAGTGGGACATTCGTTTTTATAAGTATGCCCCATGTTTGTTTGTTTGTTTGTTTGGGTTTTTTTTACGATGCAGTGCGCAGCGTTTGTACACACACGTAATGTTCATGCACATAAAATTTTGTTTTCACGAACAATTGTAAGCAATTTCGAATTAATGCATACATACAACCTATCTGCCCGGGTGTAGATGGTTACCCTAGATTTACATAATAATGATTGTATGCTGTGCCCTTCTAGATATCCTACCACAAATATAGTTAGACGTTAAGATTGAATGCTTACACAACAACACTATATGTAAGTTCTGACTTGCAAGCTGTTGTGTTGGTCTAGCGAAAATAGTAAAACACCATCCACAGTTTTCAGCTTGTAAACTCATTGGCCTCACGGTTGCAACAACCCAAATCATTTTTTTATTATTAAGGTTTTCGGATACATTTTTTTTCGAATATTTTTTTTCGAAACTTCGTTTCAGAGGGAAAGATTCACAGATTGAAGGTTTTTTCCCCAAATATACCTTAGTTTTTTGTACTGACTCGAGGCATCACACGTGCTTAGCAATTAAATTTGATACTTAATTTTGTTAAAGATCAATCTTAAGTTTTCACCCTTTGTGGTAACTCTGAGTATCACTGTTCATCTTAATCACACACTAAATAAAAAAAATAAAAAATCCAGAAAGTCATAATAAAGATGACCGTCCGATAAGGAGCCACTTTACGACCAATGCAGCACTAGTTGTACAAACAGAGAGGAAAGCCAGTTTGAGTTTCAGTAATCAGGTTAGACTATTACAAATGGTTGTATTTTATTTACCAATCATAATTCCTATTCATTTTGGTTTTTCATTTTAAAACCACAACAGAAATAAAAGAGCAGATTCTGGGTGAGCCTACTGCTGTTCATCTCAATCCCACTCAAAGTGAAAGTCATAATAGAGATTCCCTTCCGACAAGAGGAAATAACGTTTCACAGACAAGAGACGAGACTGATGGAGAGCACTGGGTCGTAAGGAGATGTAGAATCCAATGTAATGAATGGCGACTAGCCCTCGGTACCCCGTCATCGATACCAAGACAACGAGACAGCAAGTCCGAAGAATCGATTAACAAACACCTCAAGCCAGCACTACTTTATAATCAAAACCATTACAATTAGTGCCCATCCCCTCAAATTAAGCCCACAATGGCACAGCCAAATTAGAAAATCAATAAGACATTGCTCAAACACCTGTGGTACCATACGAAAAATCCACAGTCACCTGCTTAACACACATATTAGCAAAATAACAGCTTTGCTCTCAGCTTTCTACACCACCAGCCATCTCCCTTGATACTCGTTTTTAGTGATTCTTAGGGTATTTTATTTGGCCTCAGGAGTCAGGATAACAAACTCAATTTGCGGAGAGGAATCGCGACGCGACGTTCAGGCACCACGCTGAATAACCAGCGAAGTCCCCAAGGCCTTTTGGTTTTTAATATAAAGCACTGGTTTTGTGTATCATTTGACGTCAATTTTGAGAGCAAATCTGGCAGGAGTTGAGGATAAAACATCAATGGGGATATACACAAGGGGATCGATGTCGTGTGAGATACCGTTTGAGTTGCTTGATGGTCGTCTCTTCAAATATAAGAAGGCGGGTACCACTTTGAGTGATGGGGAGTGATGGATTCAATACTCTACGATGTGACAATGTCTACTCTTTTATATTATACCATTTGACCATACTTGGGTTTACTAATAATAGTCTACTTGTTGAGATCAATTTCAATCGGCTGACAAAGAGGAGAAAATCAAGTATAAGGCCTAATGAAGGCATTCAGTCAACAATAGCTGAACCTGTTTCTTCTCATTGGGCAGAAGCACGATATCTTGTGGTTAAAAGATAACTCTGACAGGAAATCAGCAGAATTTGAAATCAGTACGACCTACAGTAGACCTGCTGCCTCACACCAAATTATGCCCTTATGCACTAACACGTCTTATGCACATCTAAGGCCTACTCCCAAACAATCTTCGATGAACCTATTCCCAGGCACAAAAACCACCGACACACAAAAAAACTTAAGTTTGTTTACATTGCAGAAAACTAAATATAGGCCAAAATAGCCAGATTGCTCCCTGTCCAAACTGTTGAGGAAACTACTGGCCGGTTTTATTTGCCTCTCTTCAAATTTAGGTCGAAGGAGTATTAAAAGTACGTCTCTGGGCACACGAAACAAATATATTGACAACATATAAGACCGCAACAAAATATATGGTCAGACATAGCAAGGTTGGTGGAGAGCCAGCACTTTAATCTGGAGGTCGAAGGTTCAAGTCACACTTTTCTTTGTTCTTTTCTTTGTTCAAGCCAAAATTGTCTAAACATTCTTTACTGAAAAGTCAGGTTTGATCTGTATGTGTCCTACTTTTCAAAACTCACTTGTCCTTTGCGGAAATCTCACCCACCCCGACCCTCAACATCGTCAACTTAACTTAAGCAAGAACATAAACAAGAACTCTTCTAATAAGAGAGAGACAGCCAGATAAAAAGACTCCAAGGTGTGACGATAAAAACTTAATGCTATATTCTCCCTCATTAGTGCAAACTGCAAAGCAGATTGTGTTATTTTGGCAGCACAGTGGCGACTAGTTTCTCACCCTTGCACCAGCCTACCTATTGTGCCGTACCCGTGCCATCAATAATTACTCGCGATACGATCATCGTGTCTCCCTGCTAACCTTGGCCGTCCGACTCGCTGGCCGCCTGCCTCTCCCAAAGCAACAGCCATGACAGTAAAAAACAAAAAGCCGAACAATTGAGGGTGGATAAAAGATGTTACATGGATAAGAAAAATCAATGAAATATTTAACCCTGCGGCAGTTTTGCTGTTGTGAAGGTCTGTCTGCTTTAATAAGCGGACGTTTTGATTAGAAAATGTGGTTCAAAAAAGTATTACTAAAACAAGTTAACACCCACATATTCAGTGATTGATTTCTTCAAATGACCAACATTTCTTTTTGAAACAATAATAACGCGAGGAATTTTTTGAAAACTAATCCAAAGTCTGTATGCTTGAACGAGCGTTTTGTTTGGAATTTGTGATTTAAAAAAAGAATATTATAGGGCCTACCATTCAAACAAATTGTATGGTAAAAAAATGTATTTAAACAAGTTAATAACCATTATATTTAATGATTAATTTCTATGAATGACCAGCATTTCTTTTTAATTTAAACAACAGTACCGCGAGGATTTTTTTTTCTTCAAATTAATCCACAATAAGTGATTTATTCTGAATTGTACTGACCATGACCGAACCATATCACTGTATACAATCGTACTCTACTGACCAGCATATTGCCCTAATAGTGAATCCTAATCTTGCCGTATGTAGACATCTTGTCTCTTCTGGAAAGATGCTGGTGGGCTGGGGAAGGAGCTAGGGGATGGGGTCAAGGAGTTGAGATGATGGTATTTTGAGGATATGACGATCTCTTCTGACTTTTCTTTTTCTCTCGATAAACTGTTCAGGACATCGAAACATCTTCCAATTCCGATGTGGTTATGGTTGAAGTACGGTTGAAGCTAATATTGGCTAAAGTTTAGGCAAGCACATTCAGTCCATAGTTTAGGTACCCCCATTTTGAAAATTTTCTAAAAAGTAATTTAAGATTACTCACCCCCCCCCAGATCGATAACTACATTCATGTAGCATATTTTAGGTGTGGAAGAGATTGGATGGGGGAGGGGGGGGGTGTTAATTTCATGTTTACATCCAGCTGAAGAAAATCCTTATTATATACACAATTTCAATTTAGATTTTACAGCAATGTAACAAGCTTTTGGCCCTTTTCTTAAATAATGTCTGAGTTCAATCCCACCTAAAATTTAATTGTATAACTCCTTTCAATTGAGATGAGTGTCACTTTATAAAGAATAGTCACCCATCGGCCACTTTTAAAGTGTTGTATTTTAACACTTAATGTTTAGAGTTTAGAATGTAATCGTATATATAAGGTATCAAACTGAACTTTGCTTCAAAAGCCTCGCAAAGAGCCGCAGGAAATCACAGTCACTGCATTCATCCATACATAAGCTGTTATCCCTTTCTTGTTCAGACTGGCCCGTCTGCCATTCCAGATGGTAGCTTGTTATTTAGTTTACGATGGAGAATAAAACAAAAGGTGGATCAATATTAGGAGGTGCGATGAAGTACACGAGTCCAACGCCAACAGTCTGTGGTCGTATTATGGGAAACGCCTTTTGTGGGGTAAACGGCCTTGGCATACTGTTGGGATTGCAGTGATGGGTCGATATGACGAGCCAAGCCGCTTGGAAGGGTGGCTAATTGTCCTGTTAACTTCACAATTGTCATAACCTAGAAAACCGAGTCATCAAACCACCTGCAAATAGAAACAACCTTAGCGGCCTGTTGAAACATAGACAGTGGGGGCGCTGTTCCTATTTGTAAGTGAAGCCTCCAACCATATAGTCATATAATATTTTTAAAACTCTTTGTGCTCCCTGAATATCCATGCACAAAACTTATGAAACTACAAAGGCCTACCTTTTAGAAGGCCACAGTAAATCCGTATAACCAATGTTGGTATTAAAACAGTTAGGACTGGTTGAAAGTGCAACAAGTCATTTGCATAATGAGCTTCACTATAGAGGGCGCACTCAAACTCAATTTGGTCGCATAAGACTGGCTACCCAAAACAAAATAAAACTGTGAATAATTTAAATCCATTTTCAAATATTCTGGTCGATCTTGCATCCAATAGATCTATCTGCTCACCATCAGGGAGATGGTCAGAATAGATGTCTTGTTGGCCCTTGTCTTTAAGGCAATAACTATCTCTGCTAAAAAGCAACATTTTTTGCAACACTTTCTTGGCCATGCTTGTTGACTGTGCTCTGATTCTTATGCGAAAATCCTTTGGTGATATATAACATTACATTATCAATAATAGGTCGGAACAGCTAACTAGCACTGCCGGTTGACATTGGGTAAACAATAACCTACAGTATACGCCCTTTGTCTAAACGAGCATGACAATACTAGTCCTAATACCAAAAAGAACCTCACAATTTACAACTGAAACTTCTGTTTATATCTATGAATTGACGTGTCTACAGTCCACAGAGGCAAAAAATCCCCCTCTAGAAGTCTGAGGGTTTATTATTGGCTGTGACAACTAGAAGTAGATGTGAAAAATCGATACGGGAAGAGCCAGGTACTTGCACGCGATGGGGGAGGAGAAGAAGAAGACAAATATAAAGAGAGACCGGCTTTAAAGGTACTGAACACCTTTGGTAAATGGTCAAAGACCAGATATTCTCGATCACTTGATGCATCTATATACAATTATTTATGCATAAAATAACAAAAAAAAATTTTTTTGACTCAATTGGTCATCGAAGTTGCAAGAGAATAATGAAAGAAAAAACACCCTTGTTGCACAGATAAGTTGTGTGCTTATAAATGACTTATAAAAAGGCCAGCTTCAGGCCTGAAATTTTTTATTTTTTGAGTGAGAAATAACCTATATAGAATTTGAGGCATTGGATGGTGAGGTATCAATGTATATTTGGTTTGTGGTAACACCTTGTGTGTATCTACTTGCCAGGTAGAGTTGTTCTTAGGGAACTGTCTTGCTTTATTCTACTGCCCTGGAGTAGATAATCGGAGAAATAACCTCTTTCTCAAAAACTCTAGGTTATTTCTGAGAAGCCATTTCTCACAATGCTTTAAATAATCTACAGCTTCCCAATGCTCATACTTATACCAAGTAGGTTTTTATGCTGACAATTTTGTTGAATACTGTGCAGTACCTTTAAAGGCGTCGAACAACGAGGCGTCTTCGGACCTAGCGCGGTATCCTGAAGAGTCAATACGATTTGGCCCGATGCGGAAAGCTCACGTCTCCCGGCATAGCAAATCTCGTCAAGGACTTAAAGGCAATGTCTTCGCTGGTTCACTGATGTAGAATGATGGCGATAGAAACAAAGTTTCACGCAGTGAGTGTGATTGTTTTTGGTAACTTTTTGTGGGTTGGTTTTTGTCTATATGACTTTGGGCGAGGTGGAGCGATTGAAGTATGCTAGACGTTTCGCCAGAAGCAAACAGTGTTGTGTTGCGATGTCTCGAGGGTCTTCAAGTGATTATGTTCTCAATTTTGACGGCATTTCAGATTTTCAGATGGATATCTCAAAGTTTTGGTGGGCTACTGGAGCGAATTTTAATCAACGAATTTCTGACCCCCCCCCCCCGATACTTTACAATAGGGCCTAATAAATATACTTTTTTATACAGGGTAACTGCAAATACCTCTGTATCAGGAGAAGTGGGTTAAAAAATAGGTCACTGTTTTGTTTATCTTTGTTGCATGGAAGTTTGCGTCCCGGGGATAAAGAATATTGTTTGGTGTTACCCATAAATACACAAATCCTGACAGCACTGTATACTCGGTACTTTCCCGAGATCTATGAAAACATCACAATCAGGCATATAATCGAGCGGGGGTTCGGACCCACGACCCTTACAATGCTAGAGCAGTGACTTACCACGTTTGGTAATTACTCCAAACAAATATTAACTTAAAAACTGACTTGGTAACGAGCATTAGAGAGCTGTTGATAGTATAAAACATTGTGGGAAACGACTCTCTCTGAAGTATTGTAGTATTTGAGAAAGAGGTAATTTCGCACAAAAATAATAAAAGACTTCCAGACAAATTCGTCCAACAAGGGTGTTTTTTTCTTTCATAATTTTCTCGCAACTTCGATGACCGATTGAGCCCAAATGTTCACAGGTTTGTTATTTTATGCTTATGATGGGATACACCAAGTGAGAACACTGGTCTTTGACAATTACCAAACGTGTACAGTGCCCTTGAGCATATCTGTTGAGGCAATGAACTTCTGTATATAAATCAACTGCCCGGAGAGAAACTAAAATACCCCTTGAGCGTCTGAGGGCGGACTCACACAATACAATATAACACCATTCCTAGATCAATGCCGCCGTTTGCTCTGCTCCTGCAGGTAATCACACGTACACATTGACCTTCTTCTAAAACAAATTATACCTCATCATCCATCTCGCCCGAGGGAGAGAAAAGCGGGGGATGCTGTCGATGGCGGTCATCGCCAGGGGGAAGATCTCCAGCCGCCGCCCGGACATGGGCCAACCTTGACACCGCTTTGGAATACGGCCAGAGACACACACCAATATTTGGTTGAATCTTACACGAAAACCAAGAGAAATGTGTCCTCCAGAGAAGGCAACATCCTCGGCCATCGACAGTTAGAGATAACATAAAGTGATGGAGCATGAAAGTGGCCCCAGGGGTGGCTCCTTGATTATTAATAAGCGGACATGGGTCAACCTTGACACCGCGCCGGAATACAGCCCGAGAAACACACATCAAGAACAGCATTTGGTCGAATCTTACACAACCAAAGAGAGAAATATGTCCCTGGAGAAGGCAACATCCTCGGCCATAGACAGTTAGAGATAAAGCGATGGGGCGTGGAAGTGGTCCCGGAGTGGCTGTTTCATAATTGAAGCTTGATTATTAATTAGCGGACACGGGTCAACCTTGACACCGCGCCGGAATACAGCCCGAGAAACACACATCAAGAACAGCATTTGGTCGAATCTTACACAATCAAAGAGAGAAATATGTCCCTGGAGAAGGCAACATCCTCGGCCATAGACAGTTAGAGATAAAGCGATGGGGCGTGGAAGTGGCCCCGGAGTGGCTGTTTCATAATTGAAGCTTGATTATTAATTAGCGGACATGGGTCAACCTTGACATCGCGCCGGAATACAGCCCAAGAAACGCACCAAGAACAGCATTTGGTCGAATCTTACACAATCAAATGGAGAGAAATATGTCCCTGGGGAAGGCAACATCTTCGGCCATAGACAGTTAGAGATAACATGAAGTGATGGAGCATGGAAGTGGCCTGAGGGGTTTAGCTGTTAAAATAATTGAAGCTCGATTGTTAATAAGCGGACATGGGTCAACCTTGACACCACGCCGGATTACAGCCCGATACACTCATACTAACTTAGAACAGTATTTTGTTGGATCTCACACAATAAAAGAGAGAGAAATATGTCCCTGGAGAAGCAACATTTCGGTCAGTGATAACATGAAGTGATTGAGCATGGAAGTGGCCCTGGGTTGGGTGGCTGTTTTAAATAAATGAAGCTTGATTATAAATAAGTGGACATTGGCCAACCTTGACACCGCGCTGCAATACAGTCAGAGACACCAAGAAACAGCATTTTGTTGGATTTTACACAATCAAATAAAGAGAATTAATGTCCTTGTAGAAAACAACATCTATCTCCATAAGATAGTTATAACATGAAGTGATGGAGCATGGAAGTGGCCCCGGGGGTTGGCTGTTAAAATATGAAGCTTGATTATTATTAATAAGCGACTCCGGGCACGCCTCCGGGCGGGCGAGTTCACGGTCAGGGTAAAAGAGGAGAGGGTCAGTTTAAAGGTACTAGATACCTTGTGTAATTGCCAAAATCCCAACGTATTCATAGAATAACAAATCTGTGAAAACTTGGACTCAAGTGGTCATCGAAGTTGCAAGAGAATAATAAAAGAAAAACACCATTGTTGTACAAATTTGTATTGGGATTACAGATGGCTAAAAAAGGCTTCAGGCTTGAAGTCTTTTAATTGAGCAAGAAATCACCTCTTCCTCTAAAACTAAGTTACTTCAGAGGGAGCCGTTTCTCACAATGTTTTATACTATCGCCGACTCTCCATTGCTCTTTACCAAGAAAGTTTTTATGCTTTTGAGTCAAAAGTGTCCACTCCAGCGCCTTTAAGCCTCATAAGATTATACATTTTCACCAAGATGTAGAAATACATGTTTGTTCCGATTCTACATCCATTACAATAAACATAAATCAAACTGAGGGTGGGAGGCAACAAATCCTATGATATGGTATGAAATAGTCATTCATAAAAGTGCACAAAAAGATTCTTAAAACTGTATCTATATGTACATTGAAGTGATGACTTTTCCATCTTTTGATAACCCCTGCATGGGGTTATAATATATTTCTATGCGCTTTTGGAAACAGTATCCTCAGTGCTTTAGAAGTGAATCAAAGAGCTTAACTTATTTATCTTTTAGAAAAATACAACCAAGTTTGATTTACCAGACGCTTTTAAAAAGTCTGAACTCGGATAAAAGTCTGAATATTGTATCACCTCTGGTGACAACTAGAGACCAATGGCAATGGACAACAACAAGTTGACAATACTCGGTTGAGACAAAGGCAACTGCTACACCAATCACTTGAGACAAAGGCAACTGATAAAAATCACACTCAAGAAAGTAAGCCATTGTACTATTATTGTGACCTCATTTTTATTTATTTGTTTATACAAACTTGCTCTAACAAAAAAATAAAATACATCATTTTATGTGCTTCAATATAGCTATTTCAAAGTTTGGAAGATTTTCTGAAAGTGTAATTTTAGTTGAGTCGAATTTCACAAAAAACTGCAGAGGCAGTAGATACTATACAAACTGCAAAGGAAATCTAAGCAGGAAAGCAGACACAAACAGTATAGGCCTAAATACAAAGTTTTTGGCAGTTAACCTTATACTATTCATAAAGTCTGCTTCAAGCTTAGCAATTTTGTGTTTGAGCAGCTCTATGAAATGGAGCCCGGGCCCAATTTCAACACCTCCTTAAGCACAAGTAAGCAGCTGAGCACAAACAATTTTGCTTACCAGAATAAGGTTACCAGCCAAACTACCATATTATACCCACCATGACTGGTTTCCTACATAGTTTTGCTCCGTACTAATATGCTAAGAACAGTTTCTATGAACACTGGGCCCTGTACTGGTTGGAACATGAGCGACTATCATTTTGTATAACATGTCTTGACCAAGAGTACATAATTCATAATTAATAGACCTGTACCATTGTACAACTATGTTGGTTTGGCTCCCTGTCTTCAATAATGACAGTAAACACACAATCTTGTTCTACAAAAGGCACCAGTCTATTTAGTTCTTTCAGCCTCGGTTTGGATACACTGAGATGGCCGAATGGCTATGATAACGGTCTGTTTTTTAAAGAAAGTTCAAAGAGCCTCTTTCAATGTTGACAAACTTGAGGTGGTAGGGCGTTCCTCCCCCCCCCCAACCTCCAAAAAGAAAAGGAAGTCAACTTTGACTTAAAAATCCATAGATATACAGGATCTCGGTTAAACTGTCCAGAAGAAAATGCAGTTTTACATTTTGTTTTTCTGGTAGACACGACAGAATATTTTATTAAAATAATACCATTAACAAGATTGAAGTTTAATTATAATCTCACTGGTGTAGTAAGATTTAAACTTCAATCAGTACTAAATGAGTCAACAACTATGTGACAATCAATAGGTGACATATAGCCTGGGGCACCCCTAAACATCAGCCACACCCTTTTAAAACAAAACAAAGACCCACATGTGAACTTTTTTTTAATATTTGGGGTCTGTGTCCAAGCCAAACTCCCCTTCCACAAACTCTGAAACAGCGAATTATGCATGTGCAGGTAATTTCTGATGAGATTGAATGAACTGAATGCAACAGTAACAACAATTTATGTTCAACTCCTATAGCTTTTTCAAAGACTGGTACAAACCTAGACTTGTGGACAAGTCGTTAATGGTCCCACGCGGTGAGATGGTCGAGTTGCAGCGGTGCTGGTTGCCCGGCTTCTACTCCCCATTAATGGGGAGTAGAAGTCGGGCAACCAGCAGTGCGCACATGAGCAGTGACCTAGCGATAGCATCGCTGCAACTCGACTATCTCACCGCGTAAGACCATTAACTACTATCTTGTCCACTAGTCTAATACAAACCCTAGGTTTTCACAATGATATTTGAATATTTACACTCTTCAGACTGCTGTACAGCATAATGTACAAAATATACCACTATAAGAGAATTTCAGCAGTGTGCAACTCTTAGCGGTACTACCAAAACTGTAACTCCCATAACTAGGTTTTCATAATGTTATTCGAATCCATGTGTTTACAGTCCAGTTAGACTCCAATATAGTAGACTGTATTGAATATGACGTCATCGTTAAAATATTTGCCCGCTCAAATAGATGGCGTCTGCGAGCGTGTGCATGTGGTGTGGGTGCCTTGTAGAAATCAAATCGGGAAACGCTGCGTGCTGCGTGTTTCTTTGATGTACGCGTGTAGACGAACATATGGTTTGACCTACAAGATCGCGACTTTCATAGCAGAAAAGGGGTTATTCAATACGGTCTATACAGAAACAGCACATCATTCAAAATATACCACTTTAGAAACAGTGTGCGACTCTTAGCGATCACTGTAGTGACTAAATTGACTTTAAAATATTTCAATCTTTCTTTGACAATTTTCACAAACATTTTATAACTAATTAATCAGTTGAAGATTCTCATAAAGCGGCTTCATTAACTTGAGTCATAATCACACAAATGTTCACAGATAATAAAAATCTCAAACCCAGGTCATAATAATTCCTGCTCGAGTCTAGGATACGAGAGCCACTCATCATTTTTCTAATTTATTTACATGTACAACAAAGAATACTAGAAGCACAAAACAAGTCAATAAAAACTACACAAACTGTTCCATCACAATTGACAATAATTATTGACAAGAAGATAATAATGCATATTTATTATGCATTAAAAACCTTTCTTAAATAATATAATAGTGAAAAAAAAAGATTGTACAAACATGAGAGCAACGTGTTCTTAGACGGATTAATAATAAAATTAATTATCATCATCATTAATGCATTTTTTTCAAGAATGAATTCTAAACTTCACTCATCCTTTGTAAGACATACAAATTACATCTTAAAACAAAAAATGTATTTATATAAATCCAACCGAGGCTTAATTTAAAACAGAAAATAAAAGCAAGTTTGTCTAATGCTCAATGATCAGTTAAAACAAATGGAAGCACAAATTAATTTTGTTCGACAACTTAACAAAGTGTATTTCAAAAGTAGTTAAAATTTACAAATTAAATCAGTTTAACAAAAAGCCACTTTTACAAGTTATTAGACCACTCAGAGTCTTTTTTTTAAAGATGGGGAGCAGCATAGAACACCAAAGGAAAATAAAATTAATTTTTTTCATCTTGTTTTTTTTTAAACACACTGTGATAATTTGTGTCAGGTACCCTACATACAAACATGACAGTGTCAGTTCTAATTCTCACGTAATGAAAGGAACCAGACTATCTCTTCCTTTAAGCCTCAGTTTGGTTACATTTGATCAAGTAGAAAAGCAAAATGGCTGCACCGTGATAAAGATCCATTGAAGTACTATGTCTCACTCCTTTTTGAATGTTCTGTAATGTTACCATGGCAACCTGTGGCCAGCAGAATGATTTGATAGTTCTTTATTTACAAAGTGATTTTATTTTTACAGCGGATTAGTTTAAAATAAACTTCTTAAGAGGTGAACCATTAGCGGCAGCATTTTTTTGTTGAACCAATTTAAACTAAGAACCTGAAATATGCATCTCAAAAGGAAAGCTCCCCATTTCCTGAGAAAAAAAGTAACATTTCGACTTCTTAAATATGTATACATTACATAAACCAATCTACAAGTAACTCTAGCCTTTAGATGACTATATGAATCGTAAGTCACAGACAAAAATAATTCCGCACTAAGAATATTGTCATCCAAAAGAGGTTGAGGTCCGTGAGCAACCCAGATATGGAACTGGCAAAAACATTCCTTGCAACAAGTACTTCGCCAACAAGGATTTATCTAAACTTGTGGACAAGTCGTTGTTTCAAAATACAGATAAGCATGTGCTAACTGATATCAAAACAATAAAACAATAAAATAATTAAAATAATTTACATCTGGAATTAATTGGCTTGCATATTTTCTTTCAAGAGAGGAGTGAGTGCTTAGCAAAAAAAAGAAAAAAAAAAATAGGAAAAAAAAGTCTTAAAAACCAGTTGGTATAAAATTATTTTTCATCACAACACTTCAATAACTATTGAGAGAAATTAAAAACAATAAACTATTGCTCAAAAAGACAAACCACTCAATTTTTTAATAAAATGAAAAATCAACTAGAGTTCCTGCTTTCAATTTAACAGTAATGAAATATCAAAAACCAATTTGAAATGTAGATATTGTTCTTAAATTGATAGATCAAATATTAATGCCTTAAGTGGGTCAAATACTAGTGTTGAAAAAAAATTAAATTAAATTTGTTTCATGTATTATTATTTGATTAACCCAACCTTCCTGGGTTTAAAGTTTTAACAAAATATAATATTTCCTGTTGAGCACACAAATGCTGTAAGGGCCTAATTACAAGAAAACATACAGAAGAGCAAGAAGTTTGTGTCTTTCTTTTTACTCTTAGTACTAGTTGTGTAAGTGTGGGGAATACATCACACTAAAGAGACACTTGTGTACTCTTTTCAACAGCCATTTAGGAACAGCACATAGGGACCTCACGGTGATATGCGCTATATAAGAGTGGATTTATTATTATTATTATCATTATTATTAAATATTTGTATGCAAGGCAGTAAATAATGAATGCTGATTGTAATGCGGCAATATGGCCCTTTTTGAATCCACGGCTTCATCTTTGGGTTCGGCTTCAGGCTCCGCTCTCTCATCTGAAGCCCTGAGCACCTTAACGCAAAGCACGCACAATATTGTCAAAACAATCGAGGGGCCAAGCTAGCCTGAGCCGTATCTAGAGCCAAAGACGTGGTTTCGCAAAGGGCCTCAGTGCTACATGGCTATGGCAGGAACAGCGATACATAAATACCCCAGATAGTGTTCGCTATTCCTATTGGTGGAACACAAGCATGTCCAAGGGGGCGTTTCAACATGATATAAACACGGATAGAAGTGTTTAAACATAGGCGTGGCGCGCAAGCTTTACGCTTGGCGCTAATTTATGAGTAATGCAGTAAATACGCCGGTAATCGACACAACCATTAGTGTGCAGGCGCGTACGCATTGGTTGATCGTTGCGTGCATTTTGATGCTTCGTGAAAAAAAGCATGAGATCGTGTGAGAACTGAAAACTTACAACAAATTTTCGATAGATTTTCAAAAAATTTTATGCTTTTTAACAAAAAGAGGCGTTTATGATTGGGAATAAAAGAGTGCCGACTCGGTCTTGAACATTCGTTTAAAACCTTGAAGGGTCGTGGCTGTGCGATAAAGGACCAAGCTGAAGGCACGGTCCTACACTGCATGGAACTTACCCTGCAGTTTTTAAAACAACCAGTCAAGACTGAGACACCACTCTTTTATTCCCTTATTATACACAGTGACCAATCAGGCATGTGTGGGTGAAGAATAGTATCAAAATCCTGTACAGATTGGTGGCTATGCCTTAAAGACAAATAGAAAATGCTCTCTAGAGATTTCAAAAATAGTTCATAAATTACAACAATAATTACTGATCAAAATATCGAGGGATTTATAGAGGTAATCCACAATCTATGCAATGCAACATACCTGACAAAACAAACGACCGAAAGCTTGAGCTTAATTAGTCATCCAAGTCATGAGAAAATAGAAAGGAAAAACAAACCCTTCTACGATTTCAAACATTTGGGTTTTGTACTGAGGACGCACAAATAATTACTGATCTACTTTCTCAAAAAAAGTATATCATTTCATGTAAAAAAATATCATGGGAATTTGTGCACTATGACCTTCACAGCTTTATTACCTTGCATATTAGGGCAAATCTGTGAACAACTTTATATTTCAAAGCTTACAAATATTGTACACACCCGTTTGAAAACAGGGATTGGTTCACTGTTGTTAACCAAGCAGACATAAAAAGGTCGGAATTCAAATACAGGTCTGAAATTTCTCGTCCCTATAAAAAGCTCTTACAAGCCAGTTTTGAATGTTCAAGTCCAGTTCATGTATATTCAAATTAGTATAGTTTCTGTTGATGGTGTTCTGTGCTATTTCTTTAGTGTTCTGGTACCTTTTGTGTATTTAGAACACTGTATATAAAATAAAGCCTTTAATTGTCAAGACTTTACACCTCACAAGAGAGCAAACATCCAACTAGGGAGGTTATTTTCTGGCGTTGTAACTTAACAAACACCCCCTAAAAATGACCACTTTAATTAAAAATGGAACCTAAACAGCCTCTCCACTATGAGTTACAACAATACATGTATGAAAACCACGTCTAAAACAATAAACTACTTAGTTATAGTTTACTGTGCTGTAGGTATAGTCCTAAGGCATCGTAGCAGACCAACTGAGGAGGGACTTGGTGGTTAGAACAAGCCGCCTTGATGCCCTATCAAATATACCACTTAAATAAATGGAACCTACATGAGCTCTGTACTATGAATAACAACAGTACATGTACGAAAACCACGCCTAAAACAATAAACTACTTAATTATAGTTTACTGGCCTGCGGGTATAGTCTTAAGGAATCTGAAAAGACTTGGTGGTTAGAGCAAGCCGCCTTGATGCCCAATCAAGTATACCACTTAAATAACTGGAACCTTGACAAGGTCTGCACTAACAACAGTACAGGTATGACAACCTTGCTAAAACAATAAACTACTTATTTATACACCAATCCAGGCGCGCACCGGGCGCGCATGTGTTGAGCACCGTGCGCCATTTGCTGTGGTGTCTTCAGTGCCTACATTATGCACAAAGACACCGCAGTTGTTAATTTTTTTCAACAGAGGACGCTACCAATTTTGTTTTTGTTTTGCGGATTGGTCTTTAGTTTACTGGCCTGTAGGTATAGTCCTGAGGCATCGGGCAAGACCAACTGAGGACGGACTGAGATGAAGAATATTTGAGGTTAGAACAAGCTGCAGGACTTGCCGCCACTATGGTAGACTGCAGAACTTGCCACCACAAGGTTGTGGGTTTGAATCCCCAAGCTAGCCGCTGATTTCAAAATGACTAGAATATTAAAATTACTGAAATGCAATTTCTTGATTTGTGCGATTCATAATCATAGACGTTAAACAGATGTTCGTATGAAAGAAATTGGCTGTTGCCAGCTTGGTGTTATGTCCCCTTGTGGGAGTTTGCCGAGTTCCCTTGATGGGAAGATCATCTAAACAAATAAACAATAACACAGCACAGGTTGTTGGCTTTACAGTGTCCTGGCGTCGTCTATTCTTTCACTCGTCTTAGAATTGCTTGATGAACCACGGGAAGAAGAGGGAGAACTGGAGACCACAGAAGATGCCAAGCACTAAGAAGAAGACCATCATTGATGCGGCCTTGCCTGCCCACTCTGGAGGTACTCTCCTACAGAGAAGAAAAAACAAACAAATCATTTAGTATCCTCAAACCATACTTGACTTTCCAGCAAGTTGGCCAGAAATCTGAAATCATTCAATTGCAAAGGAACAAGGAATCATTTCAAAAAGCTGTTAAGCATACAGCCGTTGATTTCGCCAAACTCTTCCTAACTTAGGATTAATCATAGGACTTAGGACGAGTTCAGTTCCGCATCTAAATACATGGGACGCATTGAACCCATCCTAAGTTAGGACGGGTGACTCGTCCTAACTCGAGTTAGGATTAATCATAGCGTTTCGTGAAATCGGCAGCAGAATTGCTTAGCAGAAAAAGGTCTTATTGCTCAGCAGAAATGTGTTACCAGCCAAAATATTGTGAGATGTATGGCTAGTTCCCAACTAATATTTCTGCTGAATAACTAGTTAAAATTGGTCCTTGCTGTGCATAAAGCAGACATCAGCAAAAAGTGTGCCCCCACCATGAGGTGAATAGTTTTTTTACCAATTATTTTTTGTTGATGTAAAAAAAAACAAAAAAAAAAACCAGGCCCAATTTCATGGCTCTGCTGAAACCGCGCTTACGATCACCATTCTCCCCTTGCACAACAAGCGTTGAATTTATGCACTAGCCTTGTAACCGTAGAAAGCCTAGTAACATGGAGTACGCACAGGCACAAGCTTAAGTTCCCTGCTAACCTGTGACATATGCTTGACGTAAGCGCATAATTCCCTGCTTTCATAAGCGCTGATTCTTTGCTTTCAGTAAGCAGAGCCATGACATTGGACCTCGGTATGCCATTAAAGGAACACGTTGCCTTGGATCGGACGAGTTGGTCTATAAAAAGCATTTGAAACCGTTTGTTATGAAATGTATATGGTTAGAAAGATGTTTTAAAAGTAGAATATAATGATCCACACAAGTATTTCTCAAAATTGCACGGTTTTCTTTTTACGTCGCGAACTATCACGGTCGGCCATTTATGGGGGTCAAAATTTTGACTCCCATAAATGGCCGACCGTGTTTTTGGACGAGGTAAAAAGAAAACCACGCAATTTCGAGGCATATTTGTGTAGATCATTGTATTCTACTTTTACATCATCTTTCTAACCATATGCATTTTATAATAAACGGTAAAAAAACGCTTTTCAAAGACCAACTCGACCGATCCAAGGCAACGTGTTCCTTTAAGATTCTGTTTAGAAATCAGAAACCCAGACTTACTGTGGTCCTTCCATCATGATGGCCGTCTTGAAATACCCGTTGGTGATGGACATTATAATCATCAAGCCGATGTAGACGTAGTCGTTAAAGTACACAGGGATCGTTCGTGAGTCCGGTCTGTAGTTACAGAATATGAACAGAACGAAGAACAACAGGCGACCAACGGCCACGATCCATGACTTATTTGGGAACGGCTGCGAGAAAAGAGGGGAACAGAAAATGACATGTAAACATCATTGCAGTCTTGTGACCTGTGGTATACAAAACTTCTTCCAAGTTAAATAACACTAAGCCTGAGATAGGAATAATGCAACTGACATCCCCCCCCCTTCCCCCAGGAATAAAAGAGACTTTTAACATACTAGGCCTGAGATCAGAATAAGGTACTTTTCAGAGTGGTTTATATTATATTTCCATGTATTTTTGTAAATGGTTAATTTTTAGTGTAATTTGTATATAACATAATATTTTTAGACACGCAAAACCAAAACGAATTTCACTGTACTAATATTTGTTTTTTTTACAAGTGACAATAAAACATTATTCTAAGGTAACTGACCCCTGCTTTGTTTCAAGGAAGAAAGGAGACTTACTTAAATACTGAGCCTGAGTCAAGAATGACAGAACCAAACCCCCTCCCACCAGTAGGAAGAGACTTTAATACTAAAATACAGCACACACATCACAAAGTTGGCATCTAATGTAAATAGCACACATAGTCTGAACAGATAATTAAACAGTAACGAACATAATATCCTTACTTTGCATTGGACAATAAGTAAAGCACAACACAAATTAAATGCAGTAATTACAGTCAGCTGTTCAGAGAGAAAGAAATGTATAAACTCCATTGTCACTGCTGATGGACTAATAAGAGTTAACACAATAGAACAATGCATTATAATCAGTACAGGCCTTCACTAAATTTACAATTTGCAGCAACACAAAATTGGCAGTGTTTCGTTGTACAGAATAATACAGTAAGAATAGAAAAACAACAGATCATCATTCAATATGCGCCTTGAACACCCAGCAGGGTGGATATGTGCGCATTACAAGTCTTATTATTATTATTATTATTATTAATATCAATATTCATTAACCACACATACATGTACACACATTAAAAATAAGATTCAACGGGTAACGAGTACAAATAAGTACATAATCATGTATTTAGGCAACAGTTTTAAATGACAAAACCACAATTGTTAAAACGCAATAAAATACACAAGTCATTGCATTAGTTACAATTAAAAGACTTTGAAACTGTGATGATTAAGTCGCCAACCTGAAAATAAAATGGGAGAGAGGCAAACACGCGAAATAAATTAATATTTGAATCCTACAGGAAATACCTATTTATATTATGTGTATTTTGTATGTTTTATGCAAGGGCATAAAAGCTCCTTACTATTATTACTTTGCAATAATTCAAGACAACATTACACAACTCACAACGTCAACCTTAAGAATTTCCAGTTGGTTGAGTTTTTGAGATCATGCCCATAATCCGAAGCGCCTGCAATGTAAAGGAGTGTACAATTTGATTCAAATTTTGGGCCATACAAACTAAGGTTTTTTCTAAAATCTTTGTCCTAACCAAATGTCTTTGAAGTGAAATGTTTTGGTTTGCGGTAACACCATGTGTGTATATCTACTTGCCAGGTAGAGTTGTTCTTAGGGAACTGTCTTGCTTTATTCTACTGCCGTGGAGTAGAAAATCGGAGGTTCGGGAGACTTCTCAGTTCTGAAAAGAACTGTCCTGCTTTATAACTATTACCAGGAGTCTCCTGACGATGACTAGAGCAAGCTAGTCGAAACGTTGAGACCAATTCCGAACTGACTCCGCGGCAGTACAGTTATTACGATCCTACAAGCTAAAGTAGTAGTCCAGTCAAATTTCTATACCATCCGCTCTGGTAATAGTTATAAAGCAGGACAGTTCTTTTCAGAACTGAGAAGTCTCCCGAACCTCCGATTTTCTACTCCACGGCAGTAGAATAAAGCAAGACAGTTCCCTAAGAACAACTCTACCTGGCAAGTAGATATACACACATGGTGTTACCGCAAACCAATATATATTAAGTGAAATGTTTTGCCGTACTGTTGAAAGCTGGTGTAGGGGTCTAACCAATGGTGTTATTGCCATTAATTTTAAGGCAGATCAAAAAATTTATACTTTTAAGCAAGGGGTCGACTACATGAAACCGTAAGTAATAGAAAACCTACGGGTCCGTTTAGTTTGCATTGGGTGTCTTGTAGCTACTTGAACATTCCAAAACACTGGTACCCAGACTGCACCATGTATTGATTTCTCTACAGTTAAATCACAATCTTTCAAGCATAAGTAAGCTGTCCATGATGCAATCTTCGTCTAGTACTCACCCATTTGATCAAAGCAGGCACCATACTCCCGACAAAGTCCGCCATGTTGAAGATGAAAAAGCAGGTCAGGGGAGTGAAGTACATTTCTACAAAAAAAAAAAAAAAAAGAGTGAGACACAAAATTGGACATCATGTTTAGGAGACAATCTGAGAACGTAGATTGGCAACATTTAATGGACAGTGTGAACTTAATGAGTAAACCTTTTTTTTTTTTTAAACTGTTCAATTGTAGTTGAATACAATCAAACTTACTTGTGAAAATTTCATTTCAAAAGGCGGTTGCGTTCTTGAGACATCGCTGAGTGAACATGTCCACACAGCAAGAATAACTCCTGATAGGAATACACAATCCAATGGACAGTAACACTTCTCAGATTGGTAGGATTTGAAACATGCACGGTGGAAATAAGATATTGACCCATTTCACCTGACGTCATCAGCAAAAAAAAATCTTGAATGCGCCATACTGGTGGGCAATTTCACTGTGCGTTTTCATATATAACTCTATGCATTGAGTATGCTGTGCGGTATGCAGTCAAGTGGGCATTTTAGGCGACGTGGCGTTAATACACGTAAACCTAACTGCCCACCAACATGGTGAGCGTAGCATCAGTCGCCGCGTGTGATGCGCGTGCACGGGGTCAATAGAAGAGTTTGCGGTAACACCATGTAATGACTATCTCTAAATGAGTAGGGGTGGTTCTGAGGTTAACCAGCGGTTCTTTTCAGAACCACCCCAACTCATTTAGAGATAGTCATTACATGGTGTTACCGCAAACTCTTCTATAACTTCTCAGATTCAAAACTTGGAGTTAAAAACTTGTATATTTTTTTTACAAAACCACATTACTTTGAAGTGAAATGTTTCCCAAAATGTTTCCCACTCACAAAAGCTGCTGCAGACTTCCAACAAAATGTTTTTAGTGCCAAAAGTAACCCAAGCGTAACTTTAAAAACAAAGTTCCAGTCCATACAAGAAAGTCAAGTTTGGAAATGTTTTCACCAAAGCTACTTACTGATGAAACTGGAGTGGGGTTGCTCCATGGTGGATTGCACTCCAATGGAGAATGCTGGAAATATGGACAACGTGACGAAGAACAGCAGCCACACACTAAACGCATCCAGCTTGATCTGTAGGAATACATCAACAGAACTGATCATTAAGCAAAAGGGGTATTCAAAGGGGATATTCAAGGGGGTCTAATATTTTTAAGGGCGAACAAACCACGGGTGAGGCTGTATGGAAATGAAAAACATGAAAGTTTGATAACATTCTGTTGGTCTGAAGATGGCATTCTCTAGACAATTCGGATTTTATATTTAATACCAGGTAACCATGCTGGCACCAAGCGTACTTAGAACAAGGCATACCATAGACAAGGTTTCCCTGTGGCAAATGGTTCCAAACATGTTTTAAAAGTAGAATGTAATGATCCACACAAATAGGCCTTGAAATTGCATGAACTTTACCCGCCAATTTGTTGAGTCAAATTGTTGACTCCACAAAATAGCTGACCGTGTTAGTTCGCAAAGTATAAGGAAAAATATGTCATTTTCGGTATTTGTGAAGTTCATTATATTACTATGCTGGCACCAAGCGTACTTGGCACAAGGCATACCATAGACAAGGTGTCTCTGTGGCAAATGGTTCGAAACACGTTTTAAAAGTAGAATGTAATGATCCACACAAATAGGCCTTAGAAATTGCATGAACTTTACCCGCCAATTTGTTGAGTCAAATTGTTGACTCCACAAAATAGCTGACCGTGTTAGTTTGCAAAGTAAAAGGAAAAATGTCATTTTCGATATTTGTGAGGTTCATTATATTATACTTGTAAATCATATTTTTAAGCATAGTGTACGCATTTCATAACAAACGGTTTCAAATGCTTTTTATAGACCAACTCGGCCAATCCAAGATACCTTGCACCCTTTAAAACATAAGCTGGTTCTATCTTACCCTCTTGAAGATAAGGATGAGGGGCGGGGAAGCTGTGTCTAATGCCTCCTTCTCTTTGTCAGTCAGTACATTCACGGTGTTGTTGTGGTGCCACTTAACAAAGGGCTGTTGATGATTAGAAAATAAAGCATACAACGGGTAAAACAAACTAATGATTGTTAATTGAGAGGGCACATCATGAGTTACAAGGTAAGATAATGAAGATGTATTGGGCACCAGGTGTTTTGTTGTACAAGGCAGTGGAAACAACCAAGAGTGGGAACCATCAAGGTAATGCACCCAGCGGGCTACGTCACTAATGCCCCACTTGGGTCATGCATCTTTGTAGCACATCATGATCTTTGTAACACATCTTGCGACTGTTTCTTAAATAAACTTTACAATGTATTACCAGGGTAATAACAAACACAATTGTCTGTGTCCTTTCTGCCCCCCCTTCTCTCTCTCTTTACGTCTCTTTTTCATGTATTTTCACTTGCCTGCTTCTGCTACACAACCTATACCTGTTCATCTGTGTTGTGTTGTCATTTTACCTTAGAGAAAGAGTCTGCTAGGGTCTAAACATCTGAACTATAAGTATTTTTTTGCAACGACAACATTTTTCAAATGGTTGTTAAATTAACAGTGGCAGTGACGAGACCGCTGCTACTCAATTGACCAATCCATTAGGCTCCGCTCCACAGGTAAGCAAGAACAGGTGAGCCTCTCCAAAGCCATTCTCCACAACTCTGCCAAGCATTTATAACACACATGTTTGTCAGACTTTATTTTGTCAGACTTTTGGCAGCGCAATGGGTTGTGATTGGTCAATACCGACGGGGCGGAGCTTAAAGGATCGGTCTACTGGACCATCAGCTGCAATGTTGGAATAACTTACCGATCTGTAAGCAATGACGAGGCATATGACTGCCAAGAACAAGACAAATACTGCACACAGGAAGTATGCAATGGCTGCCGTCTGCAGAGAGTCAGTGGCTGTTTAGAAACAATCACAATTAACAGGTTTATTAATTGGTCTTGTTAAATATTACATCCACAAATTAACACAAAATAAGGCAGTCTGTAAACTTGGGTCAAGAAACAACAATGGTGCAATGCAATATCATTTTAAAAACACATCATTGTCAATATCTCCATTGAGATTTTTAAAAGAACAATACAAAGCAAGTATCAATAATTGCATCAAGAAGTTCAATATGATAAACACATTTCTGTGTAACAAGGCAATAGACTAAGCAAATATAAATGGAATCAGGACCACGAAGTTAAAAATCAACGGCTTAAATTTCTACACATACACTGAAAAGCAAAGAGAGACACAATTTAAAGCACTGCAAGAATTGACAGCATTGAAAAATTATACACATTTTCAAAAGAAATTTCAATGCAAAGAAACACACATATTAAAGCATTAAAAAAATTGAAAGCAATGAAATATTATACACATTTGTTATAAGGAACTGTAAAGCAAAGAGAGTCACAATGAAAGCACTGCAAGAATTGAAAGCATTGAAATATTATACACATTTGTTATAAGGAATTGTATAGCAAAGAGAGACACAATGAAAACACTGCAAGAATTGAAAGCATTGAAATATTATACACATTTTTTAAAAGAAATTTCAATGCAAAGAAACACACATATTAAAGCATTAAAAGAATTGAAAGCATTGGAGTATTATACACATTTGTTTTAAGGAATTGTAAAGCAAAGAGAGACACAGTTGAAAGAACTGCAAGAATTGGAATATTATACACATTTGTCAAGCAAAGACACAATTTAAAGCATTAAAGAATTGCAAGCCATGGAATATTATACACATTTGTTATAAGGAACTGTAAAGCAAAGAGAGACACAATGAAAACACTGCAAGAAATGACAGCATTGGAATATTATACACATTTGTCAAGCAAAGACACAATTTAAAGCATTAAAAGATTTGCAAGCATTGGATCATTATACACGTTTGCAGGAGTTAATGTTAAACACAAGTCAACTGATGCAAATTATTCGTTGCGGATTTGTGACATCAAAATGCCTATACAATTCGCACTCACAGTAAGTATGAACCAGTATTTAATGGTCCAGAAATTACTGGGCTATGTTGCATTAGACATAAAATGCCGAAGGGTACTTACTTGCCAGAGTGATAATGCTGACAACTGACACAAAGGTTCCACCCAGACCCTGCCAAACAAAAGAACAAAACATCAATACGCCATTGCGGTACCCGCTGCCAAAACATAGGTATCAAACTGCCTCTAGCTACCAGGCAATCTCGGTGGTCTAGTTCGTAAGACACTGCTCTAGAATTGCAAAGGTCGTGGGTTCAAATCCCAGCCGAGTAGTATGCCTGTGATGTTTTTTCACAGGACTCGGGAAAGTACCGCATATACAGTGCTAGCACACATCAGTGTATTGGTAAAAACAAAAATTAATAAACATCAATAACTAAATTTGAGCTTTCATCTTCCCATGGCGGAACAAGATCTAATGCTCAAGACAAAAACCACCTGTTAAAGGTTTTGCTATGATTTTGTCAAAAACCAATTCGAACTTTAAAAGAGAGAAGTCTCCCTTTATATGGGATAAATGTATATCTAAACTCTAAAGATTTTTTTAATTACTATTTTGCACTCGTGCAATTGAGAGAATATTTTCAAACAAATATTTCAACTATATAAAAAAGTACTCTTACCTTGCACACAAACACAATTTATGTATTACATACATTATTCATTAAATTATACATGTATTACTGATGCATGGTTTGATTCAATTGATTACTTGCTGGCTACATAGTACGTAAATTTGCTCAACCATAGAGGAAAGAAAAGAATGACAAATTACTATTCCAGACTGCCATCTGCATGTTTAGACATAGTCTAATCATTCCTTCCTTTATGAACACATTTTCCAATAGACCTTTATCATGCAGCCTCCATATTGGTCATGATCCTTGTATCGAATAACAATAATGAATGCTGATAATCATTTTGCAAATAGGAACCTGACTATTTTGTTCTTCCAGCCTCACTTTGGTAACATTGATATTAATGGGAGAAAGTCAAAATGGCTGCAACATGATAAAGGTCTATATATAGAATCCTTACAAAAGTGGGATAAAACAATCAAAATTCTTAAACCTTGGTACTCTTTGAGAGTGATATTGGTCTGTTTATTCAAAAGGGGAATTTGTGTGTGATAAAGGTCTTTTGGACCAAGTTTACACTTGTACTCAAGCTATAGACCGATCCAGGCGCGCAAGTGCTGGGCGCCGCCATGCGCTGCACGCCATTGCTGGGATGTCATTGTGCCTAGTTTTGTGCACAAAGATACGAGAAAATCGTTTTCATTTTCACTTTTTATGGGAATTGAATGTCCCTTGACAATCTATGAAATTTCCTTTAACAATGTCCTACATTCATGATAATTTTTTTTAATTAAGCAGAAAGTAAAATACTGAAATTCGGACAAAATACCTTGCATTTTAGCGACTATTATGCAGTTTCCGTGTCTTTGACCCCTTACTCGCCTAAGACAAGCACCTTTTTCAAGATGATTCGGCTTATATTTTGTAGCAAATATTTGGGGTCAGTGATCTTCATTAGTATATCATGATATCCTGGCAAGGAAATTGTGTAAGTCGTTCAGGAAAACATGTAATTTCCATAAAGAGTGAAAACAAACATGATTTCCTCATGTCTTTGTGCACAAAACTAGGCACATGTACACCCCAGCAATGGCGCGCTGTGCTAAACACTCCGCATGCGGATCGGTCTATAAAATTACTCCTGCATATTTTTACCTGTCCAACAATGTAACTCTGGAGGTAGCTATCCGGCAGTTCAGCTGCGAATGCAAAGAGGCCAGATTGATAGATGGCAGCGGCTCCTATGAACAAATCAAAACAAGATAGATACACATTAAGTCAATGCAAGGAATCACTGTATGCGGCCATTAGGGCTCAATAAAACGATGTTGCTTACCATGCCATTCTGCGCTTAGTGCAAATAGAATGACATGATTCATGGGGCGGCATGAGTGCTAAATTTGGTGGTAAGCAGGGGTGCAGTGTGATACAGGTCTATTGAACCAAGTCTACACTATCACTGAAGTAATATTACTCATATACATAATAGATGTTAAAATATTATTATAATAGATGTTAAAATACTAGTACTCATGTTTACCTATCCAGGGGCGGGTTTCACAAAGAGTTAAGACTAGTCTTATCTCGAGTTAGGACTAGTTACTCCTCCTAACTTAGGACTAGCCTTAAGTTTTGTGTAGCTCCTAGGACCAGTCCTACATTAGGACTATCTTTGTAAAATAGTAACCCAAAGCTCAATTTCATAAAGCTGTTTATGCAAAACACAGGTGTTTAGCTAATTTTGCTGCTTAGCAAAACTGAGTAGTGAACCAGTCAAAAACAATTAACACCCCACTGTATTTAAGCTGTAACCTATTTCTGCTGTGCAAGAATTTGTTGTGCTAAGCAATTTTGTGGGCTTACAAGATTTAAGTTATTCGGCTGTGATCTGTAAAATGATACACTTTGTAAACAAGAGGACAAATAAATGTTGCTTAGCAGAGAAAAACTTGTTACCAGCAATCGAACCACACTGCCTGTCGCTAGTTTCTGCATATACTTTGAAAATCAATATTTTTCAATTGGCATTTTTGTCTACCCACCATTATCTACAAATTTCACACTTGATAGCAAGCTGCCGAAATACATCTCAATAAATGCGCAATTACAGAAATGCACTTAACAACATGGCTGTGAGTTGTTGATTTTTATACAAAGGATTTTAAAATGTCAGACTTTTGGTCCAACAAATCATAGCCATGGCGGCTTACTGGGTCCAGTTATTTGGCATGTGTACATTTTCCTCATGTACATGTTTGCGAATCAGGACATTTTCCAAGCATTAAGTTTGACTCTGCCAACAGCTTCAAATTTATACAACACACTGGTTAAAATGGCTGTTGCAGCCACATCTTGCGCCAGGAAAACAGCCATGAAGCCTTATTGTGAAGAAATAAACCACACATGATCCATGCCCAAGATATTTGCAGCACTTCATGCTACATAAAAAGCACGGATCAGAAGTCGAGGTGATTCACAGTCCTTGAATGGCTGTGGTGCCCTGTGCTTTTGCTGTGGTGCCCTGTGCTTTTGCTGTGGTGCCCTTTGTACGGTTCCAATACAAATGTACATTTTCTTCATAGAAGTGCCCTTAACAAAGGGAAATTTCTGTGCCCCTTCAAGAGCAAAGTTCAAGGCCTGAACTAAAACACCAAGTTCCCCCTCCCACTCCCCCCACCCCCGACATGAAATTGCAGAAGGAGACGTTATCATCAGGAATCTCGATAATTTAGCCAAAAAGCATTTATATTGCTTTTCTGTCAACAGTTGAACAGATTCTCTATTACTCACTTTGTGAGATTTGTCATGCAGCATGTACAAGATGGTTTTACAGCAAGCAAATCATGTGTAATGGTGCAAATTTTCTTGCATGCATCAAACCGTACAATAATGCACAGTAATTCAACAGAAACTAAACAGAATATCCCATTTGAGGCAGTGATCTGCACTAATGCTTTAAAAGGTTAATACGTCAACTTGAATCCCTCTGTAAATTAACCTTTATTGCAAAACATGTACACGATCCAGTGTAGATGCGTTGAAGGACTACAACGTACAGATAGTGGTTATTTAAGTGGCATATTAGCCTCTCCGTGTATGTAATTGAATGGCAGAAGCCGGAAAGCGCATTCCAGAAATCGCATGTTTAACATTTCTAGAAGACAGACAAAGAGAACAGCTAGATTGTATATATATATAGATGCCTGATAGACAATGGTATTTTATTTGCCTTAGGTGTAAAGTTCAACTTGTGGTCAAATCAAGTTTAGGGTTTGAACTATGAGACAATAGGAAGTGATCAGGTAACTTGACAATACCATCAGAAAAAAAGAAGTTTCTAGAACATTCACGGAACCAGAGATTGGTTTCATTTCTTTAATCTGGCTATGAAGCCAAGGACTCTCAGAAAAGCGAACTTAATCATTGTACTAGCCAAGAACCCAATGGAGAGAAGACAGTGAAGAAAGTGTTAAACAAAATTTAGATGAGGGAGGACAATCCCTGAGATTCATTCCAGTGAAAACCAACTCAATAAGTTAAGGACTGAAAACCCAATACACATAGTGCCCCCCCATGGGATTTGAACTGGGGTCCCAAAGGTGAAAGGCAAGGCAAGATACCACTAGGCCAACCTGACAGCGTTTAACACCACAAACCAAAGAATTTTAACAGAAAACGCAGTAGATACAAAGAGACGACATGGAGTTATGTGCGTTGCTTAGCGTGTATTTTCATTTTTCACAATGCGCACTACCTATTCAGCAAAACGTAAGAGGAACACATTCCATGGATGTCAAGGAAAATGCCTGGCAGGGCAAGACTTAGTTATTCGTTTTCAAATTTCAATGGCACAGCCCAGAAACCTAAAAAACAAGGAAGTCAGTTGAACAACATAGCATTGCATCCCTGATAAATATAGCAAGTATTCCAAAAGAAAATATTGTTACAAATTGTTCGCATATATAAAAAACACCCAACAAAAATTTGCTTGTTTTGCAGGATGTCTGACATTTGCCGCAGTTCATTCAATCTTGACTGACAAAGAAGTGTTCAAAACAGGGCCCCCGTTTTGGGATTTGTGTGGATCTGATGTTGCCAAACTCTGTTGACCTAACACTCCATGGGGTCACGTCACCCCAGGGAGGAAATGTGTACATACCATTGAAAAGCACAATCGTTGCCATGGTGATGCCGAAGAAAGCTCCGGGCCCTGTAAAGGAGCAACAAAAAGAAAACAAATAGGAGGTTGTTAATTAACGTGCAGTTCAATCATTTACATGTAATACCCAACTCATATCCTAATCAATAGACCTTTACCATTGTCCATCCATCTTGATTTTCTTCTATTCGACCAAATGTAACCAAACTTGGGCTTGAAGGAAATAACAGTCTGGTCCCTCTCATGATAATGAAAACTAGAACTGCCGTTTTCACTGTTGTATGTGGGGTACCTGACACAAACGTCCACAGGATGCGACTTTGAGATACTTTGAAAAAAAATACAAGTGAATGGCAATCAGATAAACCAGGTTACGTCATTTTGGACATCAACTATTTTTTTAGGTCACTATGTTTAACATTGCAAGTCTGTTGCCGCAAAAGTTTCTTATTGTGCAATCGACGAGTCAATGATAAAAATTCTGGCTAAACCACAACTGATATGAAATTAGTTATTGCACAAAAAGGGAAAATTTACAAAAACAAATGAAAATCAATTAAATTTTCTCCTGAAGACGAGCAGAGTATACCGTTTAAAAAGTAAACACCAAAACGCCTCTTTTCAGAGTCAACACTCCCTCAAAAGAGATTCATTACATGGTTGTATCATAGATATAGAATATAATACCTCGATCGGCCGCGCGTACATACGTGCCATAAACCAGACACAAACATTTCTATTTTTTCATGGACGCGCTAAAAAGTCACGTGCTGGTGACAACACGCAGAAAATGAACACTATGGACACGCTAAAAGTCATGTGCTGGTAGAAGATACTCGTTGGAGATAGGCTAATGGCTGCCCCTATGCCAGAACCCGCGTATGTATGCGCGTCTGATCTAGTTATTTAATTCTATATCTATCGGTTGTATGCGCAAGAATACTATATGTTGCCACTTCTGGAGCAGCTTCTCAAAGGATAAACAGATATTTAATTACATGTAACCACACAGTGATTGTCATTGGTACCTTTTCAATTCAATTTAAGCAGGGGACATAATTGAGCTAAGCATCATTGACAGTGTGCAATCAACTCTTTTCCCCATGCATCCACATTGCAAACACGTAGATGGCTAGTTTGGGGCAATTTGAGCAAGAACCAGACTGTGTTGGATGGGAGACTATTCTTTGCATGTGCAAGGTTCAGGTGGCTGGTGAAGAGGATGTGAAGGACCTAGAAAGGGTACTAGAGTCTATGGCCCTTCATGAAGCTACAAATTTGACCTGGGCTTCGTCTGCCTGTTTGAACCTCCATACCAAAAGAAGAATTTTCAAACTAACTTATGGAGCCCAAGCCAGAGCCCAGGCCCACGCCATGGTTTCAAAAAGGGCCCTAAATCCTTCAGATGTTACAAAAAAACTTGACTAGATAATGTTTACAATAATAATGTGAGCGTCTTCTATGAGGAAGTAAATCTTGCCAATTATTTTTTTGAAATTAGAAGCAATTTGACAGGGGGCATGTACGCATCCAAACAAATTGCCATTTGTTTTGTTCAAATCAATAAAAGTGTACAAAAATAAGAAACTTAAAAAAATACAATAAAAAAATACAATGGAAACAAATTTAATTTTCTTTTTTTTTTGTAATGGGAAAACAGCAAGATCGTGATCACATTCCCCTTGCCTTATTTCCTTCATCATGATAATAATAATAATATTCGGTTTTTATATAGTGCTTTTATTTACACCATGCCTCAAAGTGTTTCCAACATAATTAGTCTCATTTGACAGGGTGATGAAGTGCATTACAAAGCTAGAAATAAAGTTTCAAGATTTCATAATTCACATCCTGAAGGAAAAGATATAAAAAAATGTTTCGCAAGAATTGCAAGCACGTGTTAGCTGCGTGGTTTGGTTACAATGCAAGAGCAATGTACACATACTCCACAAGGGAACTTCTCTCTGTCATCAGTGACAGTATTGACTATATTATGGCAGAGCGCCAAGACCTCTTCTGTCCTCCAAAGGTCATAAAATTGAAATAGAAGTTATAGAAAAACAAACATTTGTTTGGGTTTTGAGCCATGACCTGGTGAGGTATCAATTTCAGTTTGCCACAACATTATGTATACTACTTCACTGTTGTGTAGATTGTCCTCGAGACATCGTCTTGCTGTTTATTCTACTGCTGCGGAAAATATTTTGGAATTCGGGAGACTACTTAGCTCTGAAAAGAACAGTCCTGCAGCCGATTTCACAAAACACAAGGATTAATCATATCTCGAGTTAGGACGAGTAGCTCGTCTTAACTTGGGATGGGTTCAATGCGTCCTACGTCTTCGGGTACGGAACTTAAACTCATTTTAAGTCCCAAGATTAATCCTAAGTTAGGAAGAGTTTGGTGAAATCGACGGCAGCTTTTAAAAAAATACTACCTGGGACAACTACTATCGTTATGTGGATTTACTCTTTTTAGCTGCTAGCCAACATTTTTAAAGGGAAAAAATATATTAAAAAAATAATAAATTATGAAGAACAACATAACTGATGAAAATAAAAGCCCCCCCCCCCTGGCTTAAAAGTTAAACAGACGATTATCCTGTTTAATAAGCATTTTATGCTCTTGCCACATAATTCATTCTGGAACTGCAAACAATAGAAGCTAACTAGTCAATATTTACTGAGTCCTTAATTAAACAGTGAGCATCATGGTGACTTCAAAGTCCGCATGTCCTCAGAGTTACAAGGACAACACGTACGTACTGTACCCAAAGTTAATAGACAGTAGGCACTAGCCAGGTTAACTTGATCAAACTGTATAGCTGATTATTAATTTTTGTATTTCATTATCAGCTATTTAAAATTTATTTTACCTCATACCAGTTTATAGTTTAAAGACAATTCTAAGTCTCATTCATAGAGCTATATATTGACTAGAGCGCTAACACCCCGTCATACACGCACTAAGGTTTTGAAGCCGTGTGGGCACATCCATGTTTATGTACAAACCAATACAAAGGCTTGAAATTTTGTACGGCAATTGTACGGCTATTTGCATAATAGTGCGTTTGTTCTTTTCTGTGTTTCATCGAACCAAAAAAGCAGCAAATGTGAACGCACAATCTGCTGATGAGCGTACAAACTGCGAGCGTCATGTTTAAAAGGCGCATATACTTTTTTTAGTACGTAAATCAAGTCAGGCTTACGGTTTTTGTAGCACGGACGTACGCCAATGGGCAGTTGCGTACGAAAGCACACACGCAGAATGTAAAAAAATCGCGAGAATGTAAAAAAATCGCGAAAATGTGTGTTCTCTTAAAGTCAAACTCGTTCTGAAGTCACGCAACACATCAAAGATGTCTGTGCCCAGAAAGTTAGCACTCTAGTCAATATATATATATAGCTCTATGAGTTTAACATCCTTTTGGATGGTACATTAGTGGCCGTAGGTCCTGTGTACTTTTTTTGTACACTGACTTCCATAACACTTACATCTTGAAGAAATAAATAACATCACACCTTGAAGAAAATGCCTGACCCAGCATTTAATAAGAAAGCATGCCTCAACAATCATATGAGGAAAAAACATAGTCATTGAACCTGTTTTTCTTCCTATGCTGTTTAAGGAAATACCTCAACCATCTTAGGAGAAAAAACAGTTACTATGTCTTCTTTTATTCCAAGGATGGTTAAGTAAATGCCTCAACCATCCTAGGAGGAAAAACAGTTACTATGTATTTTTTTATTCCAAGGGTGGTTAAGGAAATGCCTCAACCATCCTAGGAGGAAAAACAGTTACTATGTATTTTTTTTATTCCAAGGGTGGTTAAGGAAATGTCTCAACCATCCTAGGAGGAAAAAACAGTTACTATGTCTTTTTTTTTCAAGGATGGTTAAGGAAATGCCTCAACCATCCTGGAAGGAGAAACACAGTTACTTTGTCTTTTTTTAATGGTATGATAGTAAAGGAAATGCCTCAATTATCCTAGAAAAAAGACATGGAGGTCTATGGTCTAACTGCGCTATGTAATCCTTCTCTTTAAAGTACAAAATCAAAGTAAGTTGCCTGATGTTTCGACCGTAGCAGAGTAATAATGTTCATGGTTGATTACCAGCAAAAATGAAACTTTCAGACCACCCTTACATATATAACAAAACTACTCTTGCGTTTATTATATGTAATAGTAAAAGTCCTCACTACTTTACTCCTACTGGTTCATAATAGCCACCAATTGTTTCTGAAGTAGAACCTTTGATTGGCTGTAATTTTCCCAATTTTTTGGGGGGTCCTTCCCTTAACCCCTTTCCCCTCTTTTTTTTCAGTAAATGGATGTATTTGTTTGTACTTGGTTCATGCCTCTGAAGAAGGTTTGGATCTAAAGCTATGGCCATCTATGGCCATCTACCCTACTCATTATAATAGTAGAAGTATACTATGCACTATCTTCATGCAACGCATGAGGACATTGGCAGGCCTGGAATTTCATCTATGAGAGGGCAATTGGAAAATCAAAAAGTTTATGGGAAACTTTTCAAAGGGGCACCAAGGCCAAGGCTCAACTTCATAGAGCTGCTAAGCTAAGCTTACCAACCAAATTTCCATGTGATTTTTAGAATAAGCAAATAAGAGATGAATACCAGTAACAAACAATATGCAACTAATGGAAATTTGGTTGGTAATCCTGGTTTTATCAAGGAAGAAATTAGGCCTGGGCGAATTATTCAAATATCTGGTTAATGGCGAATAGGTTTTCTTATCCGTAACCGCGAATGCTTTTTTTTTTCTTAACCGGATATCCGCATAGGGCGCGAATAGCTATTTATAAACCGGATAGTTCTGTAATTACAACCAAGTAACCGGATATTCTTTATTATCCGAATATCTGCGGACATCGGGCGACAACTGACATGAATGTTTTGTCTGAATCCTAATAATACTTCTATTAAGACAGCATAAAACAGCATAAATTAAGTATTTAACTATGCTCACCTCCGTGAAGAGTTAAAACAATGACATTTCTGACGTAATTTGTTCAAAGATTACAAAAGTTTTCCTTCACGTAGAGTCATCCACGATCAAAAGAAAAAGCAAATCGCCATCTTTAAATTAGATCCGGTCATTTTTATGAATGAACCGAGTGACACTGTCTAAAACTAATATCAATCCGCCCAGAAAATCTCATTCACAAACGAACAGCGCCCTCTAGCGAAAAAAAAAAAAAAAAAAAAAAGTTGGCCAGCGGTATCCGAATAACAAAATTTCACTATTCGCCCAGCACTAGAAGAAATGTACATTTTTGTGATTAGCAGCTTAATGAAATCGGGACCAGGGGACAGCAGAGGTCAATGCCTCCTTTGTTGAGGCCACTTGGGGCTTTTGGTCACATCGGGCAATTTTGTTGGGTGTTTTCAGGGCAACCCACTGCACTGCATTGAAAAAAGGAACTCACCATTATCAAACATAAGCAATATTTTTCTCACAATCTGAGACATTAGTTTTTTCCTTGCTTGGTGGTTCTTTGAACTGGGCCCAATTTCATAGAGCTGCTTAACACAACAATTTGCTTAGCAACGAAATTTCTATTTGTTGCATATTGCTTGTTGCTGATCGGCTGTCCATAGTTTGCTTTAAATCCTGAAAATCATGTGGAAATTTGATTGGTAATCCTGTTTTTATCAATGAAATGTCAAATGGCAGAAATTTCATGCTAAGCAAATTATTGTGCTTAACCGCTCCGTGAAGTTGGGCCGAGGTTGCCAGTAAACAGTCCCCTGTGACATCGACCTACATACATCATTGCAAGTTTGATGGGTGTATGTACTCTTATTGTATGTAATTTTACCCCCACCCCTAGGGGGAGACAGCTTCATAACTTTTCTGTGAATGACTGTAGTTTGCTTTAAAACTCTGATTTATGTCAAGGTAAGGTGTTTTCACACACAAATGAGCCCACCTTTGTAAAGAATTTAAATTGAATAACTTCATATTTTGCTCTAAAGTTTTCATGTGTATTATATCCTTTAAAATAAATCAATATCTAAAGCTTTTAGGCTGCGTAAACAGATTAAATATGTAGCCGATAATATTCAAACAGAAATCAATGGCAAAATGTATATTTCACAGTTGACAAATTGATTGATGCTTTAACGTGTCATTGGTCACGTAGGCTTTGTTGTTTCTTGCAAATACGATAGCAGGAACCTTTATTTGACCTTCTTTGTTTTCGCACAGATTTTGAAAAGAAAGGTCAAAGGCAAGGACCTGCTCAACAATGAGTCAATAAACTCGGCGTGCAACTTGTTTCTAGTATTTTTTTATTGGGTGGATGAACTTCAAAAGAGTTTTTATGGCCTGTTAAGTTTCAGGTATCGAGCATTGTTCAATTCAATTCAATTCACAGTTATTTCCACAAACACATTGTTGTCAAAGTCCGTTAAGTCCGAGTTTATCATGTACTACAACGAATTGCATTTTAGATTCATAGACTACTAGGGATGAGAGTTATTGCTGACAAAAAATTGTTTGAAACAGGAACCCAGATTTTTGACAGAAACTCCATCTTTTGACAAACCATGATTGAGTTATAGATTTCAATGAGCTTTTGGGAACAGAACCCTCGCTGCTAGAGAAGTAGACTAAAGAGCATGCATTTTTTTTATATTTGAAAGTAAGTCTGAATTCAGATAAAAGTCTGAATTATCTCATCCCTGATAGACCCATATCAGAAGCCTCACTATTTTAGAACTTGCAATGCAAGAGTAATTTCACGTGCGGCTCACACACATGACTAGAACTAGGCAAACAGGGTCCAACGTAATACTGGATGGGCTTATGCGTAGGTATCGTTTGTGTGCAAACAGTAGTACTCCAAAGCATGGAAGCATGGCCAGGACCCAATATTTAAGCACATACAAATTATGCTTACCAGACTAGACTAAGGTTACCAGTCAAAATCTCCAAGTCACATGTACAATATGACTGGTAACCTCCTAATTTTTTTCTTAGCAGCAAATTGTTAAGCCATATTTTCTAAAATTGGGCTCTACTGCGTTGCTACTGAAATGTAACATCAGAGAGAAGGGTCTTTACATTGTACCTTGGGGGATTACTGAAGTGAGTGAGCAAATAAGATTACACCTAACTCCAAAGTGGTAAATAACTTTGTAAAAGTGTATGCTGCTAAAGACAGTGTCTTAACTTCCTTTACAGCTTAATAAGCGAAAGTGCTGAAAAACAAAAGTAAATGGATGAACAGTTCTAATTGACTGCAAGCCAGTTATTGTACACAAGGCCCCCTGCTACACACAGCTTCAATACTCCAGCACACTTTTGCCCACCTGTGGATGGGGAGTGGGACTACCAAAGGCCAGGGTTAAATCCACAGGAAACCAGTAGGTGGACAAGTCTGGAGAATTCATCCGATCCCAAAAAATAATCTCTGCTGCTGAGTAGCTTGGGACATTACAGTAAACAAAGTTTACAGATACATGTAGGGTTTAAAGGCAGCTACTAGCTGTAGTGTGGCTTGGCTAGTCAAACTTCCTCAGGCCTGTATGCTTCGTTTTTGAAAGGACAAGGGCACCAAGGCATTTTTTCCTTGGTAAAGGGCACCCTATGAGGAAATTGTAAATTTATACTGTAGCATTTCGAGGGCACCAAGGCAATGACCAGGGGCAACGGAGGCAATCGCCTTTGCTGCCTCCGTGAAGTATCAGGCCTGCTTCCTTCTAAGGTAATGGGGCGCCTAGTCTTAATGTACACTAAACCTGTATATTGTACGTGAAGATGTCACACAAAAATGGTTGGGGCTTCTTAAAAAAAAAAAGGTACACTGCCTGCACGTATTCGGTTTCAGATGATTAATAATATACAATTAATTACCTTGGCCCCCAGAAAAATAGGGGGAAAAACACAAATAACACAGTATAAGGAAACAAGCACTTTCACTTGATTTGTTCACTTGCAGAAAAAGTATGCACTTCCAAAAGTGACAAAATTGTTGATGAAAACCAATTCTGCATAACAAAATTCCTATCGTCAAACATCACGCTGGAGTTTGAATCATGCCTCCAAAGGGCAACGTTATTTCCGTCATTCATTATCTCTAAATGTGTGATTCAATATTTACTGAAATTTATCAAAGTGATACCCCTCCACCCTCGATTCTGTGGAATGCACCAAAAGTGCACGATGCCATTAACCCCATGCTATCAGCACTCTCAAAATGACATTCACCTCACATGTTCAGAGTGTGACAAGTTACATGCAGAAAACAAAACTTTACACAAATAATGGACAGTTCTAATGTGGCATGTCCCCTGCCCCCCCCAAAAAAAAAACGATGAAAGAAGAAACACTCTACTCTGCTCTGAATCACAAAGAAAGTCAAAGACCAAACCTGTAAAATCCACAACAAATGAGTTTCAGAAGACCCAACCATGAAAGCTTGTGAGCGCAAAGCCTGCTTACATTAATCTTTGGTTCTAAAAGTCATTCTGCAATTGGAAGTGTTCTATATTTTCATGTTCTTATGAATTTGATCGTAGTTATTTAATCATTTTTTTATATAATAAATTATAATTAAAAGACTTGCTGTTAATGCTGAGTGTCTGCTTGTTTAAGATTGTTAATCAAAATAAACCACAAAACACGAGGAATTCAGGCAAACCGCGCCTGAATCTTGCCAAGTTCGTACTATATTTCTACTTACACTCAGTGGAGTCTAGGATGGCAAGTATTGTGGTGAGAACAAACAGTGACAGCATGAAGTTCAGACTCAGAATGTTAGCCATCTTCGAGGACCTGCAACAAACAAACAGAATCGCATCAGTTTAATAACATTCAAGTCACAAAAAATTATCACAAAACAAATTCAAAACCCAATGGGAGGCTTTTAACAGCCCTTTTCCCATTAGACCTGAGCATGTGCATGCACGCTCAAATTTGTTCCCTTCCTCTTATCGCTGCGGTGTTTTGTTGTGGGGGCAGTTTCTTGTTTTCAATAGTCTGGTTTTGCTTGTGTTTTAATGTTTTCTTTTGTGTGATTTTTAAATGTTTCAGTGCAATCACCTTTTTATATTGTATAATTGTATTTTTACACATCTTTTGATGACAGTTTTTAAACTTTTGTTTTAACCTTGACAGCCCCTGTACAACTATTGTGTATGTCTAAAGATTTAAAATAAATAAATAAAGCCGCAATAAAGGATTATTAAAACTGCTGCCGCCAGCTTCCTAAAAGTCTCCTATCGGTGCATTTGTTTTTACATCCAGAGCATGTCCTTGTCGCCATCTGTAATCTTAATTAAAACTAATTTAACTAGTCCTTGATTTAATAAATGTTACATTGTGTAATTTGCATGCATCAGGGATAGAACAACCGATGCAGAACTGCCAGGCTTTGAACTGCCTCTAGCCAGCAGGCTAGCTCAGTTGTCTAGCGGAGAGACATGCTCTATCAATGCAAAAGGTCGTGGGTTCGAATCCCACTCGAGTGATTTTCCCATGGATTTGTTTTCACAGAACTCAGGGAAAGTCTTGAGTATGTCAGAGAAAGTCTTGAGTATGTCAGTGAAGTCTTGAGTATCAGATCAATGTACATGTATGGGTAAAACATAATTATATCCATTAGTCTTTGATGTTCAGGTTTTGAGGCTATTACATCATAATAACTACTTCATCAAATCATATACTTCACCTATCTTTCAACAAAATACATCTTTTAAGTAAAATGATTTCTGTTTTCTTGGTGTGATCGGGGAGAACAAACTTACTTTGGAGGAACAAACAAACTAATGGCCAAGAAGAAGACATTGGGGATGAAGCCAGCAATTCCGATGTAGCTGACAAACTTGTCTTTGTACTCGGCATTGTCGCTGACATTACCAAACTTGTGCTCTGTGAAATACTGTAATCAAAAAACAAAACAAAAACCACGTGTTAAGAACAGAAATTTGTAGGGTACACACAAAACCAAAACTTCCTCCGATTTACATTTAGCGTACACAGTTTAAAGATAATGATGTAAAAAGCCTCCCTTAAAATATTACTTGTTGCTGAGGTGCTGTAGTTTGTGAGAAATAAAAATTGTCTTGAAATTTATTTTAGCGACTACAAAAGGCTGTGACTCTCCTGAAACATTGCTCTGTGACTTTCACATTTTTTCTCAAAAACTTGAAGGCTAATGAAGCTGAAACTTCTACAGGTAAAGTATATTACATTTTTATTCACAGTGGGTAGGAATGTATGTCAAGGCCAAAAACCTGACATTTTCAAAAGGTATCTAAACCTTTTAATCACGGATATTGTGTATACAGTAACAGAATATATACTGCTGGTTTGGTGCCAACAAAGTACAATGAAGTCTAGCCTTGGTTATAGATAACCTTACTATACAGTGGCAAAGTGTATTGAAAGTAACACGAGTGCAAAGGAATGGTCCAAATACAAAAATACCCTTTCAACAGATGAAATTAGTCATTGACGCAAAAATCACACAAAAGTGACAAAATCCATGAGGGGACTGAAGCCATGACAAGCCACAATTCTGGTTCCAATCACTTTCAATGCCATCTTATGAATATGAGGATTTGGGTTGGACAACACAAGGTTGAATACCCCATATTTGAACATAGCTTTTGATGCAAAGTGTGTTGTAGTTAACAAAAGTGAAAAAAAAAATAAAAATTCTCACTGGGAGCTTATAATAACTTTGAGGATGTGGGCTTGAGAACCCAAGGTTGAAGGCCCCAAGTTGGGACATACTTGGGTAAAATGTGGTTGCTTTTAGTTTTAGGTTATATTTTAACATCCCATGTCTTTGGGTGTTGACACATTTTTTGACACCTCAGTTTCTGCCCTGACCTACATATGACCTCCAGAACCCTTCATGGTTGTACATTCCCTGAGAATTTCAAACAGTGCCTGTCATGAACTTAATTAGTACAAGACTAACAACAGATAACTAATTACATGCATAGGCCCTACACTAGATTCAAGACCATTTCATGAAGCTGTTTTAAGCAGAAAATACTGCTTGACAAATTTCTTTGCTACAAGCATCAATTGAGTCGGGCACTAGCCACAACAATGCAACCTGAATGTAATTTGGGCTGGTAACCAGTTTCTGCTAAGCAATACTATTCTGTGCTTAGTGAGTTTTTTGTACTAACATCTTTTATGAAATTGGGCCCAGAATAGAATGCAGATTAATAATCGAAAAAACAAGTCTGGATTAATTCTGGTTAGATATTCCCGGGAAAACCTGCATGGAGCCTCTCAATATGGACTGTTCACCACCATGAATCAGAATTTGGCCCACTGGCTATTGGAGTAATGTAACAGGTGCGTATGTTTAATCGCTGGTTGAGGGAGAAGGCGGTTCATGACCCCTCAACAGCATTGACTAGGTAGAAGTCCTATGCATATTGCAATCGCAATTTAGTTTCCTCATTTTAAAAACAAGGGAAACATGCTGGCACCATTTCTACACATTGTTATCTGCAGGATCTATGTTTATATTATATTTCGATGTATTTTTGTATAAATGGTAAATTTTTAGTGTAATTTGTATATAACATATTTTGAGACACGCAAAGCCAAAACGAATTTCACTGTACAAATTTTGTTTTTTTACAAGTGACAGTAAAACTTATTCTGTTTTATTCTATTCTAGATAACGGCCAGACAGGACACCCAACGATGGTCAAAGTGCCAGACATTTATTTGGGCAAAGGACAATTGCAAATGAGTAGTGCATCTGTGCCTGTAGAATTTTTCCCCACAAGATTAGAGAATGCACAGTGCTTAAATCAACCATATGTGAATCATAAATACCTATTCCCAAGGCAATTAAACATTATAACATTTAACTACTTTTATTTTTGTAACAACAATACCTAAACAAAGCAATAAATTGTTTCAGTCATCTTCTATTTGGTCTATCAGTTAAACGTCAATGTGAACAGTAATTTCAACTACCTATAACTCCCAAACCTTTTTTTAGAGCATTTTTAGGGTGTGATACTTAAAAACAACTAACAAAGTATGCAAATTTACATTTAATATACAAAACATTTTTCATAACTGAATAAAACAAAACAAAATTTGGTAACAGGAGTGAGCATTCAATTTGATATTCCTTTTGCCAGCAACATTAGACAGTTACCAATTTTATCATCCCTTTTGCCCAAAAATTGTTATTAAAATCCCTATTGACTCAGATGGAACCCTTATGCCTAACACTCCTGCAATTTGCCCTGTTGGCGTGACCATACATTTTAACAATCCAAGCGAAACTTGCTCAGCTACTATAGACATTGATGGATCAGAATTTGCTTTTGTAGAACCACATCCAACTAATCCTACTCTCTCAAGAATGGGCCAGGTCTTCAAAGGAAACAATCTTGTAGAAAGCGTAGGTGTTGGATTTGAAAGCTGTCCAGCAGAGCTTCCATGACGCATTTAACGGATCAACAAGCAGTGTCAATGCTGATGCAAATTGCTCTCTGTGATTATGCGCCATTTACCTGTCAGTGGTACCATGTACATACAATGGGCAGATGATAGGCCTACAGGTAATAGTCTACTGTACAATCGTGGTGCGGGTATTTACAATTACAATTTTAGTGTTGATCGTGTTTATCCAGGATAAAGGCCCGGTCAAACAAGCCTCGATAAGGAGAACCAAAATGAGAGCGGTAAAAATGCAGGCCCTTGATTGGTTGAATAAGCGTGGGCGTATTCTGCGTGGAGCAATTCAACCAATAGAATGCGTTCTCCTTGCGTCTTTATCGTTCTCTTTATCGCTGCAGTGTGACCGCCCTTTTAAAGCATCTTCACTTTGACTGATTTAAATCGGAAAATAAGTAACAGGTAGCCGGGCAGGCCTGCATCTTTTTTTTTTGACAGGGCAAGGTCACCACAGGCATTTTCTCCGGCAACAGGGCAACTCTTCTGAAATTTTGGTTGCGCATTTGTGACATTCGTATTTGAATCACGTTCCCATTCGCTAAGAATTATGAACTGGGCTTTAGTCAGGTAATTGCAAAGAGGAAAATAAAATGTAGTCGTTTAATGAACAAGTAGTGATAAATCAATTTATGACCAGATAGCAATTAAAGCTTCACAGGAAAATAAAATAGTTATGGCCATTACTAGAATTAAATTCAAAGACAATTAATATAAACTAGTTAGTTATTAAAGTGCTACATGTACATTTTATTTTCCTCATTCAAATCTGAAATAGTTGAAAAAAAAACAAGAAAACTATATTCAATTATATAGCCTACATGTGCCTCCTCTTTTAATCTTTAAACCACTACTAAATATTATTAAAACCACTACTAAATATTATATAGGTGTCCGAACAGGTTCATGGTTTTGTGAAAATCATTACAATGTACAATAACTTAGCCTTTGAGAACGACTCTGCTAGGGTCGAAATGACAGGAAGTCATTTGCAAAATGTACCATTTATAAAAAGTTCTCTTTGAGTAACGCACATATGAACAAAAAAGCACAGCTGCTTCTTCCCTTTTGACCTCCCTCAAGTTGCTCTGTACATCATTAGGCTAAATAATGATTCAAGCCTGATGCTTCACAGAGGCAGCAAAAGCAATGGCCTCCATGCCCCCTGGTCATTGCCTTGGTGCCCTTGAAATGCTCCAAAAGAAAATTACAATTTCCTGTGATAAGAAAATGCCTCCGTGCGTGCCCACGCCCATTCAAAAACAACACATACAGGCCTGTTGATTTTTGCTTGTTCCTCAAGCCATAATTACAGTACTTAATCACATGGAAACTGAGGTTTGATAACTATGCATTTGGTGCTCCACATGGGGTACATCGATGACATAATCCCCCCTCCCAACCATTGTATGCCTGGAATCTCAGGAGTCCTTAAAGGATTTTAGAAGGGTTCCTTCAAGAGGGAAAATGGTGTATGGGATTTGAGGCATTGCATGGTGAGGTATCATTGGTTTGCAATAACACCATGTGTGTCTACCTACCAGGTAGATTATGTTCTTTTAAGAAGATGTCTTGCTTTATATTCTACTGAACAGGCCTGACACTTCACGGAGGAAATGGAGGCAACGAAGGCAACTGCCTCCGTGCCCCCTTGTCATTGCCTTGGTGACCTTGAAATGCTTTTATAATTAGAAATTTACAGTTTCCTCATAGGGTACCTTTTACAAAGAAGAAAATGCCTTGGTGCCCTTTCTCTTTAAAAACCGAAACATACAGGCTTGCTACTACTAAGGAATAGTTGAAAAATAGTGTGTTAAAGTACTGGATACCCTACCTACAGTATATTAGGCATTACATAATATACAATCATGACCCTTGACCTAGCCATTGTCCAACTCTATACAAACATAACCTCATCCAGCCAGGGCTACAAGGGTATGTTTGAACACTGTCTGTGTTCCCTTGAAAGTTAATACCATGCCCATGAGTAACTAGACCAGCAGCAGGAGTAACATGAGCAAGGCATTCAGCTCAACGAAGACTGCGCGCTCATTGATCTTCCTGGTCTGAGGGTCTGACCTGACTAGCAATGTGGACCCTGCATGACAATAGACCCTTATCACAGCTGATTAAACCTTGGGCTAATAAAGGGTTTCGATTATCTAAGATCCATATCAGTAGGATTTGAACATTTTGCAATGACAGACAACAATGGTCCAGAAAAAGATGATTCACAGTACAAAACACAATTAACACCAATTTCTCTATGTTTCCTATAGGTTCAGCAACTACGGGAACAATCTGTGCACACTCTACCAATTAATGTAAAAAAGGTTTCACCCACTTGTTTATTTAAAGGATTTCCAATGTTTTTTGGTGTTTTTTTTTCAATAAGTTGACCACCACTGCTGAATACAGTGGTGAATCCCCTCTGTACATAATCTGTGTATGCATTTAGGCCTGAATAAACCCAGCAGAATTCTTAGATAGGGAAATTATGATAGGACAATCCTAGAACATACCTACTTAAAAATAAAAATAAAAAAATACTAAAACGTTATGTGGACTGCTAAAAAGAAACCTGTAAAGCCCAAGTCACACTGCAGCGATAAGGATCACGATATTCAGAGAACGCATTCTATTGATTGAATTGCTCAATGTAGAATACGCCCACGCTCATACAACCAATCGAGGGCATGCAGTTTATCGTTCTTGTTTTCGTTCTCGTGACCGGGCCTTAATTACGATTAATTGATAAAATAAGGCATGATGACATCTGGTTTCAAATGTGCTGGTACAGAGCCGTACAATGAGTTTCTGGCTTCTTTTTCCCAATGGGAAACCATAACCCACCTGACATCGAATCCTGTTTCACAAATTAATGGAAAACCTTTTCCACAGAGCATTGTTTCTTTACGTGATTGATGAAAACCTACAACCAATTTGTTGTTAACCAAAGTACCAACAGTTTGAAGGTATTTGTTTAAGTGTCTTTGAAGCAGGATGGCTATGACGAGTCTGTGCCCCTGACTGCTCTCAGGGCTTAACCAGGTAGCCAGTGCGCCCTCTAGTTCTTATATATAACTCTATGGACAATTCACGGAGGCAACTAAAGCGATTGCCTGCATGCCCCCCTATTCATTGCCTTAGTGCCCTTGAAATGCTCCAGTAGAAATCTACAACTCCCACAAAGGGTACCCTTTACAAAGAAGAACAGGCCTTCGTGCCCTTGCCCTTTTCAAAAACAAAGCATACAGGCCTGCCACATTTCCACTTCCACATTGACAAGATTATTTTATAAAAATTGCATAGCAAAACCTTGGCAATGAGAAATGGCTGTTAATTGTGGGTCCATGGCCTGAACCAAGACTGCATCTCAGTTTGGTCATACATACACTGTACCTCTTCTTGTGAATAAAGGACAAAGGGAAAGGCCTATAATCAATAACCCCCAACCAGAGGAGAATTAACCATTATTGCCCTTCTGCCCTCTCCTGTGTAAGAAACAAAGCATTGCACAATGCATGCTCTACCCATGCTCCCTAGTGCCAAGTTCTGGCAACCTTGGTTCAAGACAAACCTAATGTGACAAAGGATTAAAAAGTCACATCTCATGCCTGTACCAGGAAAAAATGGAACATCAACACGAAGAACGACATAACCAGTTGCCAGAATATGCAGTACCTTTGCCATTCAGACAGTATCCTGAAAACTCATAATGCAGTTCAGCAATTCCAAACCTCCAACAAACAGTGAAGCCAACACGACATTCAATGTTATTAGGGTTAAAATAACGACAAAACCACATCCAGAGTCAAGTACCTCAATACCAATCATCAAGTTTCCTAGAAAATCAAAGTGTCTTGCAGTCTAGAAAAATCACTGATACCAGGCCTGGAAGTGCAATGGGTCCACGGAGGCCATGGGCTTTGTTGCACCTTGTCTTTGCCTTGGTGTCCCTTCAAAAGTTTCCCTTGCAAAATGCCTTGCCCACTTCAAAGATGAAATTCAAGGCCTGTGATTATACAAAAGCTTTTTTACCAAATATAGAAAATAATATCCCCTCTTCCCGAGATGTAATAAGAGGCACCTTAGTTCCTACTTACTGCTGTTGCTGTGATGAACATATTCCAGGGGAGTAACGTAGCAACGCCATGTAGAGCCATGATGCAGAAGATCATCTTAAATCTAGGGGAAAGATCAAAGAAAACACAACATGTCAATTTAGATTCTTACAAATCAATTTCAAATTTGACAACATCTCTTGCTTTCGTTGAAAATGAAAGCAATTTATACAAAATCTATTATGACTGAGAATACAGTGCTAACATGGGTCAAACGAAAGCTACCATTCCTTATCCCCGATGCAAATTTCCATCAACTAAATCCCTTGCTAGTTATGGAGCTCTTTTTAAATATAGTATGCAGTTCCCAGAATATTATTTAGATTTTATGTTACTTTTAAACATAATCATTTTTTTTTTTTAATATGACAAATAAAATGTCGCTAATTGAATCAAACACAGTATTAATGAATCTTCAAGCAAGCAGGCAGGCAGTGGATATTTGGGGAATAAATGTTTTGGTTACAAGTTTTAGATCTTTGTTTATTACACAAACTTTTATTAAACAAACGTTTACGTAAACAAACGTTTACATAACCGACAAAGGAAACAGAGAAAAACAAACTCATGATAAACAACAACCATTCCATATTTTATGCATTATTTGATGTCTCTGTCTGCAAATTCTAAAAACAAGGAAAAATACATAGAGGGAAAATAGCACGGTATTTGTACATTGATTTTAAATTGCTGAACCACACAGCATTGTAAGATGATGAGAACCAAAATATGGTGTTCTTTTAATTAAACTGTAAGATGACGCTTACTAATCACCCACTTCCCCATGTGAATGTACACACAATGTATGTTTGTGTGCAATCACCATGAATCACGAACCTCCCCTGTTATCAATTCACACCATACTATCAATCATTATCATTGAATGACAATGGTGAAATGAAACTTCTTTGGCTTTCCCACTAAACTAAACAGGAAAACAGTGCTTTTGCGGGAGTGGAAGTTTCCTGTTGATTGATGCATACACCTCTAGTTAGCACAGAGACCTGCTGATTTGGACTCTAAACTCTTTTATCAATGTTCTGTCGTTACAGGCCCTTTTCGAAACCACGTCTTCAGCTTTGGACTCGGCTTGAGGCACCGTTCTCTTGTCCGAAGCCCAGAGCGCGTCTACGCAAAGCACACGCAAATTGTCAAAACAACCGGCAGGGCCAAGCTAGCCTGAGCTGAATCCAAATCCGCAACCGTTGTTTTGAATAGGGCCTAAGAAAGTTAAGGTCGAGTAATAAATCCTGTGTATAAATTTGTAATTTAGTAAATTACAAATGAACATGTGCATATGTACACAGGATTGATTTCTCAACCTTAATTTTTGCAAAAGCTGTTTGAAAATGAAGTGATGAAAACAAGTCCCTTGTTTTGAGTGATTGGATAGCTAGGGCAGGGCAGGGTTATCTTTGCGATACATTGTTTAACAAATGACAGATTCTGTCTTCAACACAAGTTCCCACGTTTCTGGAAATAGAGTGAGGGATACAAGGTAGCATACCCATTGTCTTTACCTATTAAATACTCAAGACATCTCGAAAGACCATCTCCTACCATGTAAGGAAGGCATACAATTTACAAGAAAAGGGTTTGTGCTCCAAAGGAACCAAGGCTTAGAAAGTCAAATAAGCTGTGCTGAAAAAAAAAAAAAAATTGAAAAAAAAAAAAAATGTTTTCCTGGTAGCTAGAGGCAGTTTGATTCCTTTGTTTTTGATTTTTATGTCGTTTTTTTTTTCTTTTTCCATTTTTTTTTCCAGCAAAGGAATCGAACTGCCTCTAGCTACACCGGGCAAATTCGCGGTCTAGTTGGTAAGACACTGCTCTACAGTTGCAAGGGTCGTGGGTTCGAATCCCACCCGAGTAACATGCCTGTGATATTTATCACAAGACTCGGGAAAGTACTGAGTATGCAGTGCTTACACACATCGGAGTTTGGGTAAAAACCAATTAATATCAAATACTTACTTATCTACGGGGGCTGATGTGGCTTTTATCTTCTGCTCTTCATGCATCGTGGCAATATCCTCCCTTGACGCCGAAAGACGTATTGAAGACACGGAACCACCCCATGAGGTAGCATGTGAAACCCCAAGAGGTAGGTAAGACGCCCCCTTGGAAGGCGACCCGTTGGGTGTGTATATGTGTCCATTGCTCCCATGACCCTTGCGTGACTTCAGTACGGGGGATCCCTGTGGTGTTCCGGTCGAAACGCCGACTGGGTCGCGGATATTTCCATTCATCAACGGCTCGTCACCATTGCATTCTGTCTCCTCCTCTGGCTCTTCGACATCGTGAACGATGATCTGTGGGTAGCCTCCCTCGAGCTCGATACTTGTTTCTTTCATTTCGCTTTAAAGATGTGTCGTTGTTCTTTGCAAGGACGTGAGGGGTTTCTCTCTGGCTAGTTAGCTGTGTGAAAATGAAAACTGCTAAAAATTAATAACAAGTTCAAAGGCAGTAGACACTATTGGTAATTACTCAAAATAATCATCAGCATAAAACCTCACTTGGTAACGAGTAATGGGGAGAGGTTGATAGTATAAAACATTGTGAGAAACGGCTCCCTCTGAAGTAGCGTAGTTTCCTAGAAAGAAGTAACTTTCCACGAATTTGATTTTGAGACCTCAAGTTTAGAATTTGAGGGCTCGAAATCAAGCATCTGAAAACACACAACTTCGTGTGACAAGGGTGTTTTTTCCTTTCATAGTTATCTCGCAACTCCGACGACCAATCAAGATCAAATTTTCACAGATTTGTTATTTTATGCATATGTTGAGATACACCAAGTGAGAAGACTGGCCTTTGACAATTACCAATAGTGTCCAGTGTCTTTAAAGTGCTTGTAATCATCTGCTACTACCTTTATTGCCCTGTACTAAACAATTAGTTTGGGGTTTTATTGTGACCGTAGAACAAATATTGGCTATGTCACTGGTTACTCCTAGAACTATTTCGGTTTCGTCTGGCTATCGTCTCCGTTACGGGAGACGATAGCCGGACAAAACCGAAATAGTTCTAGGAGTAGTCACTGGTGCTGGCATTTATTTTCTTCACACAACACTACTAAACAATTTAACACCCTCACAAAATCACAGCTAAAGTTAAACATAATAATTACATTAAAAACATTAAAAATAACATGACATTTGGGTAAATCCTAGGGAAATTGTGAGAAAATCAAAAACTGGTTCGGTGAGGAGGACGACGGCCTACTATTTCTATGAAACTCCATTTCTAATCTACTCCACCATGGGCCTACCAACCATGCTGTGTAAGTAATATTTTTACAACAAACAAGCCATGAGTAACAACAACAGCGCAGACAAGAAAGAACTGACATTTTCATTTCAAAAGAGATTTGTTGTTAAATAATTTCTTTTAAAAAACAATTATTTTTACACACCACGAGCACATTGTACCTACCGTAACAAAGAGAGTTTAACTTATTTCAGAAAGTCAAAGTCACACGGCAGAAGTAAGATACGGAAATTGCAACACACATGTTCGTGTTGTTCACTGTGACTCTGAAATGAAGCAAATTGGGCAATCTGATCCGGCAGTTTATAGCATACACGCAAATCACACGTAAAATAGCGCGCCGAATGTGTTGAATGCGTGCATGCATGTCCTCACAATGTGCGCGCAAAGAATTTTTTAACGGTGAGGTTATATAGCGCCCTCTTGTCCGCTATTTTCCTTCCGTTTTGCGCCCTCAAGCGACTGCATAAAACAAGATGGCAGCGTCCACGAGCATGATGAACAACGTGTGGCTGGGTTCGGAAACGGGCATTTTAAAAGGTTTGTAATGAATTTGATAATATTTTAAGACAACTGTTGCGTAGTATACGGCTTGTACATTTTAAATTAATTTGTTGTCAGTTTCTAAACAGGTCACTTTGATTGAGCCATTGTCATGACCGGTATTGTCATGGACACAAGTCAACATGCAGACATGCGGATTAGGTGGGGCGGGGGCAGCACGGCGTAGTAGTAGAAAGGGAAGGGGGTAGGGTGGGTGCGATAACCATGATAACCAATGAAGATACTTACATAAGGTAACACAACACCTAAAACAGCAGAGATATAACTAAAAGTCGTTATTATTAAATATATGATTAATATTCATAATCATATATTTTATTTTAAACTTTAAGTTTAATTTAATTTAAGTCAACTCAAAAGCTACTGAGACGAAACATTCTCTTTAAAATTCTGGGAAAAGTTATATTATTTGTTTTGATTGAATATTGAATTGATTGATGTTTATTAAGTTTAAATCTCATTATCATGCTGTTTGCTTGGGTTTAAGTTACACCATCTATCAATAATTTTTCCCAAGTTCCGAAATCACAGACACAGGCACATTACTTGGTGGGATTCAAACCCATGATTGTTGTCAATCTAGAGCAGAAGATGTCTTACCAACTTGACCTTCATGACCTTAGGTTAGGAGACCCTCTTTTATAATGAATTTGTTTTCCTCTGCTGCTTTTCTAGGTGTCAATGTGGGTAAGAAGACCGCAACGAATTACAGTGATCTGAAGACACTGGACAAAGAGCAAGAAATATCAGCAATGTACTGGGCAACAGAAGAGGAGCAGATGGTGAGAATTATTCAAACTTAAAGGAACACGTTGCCTTGGATCGGTCGAGTTGGTCTTTGAAAAGCGTTTGTAACCGTTTGTTATAAAATGCATATGGGTAGAAAGATGTTGTAAAAGTAGAATACAATGATCCACACAAACATGCCTCGAAATTGCGTGGTTTTCCTTTTACCTTGTCGACTAACACGTCGGCCATTTGTTGGGGTCAAAATGTTGACTCCCATAAATGGCCGACCATGTTAGTTCGCACAGTAGAAGGAAAACCACGCAATTTCGAGGCAAACTTGTGTGGATCATTGTATTCTACTTTTAAAACATCTTTCCAACCATATGCATTTTATAAAAAACGGTTACAAACGCTTTTGTTTTGACCAACTCGTCCGATCCAAGGCAACGTGTTCCTTTAATAGCAAGATATTTTTTTTTAAACTTCTTCAAGCTTGTTGAATGCTTCGTTTTTGAAAGGGCAAGGTCACAAGGCATTTGTTTTGCAGGGCATCCTTTGTAAAGTTTGTAAATTTATACTGGAACATTTCAACAAAGGCAATTGCATTTGGTGCCTCTGTGAAGTATCATGCTTGACTTCATTTAAACAGATGACTTAATACTTCAAATAACAAGCATTATTATAACATTTGCTGTAACCTTTGCATTATTCCAAGCTTAAAATTCATGTCTACTTTTTCAGGCTTGGAATTATTATTTCACGGAGCTCAAAGAGATGGTCATGGACTATCGCCTCAACATTTTGCCTTCAAAACTTTCCCTCAGACTTTCAAAATTAGAAAACCTGAAATCCCAAGCCTGCTTTAAGAAGAAAATATTTTGAGAACTCTAAATAAGTTTAGTGGTTTTCTCAAAGGTGAAAGCTCTTGTTGTGCAATGGACGTATAATTTCCTCACAAATTTCTCCCAAACCTTTTCCCTTCCAGCTCTTAACCGGGCTAAGAAATGGCACAGTGAAGACCTTTGACCTGGAGAAGGGGGAATTCACCGAGACGAGGGATTGTAGCGGTGGTGAAGGCGTTTTCAGGGGTCTAGCTACATGGGACGATTCCCTCATCACATGTGTGGAGTCGGGGTTACTAAAAGTGTGGAAAGAAGATACAGAAGAGCAGGTAAAGTACATAGCCTTGGCTCCAGACGTCAGTGATTGTGGAGAGTGTACTGCGCTCATTATAGAGCGCCCTCCTATGGCAAGATATCAACAAACTTGACTGGCTCTCACTAACCAGTCAAATTGGTTTATATCATGCCAGAAAAAGGGCACCCTATTTGTTGTAAGCGCAGTGCAGTATCCACTATCGACCTTCGTCAAGGGCGCAAGCACACTGACTGCAATTCAAACCCTGATGTCTCAGCCTTTACAACAGTCCAACAGGACTGACCATTCAGCCAAATTTATTAAACTTTAAACAAAATGACACTCTTGGCCTGCTTGGCCTAAACCCTTTTCCAATCATATCCCGCTATCCGACTATCCCAACAGCATGTAAAGTATACACTCCTTGTTTGGCTTACTGAACGCAAAGATCCATCAACTAAAAACAAGGAATCCTCTCTTGTTTTACAGACGGAAATAAATGTTGGAGCAAACATTCGTAAAATGCGGCAGAATCCTGTGAAGAGAAACGTTGTGGCAACCGGAGGGATGGAGAATGACATGAAGGTGTGGGACTTGGAGGACCCCGAAAAACCCATTTTCCGAGCTAAGAATGTAAGTATCGTTGAGTGATCGATTGAATGTATTCAGGTTAGAATACAGCAAGAACATGTCGAAATAAATACACAACAATAGGAGAAAGTAAAATAAAATAAAATAAACCAACATAGAACACAAGACCAGTAGAAATACTGCTACAAAATTATCCAAGGATAACCCAAAGAAGCCAATGGCTAAGACTTATTTCAATTTGGGTTCTTACAAACAACTGTAACAGAAAGTTTCACAGGAAAGGGGCCTACCATAACTAAAGCCTGGTGTTTCTCTTTGTTTATTTGCTAGGTTCGGAATGATTTCCTGGAGCTACGGGTCCCTGTCTGCGTGAACGACATCAGCTTCATTCCAGAGAGCTCCAAAATTGTAACCTGTACTGGACATCATCATGTATGTATAAAAACCCTCAGCCTAAGTTCGTAAAGCTGTTAATCAGAAATTACCGCTTGATAAATTTCTTAGTTGTCATTTTGCATTTAATGATATGGTGCGAGTCTTGCATGTGTGTGTTGCCTAAAAATACAGACCGCACAGTAACACACAGAAAAACTGACTCTCGAAATGGTGCACCAAAGATTTATTCTGGTTACAACATCAATCAAGGGTGAGTTTCACGAAGAGTTGAGACTAGTCTTATCTCGAGTCAGGATGACTTGTCCTAACTTAGGACTAGCGTGGGAATAGTCTGAAGTAAGGACTAGTCCTAACTCTTTGTGAAATCGTCCCCTGGTCAGTTGTTCTAAAAGTTTTGTACTATTATAAGGCATCCAGTTGCTCAATGATAAACGAGTGAGATCGATTTTCCATGGTGACCCTGTAACTTCTAGTGCCGTTGTGTTTTGTTTCAGTTGAGAGTATATGACCCAAGTACTCCCAGGAGAAGACCCGTGATGAGTGTTGAGTTTGACGAGTACCCGCTCATGTCCATGAGTATTGCACCAGGAGGAAAGTGAGTCACTGCATTCAGTTATACGAAGTTATATAATAATAATAGAAATAAAACTAGGTTCTTGTATAGCGCTTTATCACACCCCTGAGGGGTGTATCAAAGAACTCAATATTTGTTTCTGGAAGGTATGAAGAGCTAAGTTTGGAAGTATGAGGTATATTCCTTTAAGGCACCATGTAATGGTTCACAAGGTGCTGTGGCGCAATATACTGCCGATCAAATCAGGAACACCAGGGCGAACCCCTTCTCTTTGCGATAGGTGCACTGGGGTCTTTTACGTGTTTTACACAACACACGGGACCAACAGCTTTACGTCCCATCCAAAGGGCGAAGCATCATGGTAAGGTGTCTTGCTAATAAGGAAACAGACTGGGACTCGAACCCACACTCTGTTAATCAGAAACACCAGAGTTTGAATTCGGTGCTCTTAATCGCTCGGCCACAACATTTTCACTTTTACTTTCACTTTTGTTAATTATACAAAATTATGTAATTGGGTTTTTTACCCTTCCAGAGTTCTGTGGGAAAAAAAGCCACAAGGAAACACGTTAAATTGTTGTGTTTTTTACTGGTTTAATGTTTCTATTTTATTTACAGTTCAGTTGTTGTGGGAAATACACACGGAAAGATGGCACACATTGACTTGAGGAAAGGTCAGTGTTAATCCCAAATGTTTTATTTTAAAATATGTATCGATAAATGACATAAATTAGCAAGAATCCAAAAGGATGTTTTTAAACAAATTTTCAAAACAAAAATCACACAGTAAGTTTGCATTACCTTTACTATAATAGTTTCAGAAAATGTGTATGGATGTTGTGAAATGGCGGCACAGAAACAAACATGTACATCCGTTTTCAAGTACAGCATAATAATTGGCAACTGTTGCCATCATTGCGGTTCATAAAAGACAATCAAATGGATGTTCACATAGTAAACCAGAATGAAAAGACTCACTGATGCAGCTACATAAAACTTTGAAATTGGGAAGAAGGACACTTTGAAAATTAGGGAAGTAAATTCTATAAACTGAATGGCGAAATGACCCTATTTGCAGCTCCTAAGCAGCCACTAAGTTCTCTAAGACACACTCTTTACTTCTGGATGCAGGTCAGGTTCTGAGAGTCTATAAGGGGTTTGCCGGCAGCATCCGCTCCATCCAGTGCCACCCCACACTGCCCCTGGTTGCTTCCTGCGGTCTTGACAGGTTCCTCAGAATCCACCACATACCGTCTGGCACGCTGGAAAATAAGGTGAGTGCAGTGAGAGTGTGGTTACAGGCTAAAAAAACATTTCGGACTTTTTCTAAGGGCGTGTCCGAAACAGCGGCTTCGGCTACAGCTACGGCTAGTTCAGCGCATCTGCCAGTGTTGAAGAATAGGCAGACGCGCGCGAGATCTAGCATAATTGCTTCTCTCAATCGAGGAGTACAAATGGGTAGAGGCTAGAGCTGTGGAGTTGTCTGCGATGGACTGCCATCCTGTCCAGGGAGAATGGGAAATATTCTCAGCCCTTTTATGCCAATAAAACCAGATACAAACACCGGCCTGATGAGCCATATGGGCTCAGTACCGACTTCAATCCCATTTCAATATTATTAAATATTATTGTTATTATTCAATCCACTGCAGAAAAGCATAGTTTTATTGACAAGCTGTGTAAATTCTCCTCTTTTTGTTTTTCATAATAACAGATCTATTTGAAGTCACGGCTCAACTGTTTGCTATTTTCCAGTGCAAGTTTCGACACAGTGGTAAGCATAACTGTAACCTGTTGGTATGTTCAGTATTTTATTAAGTCATGACAAATGATTCTTTGTTTTCTCCCATGAACATGTATGTTATTACTTTAAAATGTAGGTTATTGCTTTATCAAGCAGAAAATCACTGAGGGACCAGACACAACAATTTAAACTGTATGGTTTATGGGATTTGAGGCTTTGCATGGTGAGGTATCAAATACATTTGGTTTGCGGTAACATCATGTGTGTACTTGTCAGTGTTCTTTAGAGAACTGTCTTGCTATTTATTCTACTACCATGGAGTAGATTTTCAGTTAAAGGTATTGAACACATTCGGTAATTGTCATAGACCAGTATTCTCTCTTGGTGTATCCCAACATATGCATTAAGTAACAAGCCTGTGAAAATTTGGACTCAATTGGTCATTGACGTTGCAAGAAAATTATGAAAGGAAAACACCCTTGTTGTTCAAAATAGTGTGCTTTCAGATAGGAATAAAAGGCTTCTGGCCAGAAGTCTTTTATTATCTTAGTGAGAAATTACCTTTTTCTCAAAAACTAATTTACTCACAATGTTTTATACTACTAACAGCTCTCCATTGCTCGTTACCAAGTAATGTTTTATGCTAATAATTATTGCTATATAATTACCAATAGTGTCCAGTGCTTTTAACCAGGGCCCAATTTCATAGCGCTGCTTAGCGGCCGATTTTGTGCTTACTTTGCAATTTCTATTTCATAGCGCTGCTAACAGTAACACATGAAAAGGCATGCTAACCTTCCGGTGCTTAGCGCACGAAAATAAATGTTGCACAATCCGCGGTAAACATGCAATATAGCCGCCCAATTTTCTGCTAACCTGTGAAATACGCTAAGGCTTAAGCAAATTTTTCTGCAACAGTAAGCACGCAAATTTGCTTACCGTTAAGCAGCGCTATGAAATTGGGCCCTGTTTCTGCTGAGCAAGATTTGTGTGTGGATTAGTTTGTTTTGGTGCCTACCTGCTTCATGAAAGTTAGCGCAGATCGGATGTTTGTGTTTAGCCTGTTCTGAATGGAATGTGCCTTCTGCAGTATTGGTACTGCCGTATCAGAAGCCTGAAGGCGACTTTACGGAACCCGGTGTTCCTGAGGTAATAGACGATGGTGTTCAACCAACTGACCGTCAGTGGAGGTAACTGGAACATGAACAGCGACAAGAGTTTGAAGTTGTATTCGGAGTAAAAATCCAGAGTGGTGACGTACAGCAAGGGCAAGAGGTTCAAAACGAATGCCGTTAAGATGATGAAGAGTAGAGTGTGGAGAGACTTGTTGTTCTGGAGTGCAACTGGATGATTCCCCAGTGGCTGATTTCCCAGTTGGTTATCTGCATGTATACGTCGTGCATGCTGGCGTGAAATCAGCATCATTTTGGTGTATGCTACAAGGATTATCAACAATGAGACCACAGTTATGCACGTGTAAATGGCTTGGATGAGCAACAAGCCTACTTTCTCCAAGTGAAATCCACACAGCCTGTCTTGCCCACTATAAACTGTTTTCCACTCTGCAATGAAACCCATTATGATTGGTAGGAGTACCAGTGCTGCCCACTTACAGCAGACGGCGATGCGGGCACGCTTCACTGTAACAAGCGTCGAGTATTGAAGTGCATAGACCACTGAGAGGTATCGATCTACGGTCAAGTATAAAATCGACAGAACAGATTCACAGAAAAATGGAACCACCACAAATGACTGTATTCCGCACAGAACTTCCCCAAAGAGCCATCTCTGAGAAATTGTCAAAACTGTCATCGGGAACGCCATAAAAATCCCAGTCCCGATGGCGGCAGATGACATGGACCTGAGAAATACTTTAGTCGTGGCCTGGATGCTCTCAACGTGATGAAGAACAACCAAACAAAGTGGATTCAACGTCACAATCAGAAGTGTGGTTGTTGCCATCAAAACTATAGACACGATATCAATGATGGTGTCATCTTCGGTTTTCTGGCCAGTCAATGTTTGGTTTATTTTCATAATGAATTTTTCAAACAAGATCGCAAATTAGAAGTTGTCTTCAGTCCAAAGCGTTGATGCTGTTTGGCAGATGCGAATGAGACAAATATAACTGGGAGACTTTAAAAAAACATAGCCACAAACTTATTAGGCTGTTCCGCTGAAATGTCAGGAAATTGCAAGTTTAGACAGGAGACTAATAATAAAAAGGGATGATGTTTGATTAGCAGTCAATGCGGATATTCGTGAAGACGTGTCATTAATTATTAACTGGTTTCTAAAAGTTAAGTCTCCACACAAATAAGCGTAGGCAGAAAAGTTGTTTTTTCATTACTGAGACCAGAACCGCTTGTCCAGGATATTGCTATCTGAAACACGCGTTGTGTCTGAAACACGCGTCGTGTCTGAAACTTGCATCTAATCACTCAACGCTTTTTAATAGTTTTTAAATAGATGTAAACTCATATTCAATGAAAAAAAATAATAATTCTCTTGGTTACTTGCATGGTGTAGTTATTGTAAAGATGCCGTTCAGAATTGAATACACTAATTAAAAACCAGTCCTTTACATGCTGTTAATCTGCAATCATGTGTCCTAAAGATAGCTCCAGTACGCTATTGAACTAATGAGCATTTCTAATTACCCGTAAGAGCTGATGACATTTCTGCATAGTTTAACAAAATGTTCATAAACCTCTCATGGTTTTCACATGTAGTTTAATGAAAGTCCCCCAAAAACAGAAAACATAGTTAGTCCTGGCTGTCAAGTAGATGCTTGCACATCATTCATTACATACTGATTACAATTGATGAGCGGCAGAAAACTAGGCTGTATTAAACTGTAATTACATACGATGAGAGTTGTGCACTCATTTGTACTGTCATCTACCTGCCGGAATTTTGAGCAATGATCAGGTTTGGGTTAATTATTAAACTTCAGTATTTAGTCACGCCCCTTGCTCTTCCGGTGAAAAGTGGATCAAGTCCCAATCATCACCTTGCCAATTCACTTATCCTATCTCACTATTGTTTATTAACCATGGCAACAGTGCAGCTCAGCTATATACATGGAGAAGTCATGCAACCTTTTTTTAGATTAAATTTTCACAGGTTGATTTTATTGCATTCAACTAAATTTATATAGGATTAAAACAATCAAACATTTCCAAAAACGAAAGGTATACAATGCCTTTAAGGTGCACATTTTTAAGCAAACACAAGACAAAATTTGTAAGAAAAAACGTCTAAGACACAGATTTACATAGTAAAAAATATCCCTTAAAATATTTCTGTCTCAAATATAATAAAAGGTATAATTAAAACTAATTTCTTGTTGAGAATGTATCACTCAATGAGTATCTTTTTCTCTTTTGAATCGATGTCATGCTGAAATTAATGTGTAACGGTTTTAACTATTTTCTCATGACCCAGATGGCCGATCGATCTCAAACTTCTACAAGTTAGTCAGTTTAAGTACATGGTGAATTACATAAAGTGCCTACACTGCCAGCAACTGATTTGTTAAGCAAAACCAAGTCTGTATTGTTCCCTTAATCTGGGATAAAGAATATTAATTTTTGTTTTCTAGTACACATGTACATGTACCCATATACACCGATATGTGTTAGCACTGTATATTCTGTACTTTCCCGAGCTCTGTGAACAAAATCACAGGCATATCGCTCGGGTGGGATTCGAACCCATGCCCGTTGCAGCTCATTGTTAAGTAACGTTATTTATCCAATGTTTTTCAGGACACCGAGGGTGGGGTCAAGGCAATCGAGAGACCAGTGGGACCTGTGGATGAAGAGGCAGAGAGCATCTGGAAGCAGATGGAGGAGATCACGGAAGAGTCAACTCAAGCAAAGAGGAAGGTCAATGCTGAGACCAAGACGGCCGTCAAGCGGAAAGCTCCTCCAGAGACATGAGGAGTGCGTTTGACGACTATTCTGAATACAGGCCTGATACGTCTTTCCCATCTAAGGGCAAGATAGTATTTTCTCAGTACATGTTCTGGAAAAATTTAAAAGGTCACCATATACTTGATAAGTTATTCAAATGTGAATGAAGTATTCAGGTCCAAAAAGTAGCTCAGCTCATTTTCCTAACTTCTGCATATTGTAACGGCGCTTATATCACAGATTTCCATGGTAAGCACTGCCATCAAATATGACAAGGGTTAATTTGGAACAGATTTTTGGAGTTGGACTTCTCTTTGCTGTAAAAAATATTACACAATCTACAGAAAAAAGTACACCTAAAAATCAATCACTTTTTGAAATGCAAATTCAAATGAATTTAAACCTGAACAGGCATTTTTTATTTGTGAAAACATTTCTGAAGCTTCGTTATGAGAATAAATCAACAATATAGATACAATGACAATTGTTTATCATGGATTTGTTCTTTAAATCTCTATCTGTCTTTATGAAACAAAAAAAGGTCATGATTCTGGGTTCCTGCCCAAGTAAAACTTTTCGGAGAAATGTCCATTAACTGAAGAGAAAGTTTTACTACATTTGGTAGTTGATTCTGGGAGGGGTAAAGCCCGGTGCATACTTCCTGCAAATGCTTCAAGCAAAGCAAAGTTTCTTGCGTCACAAAAGGAAGTTTCTTGCATCAACAGTTTTTGAATCACATTCGCAGGAAATATGACTGGGCTTAACACACTTGCCCTCCCTAAAAGACTCTCCTTCTGTTTATCTGGCAAGCTGTACTCGTGCTGTTAATTTCCCACACAGAGAGAGCCACTATAGAGGGCACTATCAAACATGTACCGCTATCACCTCTCGACAACTGCAAACCCCAAAATAGATGAAGCTGAGAGTGCGCCCTCTTGTGGCCATAGATCATGGGAAGATATTAACAAAAGAAGAGTCTTTAATTAGGACTATCCCTAACCATACATTGGACACTCTCTGGAGGGATGGTTAAAAAAATGATTTACCAATATTTTAAAACGGCCGGCTGTTTTCTTTAAAAAACACAACAACTAATTTATAATAATACAAATACAAACAAGTACAGAAGACAAACTGTAAGTAAGGAAATAAATACCCAGTAATTAATTTCATGGTAGGAAGCCTTCAGATTAATTGAAGTAATTTTGGAATATACATGTTCATCATTAAGACTTTTCCATTAAGCTCTGCTCCCCTAAATAAATGGATCTAACAGAACTGTGTGATTTGTGCCCATAAGTCTGACATGATTAACAATTATAAAAACATGGGCATCTCACCTAATGCAAGCACAATTTCATTCCTTTGAATGTTTGCATTTGTTTGGTTGAAAAAGTTGTTATGATTACCATATTTTTGATTGAATAGCTTAAAAAGCTGGAGATACGTAACAATAAATTACTTTGATCAATCTAAAAAAAAAAACACCTTTGAGTTTCTTACTTGACTAACTAAATAAATGTCCCTAAAAAAAAATCCCCAATTGCATAATTAAGTACATTATATGCCAAAACCACAAAAAGAAATAAAGTTTATCTTACAATTTGTTTTGGTTAAACTGGAAAATTGAATTATATTCAGGACCCACTTTTATCAAGCCTGTACGTACAAAGTCTTGCTCAACGCAGAAAACAATAGGTTACCAGCCAAAATAAAAGAGACTTTACGATGCTGAGACTGGTATCTTATAAATTTCTTGCTTATCACAGAAATGTTTTCGGACTAACCGCTTAAGAAAGTTGGCCCAGTTTGTCGTGAAGTACAAAGTATAAAATATTCGGATACTGCATTAAAAATAAATATTTAGACCGTAAGTCAACAAAAATGCAACATTTAAATTGGTTGTCAGACACTTTTGATAATTGAGGCATGGATGATGACCAACATTTGTAATCTTTACGATACATGTAGGTAAAAGACTTGGTCCCAGAACTGTACTGGTTTACAATATTTCCTTGATACAAAATTTCTAAGATTATGAAGGGAAATTTGTGAACACATGTAATGAAAGCACTTTTTTGCTGAACTTGAGAAGTTTAAATAGATTCCTTGGACTTTTACTAAACATCAAACTTGTCAAAAGGTGTACTAATACTCACAAAAAATGTCACTGTTTAAAAAAATGATTATGCATTCATCTTTTGCTCAAGACTTGATTCATGCCTGAAGTACAAGTTGTCAGTAAAAATAATGTGACAAAAAAGTACATCCAAAACAACTCGTCCATCATAACTAACCAGGGTGATGCCAGGGGGAATAATCATAGCATAATTCAATTTAAAACGTTACCTATCAATGGTGAAAACGACTGGATGGTTTACTTTACATCAAAACACATAAATGGAAGATATAGTACACAAAGCCCAGGCGAACAACTATAGACTGGGTGGCATCAAGTTTAAACAACACTTAATACAAGTGGTTGGAGAGAAAAAGAAAAAACCTCTTAGGGTATTGGTTTCTTCAGCGACGAGGCGGTGGTGACCGTCTGGATCTCTCGCTGTAACTGCTTGCCTGGGTTCTTTCATAGCGTGGATAGCGTTCAAAATCACTACGGTCATATCGGCCGCTGGAAGAACACAAAGAGATATCTTGGTTTAGTGTCATCAGAAAATACCCACATACTTGGTCAACTTTAAAATCCTAATCAAAAGCACCCAAGAAAAAGGTTTATCAATTAATAGATACTGAGAGTCAAGATCAGAAATCATAAGGTGATTTTTGATGACTAACAGTGACAATAAAAAGGTGGTAGTTATAATCAAAAGATCATTAAAAACTGGGTAGTCACAATCCAAAGAAAGTGAGAAATCATACTGTATCAATAGAAATCCTAAAAATCCAATTGGAAATATGATTCATCTATCAATAGTTGACAGCAAATTAATGGTCAAAAACAATATTATGGTGCTACTAAACCTTGCTAAGTTAAAATATATTATATTTAGTAGGCCTATGTAAGTATGTTCAGATGTTCATTTCATTGTCAGAAGTTGAGAAATGACAATCAATAGGAGTTTAGAAGTCACAATCAATAGAAGTTGAGAAATGACAATCAATAGAAGCTGAGAAACCACAATCAATAAAAGTTGAGAAATCACAATCAATAGAAGTTGAGAAATCACAATCAATAGAAGTTGAGAAATCACAATCAATAGAAGTTTAATAATCACAATCAATAGAAGTTACAATGTAGTTGCAAAAACACAATCAATAGAAGTTGATGAAACACAATCACAGAAGCTAAGAAATTACAATTAATAGAAATTGAGAAACTAACATTGATAAAGCACAATCACTAGAAAATGAGAAGTTACAATCAATAGAAATTGAGAAATCAATATTGATAAAGCACAATCAATAAAAAAATTGAGAAATTACAATCAATAGAAATTGAGAGATCACAATCAACGGAAGTTGGAAAATCATATTCAACAAAAAGATATACAATTTTGCACTCATTTCTAAAATAACAAATCCTCAAAACTCTTTGAGAAATCTACATGATAACTCACCTAGCTCCACCACTGGCTGCAGCTGTCCTATAATCCCTGCTGTCTTCTCGTGGCGGGTAGCTCCTTGCAGAGGAGTATTCCCTGGAAGGGGACGCGTAGTCTGGAACCGCACTTGCGTAGGCACGCCCACTCGCGTAGTCACGTCCGCTACTTCCGTAGTCTCGGCTAGCTGCTCCAAACTCTCTGCTTCCAAAATCTCTTCCCCTTGTGGTTGGTAGAGGGGACCTATATAGCACGGGTAAAGACTGAAACTTGAAGGAATGTTGCACATACTACTACTACAAAGTGTGAAAGAGTAGATTTAAACAAGTGACTTACATCCCAGACGTTTTTTCAAAAACCAAGTGACTGTGGACACTGCCTTTTGCCCGGTTCATACTTCTTGCGAATGCGATACGAATTTTGACATCACAAATTCGCAAAAGATAATTCTCAACAGCTGAACTGTTTTCAACTCCTGCGAAACATTTGCTACGAAAATAGACTTGTGACGTCAAAATTTGCTTACATTTGGATCGAAGGAAGTATGAACAGGCTTTATATAGTGAAATTTTACATGAAATTCTTTTAATAACTGGTACAGTACAGAAGATATACTTTATCCAATGTTTTGAGGGAAGGTACAAAATTGGTAAATTATCAACAGTAACTTTGAATTTAATAATCAACAGATATGCAACAAAAGAGGAAACTTTCTCAAACAAAAACCTTTATAAAGTGTTTTCCAGTTTTCTGTTGCATCAAAATGTTTAAAAAGAGAGGAAATTAGCTGACCAACTGAGAAGTTGCATGCTTGAATATAAATAGTTGAACACAAAGAGGCTCTGTTACTAAACTAATGAACCAATGTTGTACCTTCCTCTTAATTCCAATTATCTTCTACAGAAACATAATACATGTATAATAGACAATCTTTTCCTGCAATGAATGAACACAAACAAAAGAAATTTATCCAAAAAGTCCATTACTCAAATAGTAGAAAAGGAATTAGTACCATTTGTTGTTGAAGGAAAGGCTTGGCCAAGTTCTAGGGTTATCTCCTCACTACAGTTTCATCACTGAACAATAATCCTTAAAATGGGCAGGGTTTTTGCTCACATCCTAGCCATTTTTTTCTCGAGGGGCGGCGTGAGGTGGAGGTTAATGTCGTGAAGATAGTTTGTTGACAACCATATCTTTATAAATTGCGTTTTTGTTTGTTAATGCAGCTGTGCGGAATTGTAGATGTGCGAAATTGTAGATGTGCGATTTTGTAGATGTGCGATTTTGTAGATTGTGCGATTTCGTAGAGGTGAGATTTTGAAGATGTGCGAAATCGTAGACTTGTGACTGCAGAAATAATTAGTGCAGATAACGCGTTTTTTTGTTTCAGTAGATTCGCAGAGTTGTAATTTTGTAGCTCAGTCATTGTGAAGAATTAACAGCGATAATATATGCCGTCTGCTTTTCATAGCGGCGCGAGTTATGCCAGATGGTATTTTGAAAACACCCGACAAGACGTTGAATTTAACAGTACGCATTGAATTTCATTGGTTTGTTTTCGGCGATAATATGTGGTAGCAGTGTGTGCTGCTTGAGAGAAGATTCTGAGAAGATATGGGAGAGTTATCACACAGCTAGCACTATCTGTACCCATCCCACAACGGGGCAATTTTTTCATACTGTTTCCTGTACATGTATAAACTGTAGTGAATGCTGAATAGATATCCTATCAGTTTCTACCATACAGATTTCTCCAGGAAAACGATCTCCGGCTACGTCACAAAGCCGTAGAAGTCATTGTGGGTTTTGAGGGACTAGAGGAACAAAACAACAGACTTGTCTGTATAGTTGTACAGGATGAATCCAGTTTTTGACCAGGAGAGTGGAGTTTGGTGAAATTGTCGCAAACGGCTTTGCGTTCATCAATAAAGTTGTCGCTATACACATAAACCAGATTAAGAGTTGGTGTGAATAACAAATAGGCCTATGTTATTAAGAAACAGCATCTTTTGGATGCCTTTACTATAAAAAAAACAGTTTCCAGATTTCTTAGCAAATCTAAAAAGAGGAACGTGTGTACACTGTAGGATGACAAATAAAAAACTGCAGCGATTTTGTTGGCTATTTGAAGTCTCTTTGAAGTGCTTCTGGAGTACGAAGAAAATATAGCCGGTCGTGATTGCAGGGCTGCTACTCTGTTGAGTAAAAAGGTATCACATACATAGGTACATTTTGTCCCTTTGTAGTATTATAACAGCTATACAAACAGCTATGTAAACTACAACCTGACCAATTTGTGTTTAGAAGGCCAAACGGAAGTGCGGCTATTGTAGATATCAGGCTCTTTTCAAAATGAGCCTGATAGATATTCGCTTTGAATCGTGAAAGGTGAAACACAAATTGGTCATATGTATAAAAGCGGACTTGGATTAATACGTGTCTTGCCAATCCTGGCAATTCGTGCATGCGGAGGATCGGTGCGTGGAGTATCTCGATGCTGTAGCGACTGTAAAGAAAAACAACTAGAAGAGTTTTTGTGAGAAGGTTGCTCTGTAGATAATCACTCAAATGGTTGAAGCTTGCGAGGATTGCGACTTAGAAGAGGTTGAATCGCTATGGCTGCACTGAAAGAAAACATTTTACGTTAATCTCCAGCAATTCAGTTCCAATAAAAAGCAACGTTTTACATAGCATGATGAGGGTTTGAAAGACGCCGTATAAAGAATCAGTAGTGCACACCATCTTTTCAAGATGCTGCTAGATTGGTCTGGTCTTTTTTTTTTGGCGTCTGGGAATGGGAGAGGCGTAAAGGAGGCATATCGTGCAGACCGTAGAGAGCAAGTGTTTTTGCGAAGCCATCACACTCTGTATGGCCTCAAATGCTCGATGCATGCGGAATAAACACTTGCAGGCATTTGCTTTTTTTAAGCCTGAGCAGCGGAGACTTAAGTTCATGTGGTGCGAATTGCGTATAAATACCTTCTGCGAATTGGCGATCTACTGCGATAAGGTGCCGATTCGTAGCGACTGCTTCCATATGCATCTCCGCTATAGCGTGATCTAGGCTCATCGCGATACCCAGCACTTCCACTTCCACCACGGCTGGAGTAGTCGCTATAACTGCTGTAGGATCCTGGGGGGCCTCTGCTTCCTCTTGGCGCGCCTGGCCCATCTCCTCTACCTCCGCGTGATGGTCGCATCGCGCTGCCGCCTCTTGATGAACCGCCGCGAAAGCCACCACCACTACCACCACGCCTCCCACCGCGGTCTCCTCCTCGCATGCCCCCTCCTCCTCCATCCTGACGGCCTTTTCCTTTAGACGGTTCCACCCTGATATGCGAGCCAAGGAAGTTGTGGCCATCCAAATCCCTCATGGCCTGTTCAGCATCTGAGGTGTTGAAGTATTCGATGAAAGCGAAACCTGGTGGGTTTCTAGCGAGCCAAACGTCGCGAAGACTTCCAAATTTTCCAAATTCACGGTCGATATCCTGTTTTGTAGTGCTGAGATTCAAACCCCCAACGTACAGTCTGCCCTCCATCAACATCTTGACTTGTTTCTCTGTATGTAAAATGACAACAACACAAGAGCATTTAAACACGTTTATTGCATAATTAACAAGCTGGCACATTTCTCCTTTGAACTATTTCAGTGCCAAGGTCGTACGTACATCCTGTTTTATGTCCTCAAAGTCAAAAAGTGTTGAATCAGTTGTACATTTACGACCCATACAATGTTATCACGACAGGGCATTGAATGTTACTCAAGAAACACTATGTGACTTTTGGGATGAACAACAAAGGCAACACTAATCTAATCAGCAAGAAAACTGAAAAGAAAAGTTAAAAGATACTTTTAGTTTTGGTTTTGGGGAAAAATATTGTTATAAAAACGTGTTTCTATTCGAAAAGCTATTTCACCTCCTAGAGAGATATAGGCGTAGGTCAAAGGCCAAGAAGCGGAGGGAATCCAGTGTATTTTGCGCTATTTATGGGGCAAATCTTTGGGGCGATTGTTTTTTTTGAGTGCGTGTGTGCCGCTCGCAGCGCTGCATCCCAAAAGAAACTATTGAAAATGAAAGTCATAAATTGGTGTACAAATTTGAACCGATATTTCTATGTTCACATCACGTAAAACAACAAATATTCTCTTCCAGAAGCTTGCTATAACATGTGTTCCTTGTATTATGTAAATTACAAGCTTCTCACACAACATTAAAGAACCTTATCTCACCGTTTAAATGCCTTTAAATCTGGAAAGTACACGCACTAATAAGTCAGTTGTTTGGATGCCGTCGTACAAAGGTCGACGTGAACCCGCGGAAAAGTATTGTAATGCCTGCGTTAATTAATAATCAGGGTACCATCGAATATGCAAACCACACAAACTACTCACTTCATACTATAATCCATCCTGCAAAGGATGGAGGGGGTGGGGGAGAAAAGCAGTACGTGTCTATCAATTTAAAAAGGAATGTCAAAAAATGCTAAAACACTAAGACCAAATTTATTATAAAGACAAACTGGTTAATTGATTGTTCCAGACACATTTTTATTCAAGGTTGTGGTAAAGTCATTGGTGAAAATACCAACTGGAAGATTCTCAACCTCCCAGTGTTGCATGGTTTCATTCAAATTGTGCACCGCCCTCTAGAGTTTTGAAACTGACCGAGGATTTATTGTATGAAAAGTGATTCGATTTTAGATATTGAACTTTGGATAAAACAGTGATTTTGCTTATTTTCAATAATGCCGACAGACGTAGAGACATTAATGGAGATGGGTTTCCCTCAAAACAGAGCGTAAGTTGTTGAGATTGTGCGGGGTTCGAATCAGTGTAGAGTTCCACTCAATGATAATGAAAATAAATAAGTTGAACTTTATGATGTATTTACTATTATCATTTTCCTTTGAATTTTTGATTGGAATGAATTTGATTTTGAATGATGAGCATGAATGATGAGCATGGAAAAAAACAAAAATGCAGCAAGCTCAGATCGGATTAGTTTATGTAGATTAGAGTTCACACAATTAAAACTTTGACAAAAAAAACTTTCAAAGGCTAGGGAGGCCGGGTGGATGGAGCAAGATTTCCCCGCAACAGTCTGCAGTTCTTATAATTTATATAAATCATTTTCCTTTGATCGGAATGGATTTGATTTTGAATGATGAGCATGAATGATGAGCATGGAAAAAAACAGAAATGCAGCAAGTTCAGATCGGATTAGTTTATGTAGATTAGAGTTCACATAATCAAAACTTTGGCAAAAAAACTTTCAACGGCTAGGGATCGAGGCCGGGTGGATGGAGCAAGATTTCCCCGCAACAGTCTGCAGTTCTTATAATTTATGTAAATAAGAATACAAATCATGACAGTCATGACAGTACAGTATTCAAACAAAGTTTGTTTTATCAATCAAGAGAAATTGTCCGAAATTGTTTAGTTCAAAAAAAGTGAAGAATTTTCCAAACTAACTCACTGGCTCATATTTATAAATACGATTTTAAAATGGTTCATGCCATATCATTTAATAAAAGGCCACCGTATAAGGTTTATCACAACCCCTTTTTCCCATCCCACAGTGCCTTTCGGCAATTCAGCAAAATCAGTAGTCAGTCAGGCGCGCATTTGTGATAAACGTTTTAATATGCACGATGCCACCAACCAAGTTTGAGTTTGTCATTTGAATTGTTGTTACTCAGTCATGTCAATCATTCACTTTTTGTTACCTATTTTGATTGCACACAAGCCAAAATTTAAATAAGCTGAATTGGTGAACGTGCACAAATAATGTATCCTTTGTTGTGCACTTAAGACACAAGTAACAAAGTCATTGCTATGACGTTGGAGCCAAATTTCATTCAAAACCATGTGGATATAACACTGAATAGTCAAACAAAAAGAGAGATTATAAGACAAGCACTGAAACAGCTGTGGGTAAAACTGTTGATTGTCCAGAAGGGATATTATTCTGAAGGGTAATATCCACACAATTCTTCAATTTGACCAAGCTATAAATACAATAATTTCATTATTTTGTTATCCTCAGGGAACGAGCTCTGGCTGTCACCCAATACAAATCGGTACAAGTTGCAATGGATTGGTAAGTAGGAAATTGTTGTTGTTCTGAGCAGAACAATTGTCTCAAACAGTCAAAGTGATTATTTTCTTATGGTCAGAAAGTAATCCTCATTGACTATTTGTTAAGAAACCTCTACTACCCAATGTCTTACCTGTTTGTATGAAGAGCTACTGCAAAAAGTGCAAACTAAGTCACTGAACACTAATGGTAATTACTCAAAGTAATCGTTAGTATAAAAACTTACTTGGTAACGAGCAGTGGGGAGCTGTTGATAGTATAAAACATTGTGAGAAACAGCTCCCTCTGAAGTAACGTAGTTTTTGAGAAAGGGGTAATTTCTCAATCAAATATTAAAATACTTCATGCCTGAAGCTTTTTTTAGACAACTGAAAGCACACAAATTTCTGCAACAATGGTGTTTTTCTTTCATTATTCTCTTGCAACTTTGATGACCAATTGAGTCCAAATTGTCACAGGGTTTTTTTCTGCATATGTTGGGATACACCAAGTGAGAATACTGGTCTTTGACAATTACCAAAAGTGTCCAGTGCCTTAAAAGAGCAATGATCTGTTGAAAGGGCATTAATTTTATTGTTTACTTCACCACAACTTGACAGGCTGTTTGCTCACAGCGATGACCCAGACATAGATGAACCATTCCAGGCACCAGAGGGGAATAAGCTTGGAGGAAATGAGACTGATCAAGGTAAGGAAAGGAATGAAGATCCAGGCCTGATACTTCATGTAGGCAACGAAGGCGATTGCCTCCATGCCCCCTGGTCATTGCATTGGTGCCCTTGCAATGCTCCAGTAGAAATTTACGATTGCCTCACAGGGTGCCCGTATACCAAAAAGAAAATGCCTTGGTGCCCTTGCCCTTTTAAAAACAGAGCACACAGACCTGAAGATCTTATGACAGGAAAGTAATTCTCGTGAAAAAATACAGATTTACATGAGTAGGCAGGCAATGTGTAATGAAGTGTGATTCTTTAAAACTTAAAGCTTAGGGGAAGGGATGAATAACATGATTGAGGAACAGATCCACCCCCTAAAAACCAACAACATCAACAACAACAAAGAGAGAAGGGAAAGGTTACATGTGCAAAAAAGGGAAAACAATATTAAAAAGAATTGATTTTTATTATTAAAGAGAATTGTTTTTTATTAATTGTTAACTTGAATATTATGCATTTTGTTCAAAGGAAATATTTTTTTCCAAAATGTCAAACATTATCTCATTTTGCTCTGTGCTCAAACCAAAAACAACAACAACGAGAGATGGGAATAGTTATCTGTGCATAAAAGGGGAAACAATAATAAAGAAAAACAGGATGTTTTAATTTTTGTTTTCAATGATATTGAATATTGAATGTTGTTCCAAGGAAACATTTACTCCCACTATTATATCAAACAGCTTCCCATCCTTTTTGCTCTGCGTTCAAGTCAAAACAACAACAACAAAGAGAGGGGGAAGGTTACCAGGTGCAAAAAAGGAAAACAGTATTGAGTTTGTTAAAAGGAAATATTTATTCCCAAATATCAAACAGCATCTCATCTTTATTCAAAGCAAAAACTGTGTAGACTTTTATGATGGCAGGACATCCTTCCCTATATTTAAATCCAGGCACTGAAGGCAGTGAGAAACAAACAGGCGAAGGTGGGGACACACCAGAAGAACAAGGAACACCAGCGCAGGCCAAGTCACTCAAGTGTGATGAGTAAGTGAAAGAAAACAACAGTGTTAAGCAAATGTAGAGCTAATTACATGATGCAGGTGAACCAGGCTTTAAGAAAGTTTCACCTCCCTCCCCTTCCCTGAAACAATGTAGTACAAATTGTACAAAATTAATACAAAAGATGTATTCAGTAAAATACAGGTACAGATGTGTGTTGGCACTTCAATAGCATAAACAGTGAGCCAAACATACTCATAACAGTGAGAACTTTGGACACTTTTTGTGACATTTAAAGAAAATTCCTCTTCCCTTCTCCCCAGAACTATCAGAGTCTCAGCTGAAACCCTAGTTAAAATTCAAGAACTAAAATGTGTCAAACTTGATTATGTTTTGTAATAATGTGAAAAGGAATTTTCTTAATACAAAGTTGCACTTTGTACAATTTTTTGCAGGTGTGGGAAAAAGTTAAGAACACCAGAGGATGTACAAGTAAGTTGCTTTTAAAATGTAGTTTTAGTGTATTTTGTATTATTTTACCCATTTGTTAGCTTTTTCATCTCAAATTTCTTGTTAGGGATGTTATAGGCCATTGGGGTGTCGTTGCCGAGCAGATAAGAGCATCGAACTTAAGCTCTGTTCAGCAGAGTGAGGGTTCGAGTCTTGGTCGTGACACTTGTGTCCCCGAGCAAGACACTTAACTATATTTTAACACTAAAAATTTTGTGACAAGTAATGTTTTAAACAATGTTAGACCTCATGTTGAACAATTCCACCCAAATTGTCCTTTTTACTTTAATTAGGTTCATGCGGCAAGAACGGGTCATGAGAATTTCTCTGAATCCCTTGAGGAGATAAAGCCACTGACTGCTGAAGAGAAAAAGGAGCAGGTCTTAAAGTAAGTACACTTAATGGCTGAGAACAATTTCATAAAGCTTGGCTCAGCACACATATCTGGTAAACAAATGACAGTTTTGCTTAGCAGATATTGGTTACCTCGGTCAATGATGTTACAGTGTCCCTTCTTAGCAGATCAACATAAGTCAGGTGATGTCGACTTATTTGGGCTCGACCATATTTTTTAGGCTCCCAGAAGACAAGCTTGCTGGCTGGAAACTCAGGGTGGCGATAGCAGTGCCCTACTCTTCTAAGATTTACCTTGTAAAAGTTTGCTGTCTCCTAGCATATCCCTTAAAGTCTTCCAGTAATTTAGTTTTAATTGTTGCTCTCGCACCCTGATACAAAGTTTCACCCCTGCCCCATCACAAGGCATTCTCAGAAATATATGCATCATCCAAATGTAGGGAATGTTTTCTGACTATTCTTTTTGGTTTTACCCATTATTACACACCAATGTGTGTTAGCACTTTATACTCGGTTCTCTCCTGAGTTATGTGAAAAAAATCACTGGCATATTACTCTGTTGGTGTTTCATTATGTCCCAGATTGCAAGAACGGATGAAACAGCGTCAGCTGGAGAAACAGCAGGAGGCAAAGCGTGAGGCCATCGAGAAGGAGAAGATGAGAAGGAAACAGGGTAAAGACATGACAGAGGCAAAACACAAGTGAGTCTTTTAGATGTACAGATTGCTCTAAAGCTGTGTTCCCATTGGACTTTTTCTTCCTCTGCCATTCTTAAAGCTTAAAGAATGAAGCTTGAAACACCGTGTAAACCATTATAAGGTGCTACATATTTGGTCTCAAAATTCATCTCTGCAATAACCTATTTTTCTGAAAGTTTGTGTACACTCAGCACCTTGAGTACCTTGTTTGGTACATACGTATTGTATTATTATACAAAAAGAATAAGATCTTATCAGTTTGTTCCAAATACCAACAGAAAATTACTTGGGCTTCCATTGCTATGAAATTAACCAAGAGTATACAACGCAAAGCTCTGATGCAAATTGAATACTTATGATTTGTTTGCATTAACAAGGATGGAAATGGACGAGGTCAAGAGACTAGCCGAGTTGAAGAGGCAAGAAAAACTAGATGAAAAGAAAGCAAGGTAAATTACCCAAAGAGGCAACAGTAACCATTAACTAGGTAAAGTCTTGGTGAATCATTGTAGTATATGTTGTTCTTGAAGAAACACTTTTTCCAGGGTTTTATTTTTACTTCTGAACCTCTTAACCCTGCTCATTTACTACATACCTTGACAACGGACAAAGGTGAGCAGAGTATAAGTCTATTCAAAAGGTTATTTCCTTCCAATCAAGGACATTTTCTTTTTTCCAAGGAAGGTAGTAGTAGCTCTTAAGACTAACTTAATAAAAATGCATTTATTAGCTTTCATAGCAACTACTGCATCAGAAGCAAAATGTTAAGAACACAACAGCTCTTTTCAGAGCCAACACTCCTCCCAAAAGAGATTTACACATAGTTGTACCCAAACGTTTACTAGAAAAGTAAACCATGCAAGGCTTCAAAGATGATTAAGGCACAGAAACACATTGGTCCGGAGTAGCTAGCAGCATGCAATTTATAGAGATAATTCCCACTATTTTAATTCCTCCCAATCAAGTACAATTTCTTGTTTCATCTGTCAGGCAGAGAGTGAAGGAAGAGATCGAGAGAGACAAACTGGACAGAGCAGCAAGGTATGCCAAGATGTCAGGTCAAGGAGCAAGTGCTGAAACCTCCCCAACTAAGCCCGTTGCAGAGCCTGCACAACCCCCTGCTGCAGCTGCTTCTAAGAAAGTCTACGACTCCACCAGGCTTCAAGTATGACTTGGCATAGTTTTGTTCTTTCCTAAGTTTTTAAACTTTATTTTCAACATTGTTTTCAACAATGCAGTTGTGTTTACCCTCATCTCTTTTCTGTACCAAGCCCTTGATGTGTGCAAAGATAAGAAAATATGTTATTTTCAATAGGAAAATGGGTTTATAACAATAAAGCTAAATATAAATGTGTTATTTTTAGGTGGTGTTTGCAGTAGGACCATGTGTCATTCTTTTTTTTGAGTAGTGTTGGTTCTAAAAAGAACCAATGGTTGATCGTTAAGTTGTCAATCACCGTTCTTTTCAACATTACTCAACCAACACTACTCAAAAGAGATTTACACATGGTGCTACCGCAAACCTCACCTAATTACGATCCCACCATGCAATGTTTCAAATCCAACTAATGTGTTATTGGCAAACTAGAACAATATATTACAAAAATTTCACGATATATGTTTATTTTGTAAATTTAAGATTCGGCTACCCAACGGAACAGCCATCACCCACTCATTTGGAGCGATGGAACAGCTAGCCTCTGTGAGGTTGTACGTGCAGCTCAACCGAACTGACGGTAACACCACTCCATTCACACTCATGACAACATTCCCTAAGAAAGTCTACAATGATGAAGACATGGAGAAACCCCTCAAAGAATTAGGTGAGTAATAACCACTTGTTCAAATATCATTGAAATGAATGTATCTTTCTTAGTAATCAGAAACTCGACATAATGGGAATATTAGTTTAGGTTTTACCCTAACACCGCTGTGTTAGTCCTGTGAAAATATCACAGGCATATTACGTGGGTGGGATTCGAACCCACGACCCTTACAATCCTAGAGCAGTGTCTTCCCGAGTAGACGACCGAGATTGCCCGGTAGTTAGAGGCAGTTCGAAGCCTATGTTTTGGCAGTGGGTACCGCAACGATATTACCCTTACACCGATGTGTGTCAGCGTTGTATTTTACTCGGTACGTCCTGTGTCCGGAAAGTGGAGCATGTGGACTCTGATAAGAGTGGTAAGAGAAGGGGTATGCCCCGGTGTTCCTGGCTGTGGCTGCTGTATGCGCCGTAGCACCTTGTAAACCATTATATAAGGTGCTAACTAATTGGGTCTCAAAATTCATCACTGCAATAATCTTTCTGAACGTTTGTATATACTCAGCGCCTTGAGTACCTTGTTTGGTAGATATGTGCGCTATATAAGACTTCGTTATTGTTATTATTATTATTATTATATCTGTCCTTAAGCTTATTTGTCGAAAATTTCAATATTTCTGTACTAATGTACTTGAGAATGTAATAAATGAAATTTTAGCTTTGTTTGGTTGTATAGTATTCAATCTTTCCAAACCAAGGGAAGAATTGAAGTACACACTGTGGCTCAAATTGAATTAACTCACTCCATTTTTGTACTTGTTCGTTTGCAGGTCTGGTGCCTTCTGCTGTTCTAATGGTGACCAAACCCATATCGTGATGATCACCACCCTACCAACTATTCTTTGGTCCTACCCCTCTCTTCCAATCACCATAGCATCTTAAGGCAGGCTTATAGTTTTCCAGTACTGTATTATAAAAGTTAGGGTTGTATATTACATTACAAATCTGCACATTATACCATGTGCACATGTGGGCACAGGCAGGGAAACTCAAACAGATGCAGAATGGAAGTATACAAAAAGCATATAATAATGTAGGCCTATAAAATTAAAACATATAAGTACAAAAAAACGTACATGTATATGCAGAAACTCTTTCATAATCTAACTGTACACTCCTCGTAAATATCCAACTTCACAACCACTTGTTAATATGTCAACACGCATTTAATCAGAGCAGCCGAGCTTTGCAGGGAAATCAAGCTGGAACTGTTTAAAAACAAAAATTAAGCTCCAGAACTGCCTGTATGGTAATTGCATTTATAATGCAAGATTGAGCATATAATGCTTTGATATAAGATCATTTTGTGGATACGAATAATAACGTTCTTTGATGTTCTTTGACGAGTTTTAAACAAAATGCATACAGTTATGTAATACAAATCATGAAACCAACTCCATGCCAAGTAAACAGTTGATAAAATACATTTCTCACCTTCTAAGAATGGCTGGAAGTTGTATCTTTTTCAAATTTTGACCTTATGTGTGAGAATCTGTAAAAAGTGGAAATTTAAAAATTCTAGGTAAATTTCCTCTAAAACTTTTAAAACTTTTTCAAGAAAGCTCCCTCCTAAAATAATTGTATCTATGTCAACAAGCTTTCTCAGAAGACAATCGGAGCATACTGATCGAAACGTCGAGTTGAAACCAACGGTTCTTTTCAGAACCACCCCAACTTATTAAGAGACAGTCATTACATGGTGCAACCGCAAACCTTTCCAGATGGTATTTCTACCATGCAAAGTTTCAAATCCTACTTAATTGTTAACAAGTTCTTTGAAGTGTATGTTAGGTCTGTGCATACAAAAAGAAATAAATTACTATGGAAGACACTGAATGATTTAAACTGTATGTTTTAATATAGACATTTTCATTATGTACAATTATTTACATCTTACTGTTATTCCGTCAATGGATGTGTTCAGACTTTCCATTAGCAATTGGACAATAAGTGAGTGCACTGTTTGGTTTTGGTATTGATACATTTAACAAAACCAAATAGTGTCAAAGTATTGTGCCCGCCATATCTCAAAATGGTCTGTTGAATGATCAATAAAAAAAGGTTTAGTGCCAACTTCACACATCAATTTGTGTTGTTTGTGTTAAAAATCCATCATTATTATGAAACTGATAGTGGGTTACAAGATATTAACACCTGTGCAATATTTTATTGAGTTGCTTGGGCAGGAAATATTGCCAACAACAAAATTCTGCTAAGCAAAAATACGCAGGAATCCATTGGGTAATAATACATGAGGCATGGTATTTTGGCTGGTAACCTTCCTCTGGTAAGCAGTTTGTTTTTTTGTTTAGCTTAGCAGCTCTATGAAATTGGGCCCAGTGCTTTATGAATGCCAGACTGCAGAAAGCAAAACAACTGACCATTGCCCATGATGTACAGCCAATACACTAAATCAACCACTGAACACTGCTTTTCTAAGTGGAACTGTTAACTTCAGCAAACAAAATAACCAGTTCATTGTTTTCACCACACAAATCCACATTGCATGTAATCAACCGAGGAAAGACACTGATCAATCAAACATCATGTGTTTTTGCTGCATAACTACACTTGTACATCCTTGCATTGGCATATTAGTAGCATAATTCACAATGACAATTTCAGTTGTACACTAGTTGAGTTACATGTACTTGTCTAATCAACAACTTGGTACAGTTTTTAATGGGCTGCATATTGTGCCACATCAAGTTGTAAACCATTACATGGTACTATGTGAAGGAATAGGTCTCATACTTAAACACCTAGCTCCACATACCTTTGGGAAAAAATACTGAGCGCTTTCAGACGCCCATCGGTAGTAGATGAAGCGCTAATAAGAACTGTGTATTTTTTTAACCATACCTCCAGTTAAACTTGCTTTTTTTTGTAGTCCGCATCTGAGAAGGGGGTGCAGCTGACTCTAGGGCCCAAGCGCTATTAGGCTCTTGCTGAACAATTGATGATACCTGCTGACTGGAGGGTATATCAGCTGTGGTACATGCATAGGATGCACTTTGTTAATGTGGTCATGTATCGGTCCAGTGTAGCATGCAGACGGGTATGCCTGTAGCACAAACAAAATAAATCACAAATCGTGAAATGGACATGAAATGATGTGAATGAGTTTTAATTGTTACGCATCTTAGGATAAAATTTACTGTTGCCATTGGGTTCTCCCTGAGCAGGCTATAGTGTTCCCCTGCCACCCCCCCCCCACAAAAAAAAAACATGCCCTAAATTAACCAACAGCTATTTCTGTGGTGTCCTGCCTTTGCAAAGTTCTAATATAAATTTACATTTCCCTCATAGAAGTGCCATAATACCAGGGGAAATTTTTTAGCCATGGATCAGTGAAAATTTGTTACGTTTCAAAATGTTGGACACTGGCACTACTGGTACTCAAACAGTCTTTGGGTAGATGCATAATGAAATTGTACAAGCATCTATATTTATTTATAAGGTGTTAAACGCAAAATCTCCAACAAGCCTAACTTGCCATCAGGGGCAAAGTAACTAACATATTGTAACACTATAGGCCATCGCAGCCACAAGTGGCTTGTACCAAAAATTCCAAAGTGGCCGCAAACGGCCGCAAGATTTGACCTACTTTTATTCACATTAAGAGGTCAAAGTAAAGGTCATGTCCAGATAAGAAATTTTCCAACGTAGTATGTTTCATAGGGTCAAAATTTCTAAGCACAAAACCAAATAGTTTGTTTCATGATATTCTTAATGACATTTTTACTGATTTTCTTTTATTAAAGACATAAACAATATCAGTAATGTCTCAACGTTTTGTGATGATAATATAGAATTGAATTGTCTCTAAAAGGTTAACTCTGGGCGACAACATTTCAACTGAAGCCCCAATAACACAAACCTTGCCATTCCCTCCAGTTGATAGCTGTTGGCGGTGTAACTTTTCAGGAACATGCTCATGTCCGTTGTAGTCCACTGTGCTGCCTTCGTGGGATCAATAATCTACCAATGCAAAAACAAGTCAATATTTTGTTTAATTTAAACTGGTACACATCGGAGGAGACTGCATGGCCCGAGGAAGACCGCACTGGACAGGGAAGCGTGGAAGGAGTTTACTTCTCGGATCACCACAGGACGGCTGACGCCCTAATGGACTAAAGACGAAGAACACATCGGAGGGGGCTCCAGGGTCGAGTTCAGTTTTGTGATGCCTTCATTTTCCATTAGGTAGTGTCGTTTATGAAAATTACAGGACTTGTTCTAAGATAATTGTTCAATGACTTGGAGTTGAACAAAGAATGTTTTTACTAGAGCGCGACTTGAACCAAGAACTTCCGCATAAGGTCTACCAACTGAGATATTAAGCCCTATGTTGGCGGTCTCCCAACTTTTTCAATATCTTTCTTCATGAGTGCCAGTCAGATGGCATACAACTGCCAGGGATGTAAGCCAGGGAACGCACCCAAGCCAGGGGATCATCTTATGGGGGATGCGAAGTATATAAAATATCATCGCACCTTCTCTACGACATCATTGAAGAAGTCTCTCAGTTCTCTGGAATGAATCATGCCACTGGCAATGTTGACGATAGGCCGCGAAAGATTCTATACAACAAGGAAGAAACACAAGTTAAAGGTTTGTTAAAACTTTAAGGCTTGTGGTTTATTATTTTATAAACTTTAATGCAGTTACACAAACATGAAGTTATAATGCGCTGGATTGGGGGGGGGAAGAGACCTTGTACACAAAAAACAGATATTTTAAAACCTCCAAATGCTTACCTTGAAATTTGATTCAATGTCGGCAAAAGCTTTCTCTGTTATCTTCCCTTTAAGGGAACTACAAATCAACCTGTAATGAATGTCAGACACATTTAAACAGTCTACTTAATTTTTATTACAAGTAAAAAAAATAAATGCATTTATGCAGATGCAATGTAAAACCACAGCATTACAAAAAGTACACATTCTAGCTAGCAAACCCTACTTTAACTGCATTTTTAAAAGTATAATATTTGTAATTTAACAAATTTTCCTTGGAAACAACTCCTTCAATCTTTCACAAAAGAAATTGGGTATAATTTATGTTCTAGCTTATGCCATGCTGTCAGCAACTGTTTTGTTAGCAAAAAACCAATTCTGTAATCATGTACAACCTGCATTGTTATTTGAAAATAGCAATATCCTGTATGTGTTTGACCTACCCTTTGTGTTGATCACTGGCATCTTTATCACTGATGAGAACCTTGAGTTCTCTAAGCTCTTGCAGAAACTCTCGATCGAAATCTGCATCTAAATCTTCCTTTCTGGAATCTGAACAGTTTGAGGTAAGTAATCGCACAGGTTAAAAGATATTACAATGCTTTGGAAGTTTTTATAACTCGTATATATCATTATTATACTATTATTCATGGTTTATAAAAATACTACAGCGGCTACAAGCTGAAATGTACAGTTTACAAACAAACAAAAGGTAGAAAATATAAAAGAAGCAACAGCAACTTATTACAGAAAAAGAATGAAATATCAACAAGTTGTCAAAAAAATCATAAAAACACACACAACAATACTTGGCCACTAAATAACAGCATTGAAGTGGGCACAAATAGCACCATTTAGTAATCCAATATTGCTAATGACATTATTGAGACTAACATACAGCTACATTGTAAATAAAGAAATGGCAAATCACAGTTGGCAAACTAAAGAATACATTTAATAATCAAATAAGCAATTTACATTAAAACCATTAATTACTATACATAATATTAGTCGTATTATAACTGCCATGGGGAATCAACCAAATGTTCACAAAATGCGAACAAAAAACAGAATAGTCAAACGATTGAACCTAAGTGCGGTACGGCACTATAATGGTACGGTACAGTACGGTACCTTTCAAAACATAGTATATTATTGTATACAGACCCTTGCATGACAACATCTAACCCACCTCCACACAATGCTACCAATTTAGTTTGCTCGTCCCCAGCGCCTTGCTTTTGAAACCAAAGGCGCTGGGATGGGCAAATGTATCATGCACGCCCATTGGTTTAATAATGCGCAGACCCATCATGCATCACACTCACACTGCACCACATTTCTATGCACTGCATACATGACGTACTTCCTGAACAAGAATCTGTGCAAGCGATTAGCCCATCCCAGCAGTCCTGGATAGACTGGCTGCTGGGGCCGAGCGAACCAATTTAGGAGTCAATGGGAGACCTTTGGGACGCTTGGTGGCAGCAGACTTACCAGGTAAAATCCATTGTTCTCGGTCATGTCCGCACGATCAGAACTACGTAAACAATCAAAATTCACCCAGTAAGTCTGCTGCCACCTAGCCTCCAAAAGTCTCCCATTGCTTTGTGTACATTATAACTCCCAAAATCGTGGGCAGAATAGGTGCGTGCAAGTGCGCTGTGAGGTGTGAAATGTGCCAATATGAACATTTAGAAAATTATAATTAGCAAACAATGGCAAAAGTATTGGTTATAAAATATTTGAGGATTTCATTTAGATGACATAAAACGTTAACACAGTACGAGTGCAAACAAATATTACAAAACAACTTATTATTTAAATGTTTATTTTTTGCTATGACAGAGGGTGAAAATGTATCCTTCTTGAATGACCCAAGTACACATACCATTTGATCCTGCAGTCCATCTAACGATCATCTCATCCGCACAAAATGAAAAGTCAGAGAAGGTCAGGTACTGCAGGCGCTTCTTCCCTGTTTCAAAACGGTTGTTGGCGAAGAAAACAATAGCTGCATACTTCCTGCAGGGGGAAAGTAGGGCTTGATGAAAGTTGTTTTTTGTAAACACAAAAATATTTGGCAAGCTCCTCTGAGAGTGGAAATATAACTAGAATTAGAATTAGAATTTTATTGTCCACATCATAAATATACAGAAATTTAGTTTCCATTGGCACATAAGAAAAAAACAATTGTTAGTTAAAAACAATGATTACAACATTACATAGATTAAAAGGACTGAAATATACATACTCAAATAAAACATTCACCTAAATATGAGCAAATTTATAAAGTAGTCCAGTTAATAAGAAAACCTGCTGTGAACAAACCTGCAAGTAAATACCCCTATTTACTTACAGCTGATGTGTTAAATAACTGAATGGAGTTGGGGACAAAGGATTGGCTGTATCGAGTAAGGTTTGTACGAGGAACACAAAGTCTAAGACTGGATCTATTAAAAACAATGTGATTAAAAAGGGGGGTTTGTTGGATCTGATAAAATCATATGTACCTTAGATATTGCATGTTCAAAAAGGATGTTGTCATATGTTGGCAAGGTGAGGCCTATAAAGCACTACAGAGAAGGCAGTTTGTCTGGTTCTTCTTCACCTGCCAGAAAAACTTCAAAATAAGGTCAAAGGAAAGACACATGTTCCTTTGGCCTCAGCGAGGGCGCTATTTGACCTTGTGACGGATAAGCAAGGGGGTTTATTGTAAAAAAAAAAAACATACTTGGCGAGTTCCTCTGAGAGTAGGAAGTTTGTCTGGATGTTCTTCACCATCGGTCCCTCCATGTCCTCCACTGCTTTGAACACTCTCTTGAAGTTATCATACTGCAGAAATGAAAAGAATTAACAGAGTACATAACAAAATGAGGTCACGAAAGAAAACAAATCCTCGCAAAGAAAGAGCTTATATTTTTCTTGTTGGCTTGTGACTGACCCTCCGAACAAAGATTTTAACAAAATAAGGACACCAACATAGGGCTAGATTTAGCACAGTTGGAATGGTAATCATCATGAGAACAAATTGAATGAGAATTCAATTTCAATTTATTCAATTTATATTCATTCTGGTTTTACCCATTACACACGTGTGTTAGCATTGTACACTCAGTACTTTCCCCGAGTTCTGTGAAAAAAATCACAGGCAATTACTCAGGTGGGATTCGTACCCACGACCTTTGCAATTCTAGAGCAGTGTCATAACATCTATTTAAACTTGAGAAAGTAGTGAGTCTACAGTGCCATCACACATCAGTGTATAATGGGTAAAACCAGAATGAATATAAACTGAATGAGTGTTGAATTTCACCTGTCTTCTGCAGCTTTTGAGGGACACTTTGGTCTTCTCGCCGATTTCATCCAAATCTTTGCGGTGTTTACTCGACAATTTCTTCCCAAGAATCTCACGAGCCACAAGAGAATCAATCTCATAATATCTGCAGAAAGAGAAACAATTGTCAGTCTATTTTGATATGATTTACCATGTAACTGTCATCTCGCAATGGTTTCCAGTGAAACATTTTTCCACCTCTAAAGAAATCCAGGGCAGAACCCTTCTAGTAGTAGCCCATAGCCCAACATAATAAATTTAGTCAAATCTAAGTGTACTATAGCAAACAACTCTAGTGACTAATAAAAGACTTTGAGAAAGACTCTGCTAGGGCCGCTAGTTATTTTTTGCATCTATTAGAAAAAGGGAGTGTGGAAAAACAGGAAACATAAAATCACTTTTCAATTAGCATCTTCTGTATGTCTGGTGAGATTTGAAACAGAGGTTGATGGGACAAGGTGATCGGGTTACGGAGGTGTTTCTCTATCCCCATGAACATGCGGTAGTTATCCGTCGTGTCACTCTTTAGAAGATCGTACTTCAAACCAGCCATCTTCGGTGATAGCTTCTGGTAGCGGATTGAGGAAGCATCATGCGCTGTGTAGAGAGAATTAAATGAGATTTTTTGTACATGATTAGTTGGGATAATTATTGACAATGTGTGCACTTTTGGTTAAACTGCCCTCTCTAGTATATCTATATGCCTGCAGGTGTTCGCATGTATCATTTTTTGTATAAGTTTAGTAAAGGAGTTACCTCAAACGTTAGTTATTTGTTATAACGCTCAGGTGAGGGAAGACCCGAGCTTTGACCCTCGCCAAAGCGTTACAATTATTGTAATTACTCAAACGTCATAATGCAAAGGTGACCCAAGAATCAGGATTTCACATAGTCATTCTCTATGGTCTTACTCTATACCTAGAGTCTTTACTTGTAAGTCCTAGTCTAGTTACAACAGTAACCCTCTGACGAGGATCGGAAGACCTGAGCGGGTGTTCGACCCCCGCCAGAGCGTTAAAATGATTGTAACCAAAACCAAACTAGTCCTAGTCTAAACAGCTAAAGGTCCGGTCACACAGGCCCGATAACAAGAACGAAAACGAGAACGGTAAAAATTCACGCCCTCGATTGGTTGACTAAGCGTGGGCGTATTCTGCCGCTGCGTGGAGCATTTCAACCAATCGAGGGGTGCTTTTTTATCGTTCTTGTTTTCGTTCTCGTTATCGGGGCCTGTGTGACCAAGCCTTTAATTTTTATTTTTTAATCCAATCTAAAAAATATCGTTTAGGCCTACATTACAATGCAAAATCCAGCTTGCAGAAACTTCAGTTTTTGTTTTGTATCGACTTCAGAAGGCAAACCATTGTGCAATTGAAAAACCAGATTCTCAGGGTTCAACCAAGGCTTCACATAGTACCCCATAAATAACCAATGCTAAATTAATTAAGTTATGTACATTTACCAAAAATGCAAATTTACCATTCCGATATTATTATTAATTAGCTACAATACAAATCATGTGTTGTCACGAGAAATATTGAGATAAACTCACACGAATATCCCTCCAGCCAGAGTTCGTAAACCTCAACATCGACGAAGGTTGTATTCCCCACAAAAATGTTCACTGATATTTCAGCCATCTTTAAATAGCGCCACTGTTAAGAATAAGGTAAGACACGTACAGAATTCTGAGCTTGAAACCACCTCCCGAAGTTCGGCAGACGACCCAAACGAGGGAACCCCTACAAAATGGCCGCCACACAGAATGATGTCATAAATAAGTGACGTCATCGACCGCAAGGTCGGGATTCCCTCCATGTGTTTGTGTTTTGTTACTCGCGAAAGGGAAAAGGAAATTGCTTTCCTAAATAATTAATAAATTAAAATATAATTCAGTTAAAAAAATGTGAGATGCATTTGCAACTATGCTTCCTATTTCCCCTCGAGAATTAATTGTCATGTGCAAGAAAATCGGCATAAAAACTTTATTTATGATTTTACCCAATCAGAACATATTCATATTACTTTTACAAAATCCCCGACCATATTAAGTTTGTCCTATAACTCAACCCATACCCAAACCCAAACCCTCGGCCTAACCATAACCCTCTTTAATTCCAATAAGAAATCATGAAAAGTGTTTTGCATAATTAGTCTTATATTATTATAATTAACTACGAGTCATGGGTCAAATATCAAACACAAAACGAATTTCAACATGCTCTTCAATTTGCTCTTCCACAAACCAATGATAACTAACAACAAAATAACACACAGACAAGTAGAAACGAATGAATGTTCTCTTCAGTATTTTTATTTTGAAAAAGTACAGAAAATGAAGAAACACAAGACAGTTTGAAATAATAACATAATGGCGGGAAAAAAACGATGCATCTTTAATAGAAGTGAGTTTGTTTCATCATGTCAGGCAAAGCAAGTAAGTTGTTTTGGTCTTCATCAAACTAAGTTTAAATTAATCTATGTTTGAAGTGGTGGCTGTGGCTGTTGATCACCTGATGTAATTCAAAATCAAGTAGTAAATACCTTTACAGAAAAACTTTTGTCATGCTAAAATTACAACTAAAACCATGAAAGAGCAACTTTTGTAACATTCCCTTAGAGATAGACTCTACTGCCGCTAGTGTCGAATTGTCGGGGCATTAAAGGCAGTGGACACTATTGGTAATTGTCAAAGACTTGTCTTCACAGTTGGTGTATCTCAACATATGCATAAAATAACAAACCTGTGAAAATTTGAGCTCAATCGGTCGTCAAATTTGCGAGATAATGAAAGAAAAAAGCACCCTTGTCACACGAGGTTGTGTGCTTTCTGATGCTTGATTTCGAGACCTCAAATTCTAAACTTGAGGTCTCGAAATCAAATTCGTGGAAAATTACTTCTTTCTCGAAAACTACGTCACTTCAGAGGGAGCTGTTTCTCACAATGTTTTATACTATCAACCTCTCCCCATTACTCGTAATCAAGAAAGGTTTTATGATGATAATTATTTTGAGTGATTACCAATAATGTCCACTGCCCTTAACTGTTTTTTTGCATAATACCATAGGTCCTTTTGGTTGGTAAGGAGTTTGCTACAGCATATTCTATTTTCACATTCCCTGAATGTTGTAACATTAAAACCCTCCTGAGCACAGGTTTGTGGAACTGAACTAATACAAAAGCAAAATATTACCTAATAAATAAAAATAACCACAAGCAATGTTAATGTTATACTTATGGTATTTGAATGCATTTCATACTCAACATGGGTTCTTTAAAACTTCATGAACGTTATACCATAAAGACAAAAAACCTAGTCCATATTCATGACTACACTACATTTTGAATAATCTCCAGCAAAAATTGAGGCTTTTCTTCTTATTAACTTAAGAGTAATCATCTAACAATGGTGTTCTCATCGTGATACCAGTTGAGTGAGTTTCAAATAAATTTTGGAATGAACAAAAGAAAAATTGACTAGATCGGGATTTGAACCTGCTACATCTAGATTAACGTGCTGGCGCTCTAACCAAAGATATCTTTGGTTGGGTGCCATTCAGAAGCTATTCAACCTGTACCTGACATACAGGTAAAACATATTACTTCTTAAATATATTTTACAAGCTGAATTTGCTAATGATTTTAAGTCTAACTGGCCGGCCGAATAACATAAACAACACATTCTCATAACAAATGCAAACAAATGAACCAATGTACATGTTTGTTTATACAAATTAACCCAAGTTAATAGACTGTGCAAGTCTCGCACGTATTCAATTAATTGGACTAAGCCTGGTTCATACTTCATGCCAATACGAAGCGATTGTTGATGTCACAAATTTGCAATGGATAATTCTTGCACAGTTGAGCTGTGCTCGACTCTTGCAAATATTCGCGGCGAAAACAAAGTTGTGACGTCAAAATCGCTCAAATTCTCTTTGCATTCCCATTCACAGGAAGTATGAACCGGGCTTAATGAAGACCTGTAAATTTGTTTCCTTATCAGATTAAAGCAATCTACATTGCTGTCACTGTGGTCCAGTGGTTAGACTGTAGGACTTGCCATCACAAGGTTGTGGGGTTTTGAATCCTACCAAGGTAACGCTGATTTCACAAATGACAAGAATAAGTATTGCCCTCTAGTTACTCAATCACATTTTCTTGATTTGTGCAATTATTAATTGATGACCAATGTTAAACCAATGTTTGTATGAGAGAGATTGGCTTTTGCCAGCTTGGTGTTGATATCCCTTTGTGGGAGTTTGCCGAGTTCCCTTGATGGGAAGATTATCTTAACACAAACAAGGGACCATGCTCCAAAAACAATTTGATTACATGCGAGACTTGCACAGTCAAATCCTTAATAGGTCATCAAGAAGTGTAACAGTCTAACATAGCAGCAGACAAAAAGCAATCCTCCTGTTGGTCGATCTACTCTGCTGTAGCATGGGGTAATGGTTTCACAAGTTGAGCCAGTATCTTCACAGACATCATAATGATAAGGTGAGGTGAGGCTTATGTTAGCGCGGGTAGTAACCATGGTTGAAGTTTCCCCAGGCTTGTTGGTACTGCTGGTACTGCTGTAAATAGAGAGGTCAAAGATGATAAAGACTATCCTTTCGTTTAGGAACACAATTTGTTTCAAACTCTGGACAGCGCCCAATTTCATGGAGATGCTTAAACACAAAAAGAAGCTCAGCACAAGAGCTATGATTACCAGTGGAAATACCACCTTACATGTACCATCTCCGACCAGAATCATTTCTGCCAGTCTGAAACTTATCAAGCAATATTTTTTTGCTTTTAAAGCAGCTCTATGAAATAGAGCGCACAGAGGTGGAGAGGAGAACATGTGGCCATGAACGGCACAACACATTGTACAGTAGGCCTGACACTTTACGGAGGCATTGGAGTTAATTGCCTCAATGCCACCTGGTCATTGCCTTGGTGTCCTTGAAATGCTCCAGTAGAAATTCACAAGTTTCTTGTAGGGTGCCCTTTACCAAGAAGGAAATGCACTGGTGCCCTTGCCCTTTCAAAAACCATACAGGTCTGGCACAGTTTTGTGACGGGATACTTCCAAACAAAGATGTGGACAAAACCACTGCCCAATTTACCTGACTGTAGTTGTTATTGGGAGGTGCGTTGTAACCGCCTGGTCCCGGTGGGGGTCCATAACTAGGAGGAGGACCCTGCGGGCCGTACGGGGCCCCCTGGTTGTAGTTGCCCCAGGAGGCAGCATTCTGGCCCGCTTGTTGCGGAGACTGTGAGTAGTCCGCTGGTCCGTTGTAGGGCTGGGCTGGTGGCATCTGTCCCTGGGGTGGCGTTGAAGTGACCGCTGGGGTCTTGGCTGGTGTTGTCGACGGCGTTGCAGCAGCTGCAGTGGTTGTGGTTTCTTTCTTAGCCTTCTTCTCCGGTTGGGTCGGAGTGCTGCAACGAAAAACAAAGAATTACAGTAAGCATATTGAACAAAAGACAAAACACAAACTAAGTTAACATGCCATTTGAACTGATTTTTTCCCTCGAATCATTACCACAGCCCTCTCTGAAAACAAAAACTTATTTTTTTTAGAATAAAATAATAACTTGTTTTGAATACCCGTGTACAGAGTTCAAGTCAGACCCTCTCTTCCATGCTGGAAATGCATTGCTCTTGTGAACTGGTCTGGCTGGTCTCTCTACAGCAGAAGTAGCATGAGCGCCGGGCGACTGGGACTTTGAATTACCACTGGTTTCACTGAAAAACATGGAATTTTCAGCAGCATACAATTTTTGCTTTTGTTGCGTTCGATTTTCCAATTTTTTTTTACCATGAGCATCTTTATACCATGTATTATGTGCAAATGTGCGACCATATACTTTGTCATTGTTACCAATATTGGGCACACCTTTCAGAAGGTTTGGGTACTTTTACGACACAAACGTCCACAGATTTACATTAAACTTACATGGTTTAAAGATAATGATGGTAGAAAACTTCCCTTAAAATATTTCTTTGAGAAATGAGTAAAACAATTTCACTAAAATAATTTTCGTCTCAGTGATATGAAAACTATTTTAGCATGTACAAAGGATTTACACGACTCTCCCAAAAACATTTCTCGCTGTGATTTTGGGGGTTTTTATTTCTCAAAAACTTGTCGACTTTATGAAGGTAAATTTTATTACATGCATCTTCATTAACACTGAGTTAGGGATTCATGTCATGGGCAAAATCTTGAAAATTAATGAGGATTTTAGTAAAATTCACAAGCGGAATGGTGGGAAGGGTCGTTTCCCTACTTACGTTGCCTCCGCAGTTCTTTTCTTGCTTGCGGCTTGTAGGATCTCCAGCTGTCCCTTCAGTAACTCCTGGTGTTCCTCATACGCAGTTTGTAATCTGGGGTAGGAATCAAAGAGAAAATCAATCCATTCTTCAATGATCATTTTTTCCAAACTTCAGGGCCCAATTTCATGGCTCTGCTTACCATAAGCACAGAACTGCGCTTGCCGAAGTAGGGAATTCTGTACTTACGTCAAGCATGTTTCACGTTTAGCTGGGAACTTCGTGCGCGAGTGTTCTCCATGTTACCAGGTATTCTGCGCTTACATGGCTAGTGCAGAAATTCGGTGCTTGCGCGTAAGCCTATTGTCAGTGCAGACCTTGGTGGTAAGCAGAGCCATGTTCTTTGAATGGCGCAACCTTCAATCTAGTAACAGATGATTCTATCACAGATGTTACATTAGACGTGCAAATGGATAAAAACTCACTTAGACACATCAGTTCCAAAGTCCATCAGGTATGTGAGTCGCCGCTGGGAGAACTTCATCTTGTTATCCACACTGGTGCTGGACTGGACTCCCTTCTGGAAGAGATCCAGGATGATGGGCTCGTTGTTGGGAATCTGCTGGATCTCTAGGTCCAGCAGCTGAAGGTACACTCTGGATTTATCCTACGAGTAATCAACAAAAAAAGAATGCAAATTTAACATAGATCTATTAAATGTCGCGGTACCCGCTGCTAAAAACATAGGGTTCGAACTGCCTTTAACTACTGGGCAATCTCGATGGTCTAGTTGGTATGACAATGCTCTGGAATTTCAAGGGTCGATAGTTTGAACCCCAGCGGGTAATATGCCTGTGATTTTGTTTTTCACAGAACTCAGGAAAGTACTATAGTGCTAACACACATTGGTGTATATGGGTAAAACCAACATGAATATTCTTACAGTAGAGGTTGATTTTTATTTCTAAATGAGAAAAGTGACTATGATGTTGATTGATAAAAGTGAAGCTCAGTGATTCTCATGGCGCTCCAACTTTATTGACCCTGGGCCCAGCTTCATAGAGCTGCTTATGCACAAAAAGTAGCACAACATATTATGCGTATCTCTGATAACCAAATGATGTACTCACCTTTGCCTCTTCAAGAACTTCATACAGCACCTTCCTGGCACTCATCACATCATTGAGAACCTGCATGCAACAAAAGAAAGATGAAATACTTGAGATTTTCCATTTTATATAGCACTTTGTTATTACTAGTACTTTGTTGTCTCTGTTAGCGCTTCATAATTTTAAACGATTGATGTTCTCTTTACAGGCACTGGAGATATAGTGCCCCATACTATAAAAACAGGAAAATTTGTATGCCCTTTCACGCACAAAGTTTAAGCCCTGATGTTTACTGGTATAAACATTACACCAAGTTGGAGGGTTAAAGCCCGGTTCATTTTTCCTGAAAACGCTTCATACAAAGCAAATTTTCTTGTGTCATCAAAATTCGCTTGACATTTGCATTTGCATGAAGTATGAACCAGGCTAAATGTCACAGAGACACCCGCACTGACCTTTGCGTAATATCTGGACAGCTTGGAGCTCAAGAAGAATTTGATCTGTTGCTGATTGTGCGCCGTGATGCGATTCTTCAAGATGTCCACCACCCCTTCTTTGTTGTTGACGCGGCGTTCCAGGCTCACTCGTTCCAGGGTCACCATGATGAGTTCTGGCAAGTTCTCCTCCAGCTTCTTGAGGACCTCCTTGGCTGTGTTCATGTTCCCTATCAAACAAAATAGTAACAATAATAATACTAGGTTCTCATATAGCGTTTATCACACCCCTAGGGGCGTATCTAAGCGCTTATTATTTTGTCCTGCAAGGTATATGGAGCTACGTTTTAAAGTATGAGGCCTACTCTTCAAAGCACCATGTAATGGTTTTACAAGGTGCTGTGGCGCAATATGCAGCCAATCAAACCAGGAACACCGGGGCAAACCCCCTTCTCTTTAAGTTAAGCGCACTGGGTTCTTTTAAGCTTGTTACAAAACACATGGGACCAACGGCTTAACATCTCATCCGAAGGACGAAGCTTAAGAGCGAGCAACAGTATTCAACCTTCAATTACCACTTTAAGCGTTTTGGTAAATTGCTGAATTAACAGATACTTTTTAACAGAAATACATCTTAGGGGATCAGGTTGGCTCAGTGTTTGTTTCTTTCACTGCCTTCCATGAATCCCACCTCAGAAGAGAACCTTGCATATGGATTGGGTTTTCAGTCCCGACCTGGGCCCAATTTCATGGCTCTGCTTAAACCATATTACCAAAGAATCAACACTTACAGAAGCAGGGATTTCCACGCTTACGCCACACATATTTCACAAGTTAGCAGGGAATTTTTGAGTAAATTGCTGAATTAACAGATACTTTTTAACAGAAATACATCTTAGGGGATCAGGTTGGCTCAGTGGTTTTTCCCCCCTGCCTTCCATGAATCCCACCTCAGAGGAGAACCTTGCATATGGATTGGGTTTTCAGTACCGCGCTGGGCCCAATTTCATGGCTCTGCTTAAACCATATTACCAAAGAATCAACACTTACAGAAGCAGGGATTTCCACGATTATGCCACACATATTTCACAAGTTAGCAGGGAATTTTTGAGTAAATTGCTGAATTAACAGATACTTTTTAACAGAAATACATCTTAGGGGATCAGGTTGGCTCAGTGTTTTTTTCCCCTGCCTTCCATGAATCCCACCTCAGAAGAGAACCTTGCATATGGATAGGGTTTTCAGTCCCGACCTGGGCCCAATTTCATGGCTCTGCTTAAACCATATTACCAAAGAATCAACACTTACAGAAGCAGGGATTTCCACGCTTACGTCACACATATTTCACAAGTTAGCAGGGAATTTTTGAATAAATTGCTGAATTAACAGATACTTTTTAACAGAAATACATCTTAGGGGATCAGGTTGGCTCAGTGTTTTTTTTCCCCCTGCCTTCCATGAATCCCACCTCAGAGGAGAACCTTGCATATGAATTGGGTTTTCAGTACCGCGCTGGACCAAATTTCATGGATCTGCTTATCGTAAGCTTAGAATCAACACTTACAGAAGCAGGGAATTCCACGCTTACATCACACATATTTCACAAGTTAGCAGGGATTTTTTGCTTGTGCTTGTGCATACTAAGTTTTTATGCCGACAATTATTTTCAGTAATTACCAATACAGTGTTTAAACAGATAACCAGATTCATTGAACGAGGCTTCACAAGAAAGACCATACCTTGTTTTTCCTCGAATGCTGCCCAGCGGAGGTGAATACTGGGTTTTCTGGGAAGATGGATGTTGCAGGCTCGTCTGTAGACTGAGCTCACACCCTCGATGCTGTGTGGCTCAAGGTACTTGGCGTACTGTGATGTAACAAAATAACAATAATAGTGGATTCTTTTATAGCACACATATCCGTCATCCAGTGATGCTCAAGGCGCTTTACCATAGTATTTTCCAGCAAGGAACATAGTATTTTCCTACATGGACATATTTGCTCCGGATTTTTTGATGTCTGAAAAACGTGACAAACTTTTGAAATGAAATTTCCACTTGTTAGTTTTATGTTTACATTTATATATGATTAAAACTATCGAACGATTAGGAGACGGAGGATGGGGTAAAGGCAAACGAGAGACCAGTGGGACTCGTGGATCCTACCTTCATCCAGAACTCCTCATAGAGAGCACAGGCCACTAAGCAGCGCTCATACAGGATCAAGACTCTTTCGTGGGTGCCGTTGGTCGTCTCAAAGTCCAGATACTCCCGCCAGTTCTTCAGCTGGGACTTCTCAAGGGGCTTGGCGTGGAAGTAAGGTCTTCTTATCTGCAAATACACAGAAAATAAATGTATATTTAATCAATTTAGTTTAGCAGCTTTGCCACTATGGAGGCAATGTATCTAACAAGCCATTTATGAGGGGAAGACAGAGGTTGAGCTATGTCGGTGTCCTGAGGAGAGATGCTGGGGACATAGACCACTACAGAGTTGGCTGCCTGCATAAAGGACAGGGAAGATTTGAGTAAACACCAGGGATCCCACCTGTAGGCGATATGATGATGAAAGATTGAATGGTCACAAGTTAACACTCAAATTTGATTCACCTGACTGAGGACATTGGGACAACCTTGGGCAAAGCATGGTATCATTGTGCCATACACATTCACCCAAATTTGTGTGAGAGTCATTGTTATTATGCAAAAGCTTGCTTGTTTAGAAATGTACAATGTCGAACTTCGAGGGCGTGTGCCGGCAGTATGCCGCGTAATACGCAGAGCACCTTCGGGCGTTCTGAGTGCTAAAGGGTTAAGCAGGTCTTGAAATTTGGCCTAGGTTAATCTCACCCCTTCCTCATAAGCCCATCTTTTACTGACTTCCTGCTCTGTCAGGCGATAGATGGTCAGACGTGATTCGATTACTTTCTTTCGGATAGCTTCATTCTCTTCGTCAACTTGCTAATAACAACAAAAGAAAAAACGACAACAAAAAGTTCACAAATATTATTTTAACTCGCTAAGAAATTTAATTCCAGTATAAACCACAACTTACTCAATGTATCTACGCAATTTTCCAAACATAAAAAACAAGTATAGTAAGGTTTGCGGTAACACCATGGAATGATAATCTCTAAATGAGATGGGGTGGTCAAGTTGAAACCAACGGTTCTTCTCATTCAGAGATGATCATAACATGGTGTTACCGCAAACCTTACTATATCGTATTTCCACAATACAAACTTTCAAATCCTACTTAAAGACACTGGACACTATCGGTAATAGTCAAAGACCAGTCTTCTCACTTGATGCATAAAATAACAAACTTGAAATTGGGCTCAATTGGTCATCGAAGTTGTGAGACAATAATGAAAGAAAAAACACCCTTGTCACATGAACTTGTGTGCTTTCAAATGCTTGATTTCGAGACCTCAAAATCTAATTCTGAGGTCTCAAAATCATCCCAAAAACTATGTTTCTTCAGAGGGAGCTGTTTCTCACAATGTTTTATCTTATCAACAGCTCTCCATAACTCATTACCAAGTAAGATTTTATGCTTATAATTATTTTGAGTAATTACCAATAGTGTCCAGTGCCTGTAAGGATAAGAGTGTTTGGTGTTGGAGTTGTTTGGCAACAACTTTGGAAATCTTTCTGAAACTTACAGCGGAGACCTTTACCTTGGAGCTAGCACCTGCTTTGATGGACATAAGAGGCTCCATCCCTGGAACTCCAACGTCCACCCCAGGTGGGGCTTCATCATCCCCTGGGGGCCCTACGTCATTGTCGTCCCCAAAGCTTTCCGTCCCAGGCTCGGCTACTCCCAATTCGTCTACCACCTCCATGCGAAGCTTGATGAACTCATCGACAGAGAGGATGTCTTTGGGATGGCGACCCTTGTTATTAACGTGCTCTTTAAATCTAGAATCAGGAAAGTAGATTCACTTTAGAATTCAAGGCCTGATACTTCAAGGAGGCAACAAAGGCGTTTGCTTCTATGCCTCCTGGTCATTACCTTGGTGCCCTTGAAATGCTCCAGTAAAAATTTAAAATTTTCTCATAAGGTGCCCTTAACCAAGTGCCCTGGCCCTTTCCAAAATGAGGCATACAGGCCTGGAACTCCTTGCGAGCACAACTGTGAAACATTTTGCAGAGACATTTCTAGTAATTATATCTCCTGGCCCGTTTCTTTGTACATGTGAAGACTCGGCTTCCTTTAGTCACAGCAGCACCTGTTAGGCGGCAAGGTTGGCGTAGTGGCCTCTTGCCTTGCCTTCCACCTCTAGGACCCCGTTTCAATCAAACTTAAGAAAATGTTTAAGTTTAGTTATATCCTGCAAATAAATGATATTGCTGGTGCTGTTGTTGTTGTTGCTTGTGTTTTGTTTTGATTAAGAGCCTTACTTTTCAAAATGGTGACTGTAAAGCTGAGTGGGGATCGTCAGGAGTTGGTCGTAGATCTTGGTCACTTTATACCACTCCTTCCTGTCCTTCTCAAAGCTGATGTACATATCCCACAACTTGTCTGAGCGGAAATCGGTACCAGCAGCAGCGATGGCCCTGACGTACACTCTGAAGAGGTAGAAATAAGCAGGGGATAAGGTTAAGCCAAGTTTTCCTAAACAATATATAGTGTATTTATTTATTGCATCTAGATGTGGATTGCTATCCCAGAGTACTAAGGTAGCATAAATTAACAGTGCTTTCAACATCTATTTAAATTGCTGCAGTACCCACTGCTAAAACGTGGTCTTAGCAATCTCGGTGGTCTAGTTTGTATGCCACTGCTCTAGAATTGCGAAGGCCGTGGGTTTGAATCCCACCCAAGTAATATGCCTTGGATTTTTATTACAGAACTTGGTAAAGTACCGAGTATAACCAAAATGAACATTCTTGTTCACAAACACCTACACCCTTATCTGGTTTTGCATTGTGGGCAAAACTGTGACTTGAAAATGTGGTACCGAAAAGTTCAGAATGAATAATTTGATAAAAAACTTACTCTCTCAGTCTGTCGGTGATACTATCCTTGGGAGCCGTCTGAGCGATAAACTGGATGTACTGCAACCACAGATCCACACTTAGAGGGATTGCCTTCATGCCCGCCTCAAACACCTTATCCAAGGAAAAAAAAGGAACAAGAGCCAAAACTTTTAGAACCAGTCGTCAGGATTTTCACTTCCACTTGGTAACCCCAAACAATGCTAAGACTATAATTCAAAACTGACCATTTTCAAAACCCACCCCTCCCCTAAATACTGTTTCTCCATTCAGCCACAAATCTTCTTTTTTTAATGGTAATTCGTTTATGCTGATCCAATTTTAGGCTCATATCAGAGAAATTAAGCAGAGTTGTCAAGATTTAAACCGTGAGAATGGAGAAACAGTTAACACACTAACAAATCTAATACCCAAGTGGAAGTGAAAGAAACCCCAAAACAAAAACAGGAAAAAAAACAAAATAAAATTATAATCGCATATCTTCATCCCTTCCCACAATTTATTAAAACATCATTCATCAATTAAACCATACATCATAATAATAACTGGGAGGAAACAAAACATAGTAATTTTTTGAAACTGTGTTATAATATATAACATAACTTGTTCTAGGCCTGATTAGTTTAAGTATATAAACCTTCAGAACACAAACTCCACATCCTTGATGTCATCATCGGACGCTTTGGCCAAGATCCGGAGATTATTCCTCTGGGGTTGCGATTATGAACCAACCGACCCAGATCACTTTCCAAGTACCCTGATGTTGAGTGTCCGAGAGTGTTGTGTGTGTCTGTGTGCTAAGACTCACTGCTAAAAGTTCCCAATAACAAAACCGCATATCAAATCAAACGCAATTGTGTCATTTGAAGGGGGCTGAAGGGGGGTATGATTTCCTCCCACACAAAAAATAAACTTTGCGAACTTGATCAAACTTATCCCGCCCCTCCTACTTTTTTGTTTTCACAAAATTTCAAAAGCTTCCATCACCAGCAAACCAATGGTGATTCTGAGTGTGCAATGATTCTCTCCAACAAGCAAAGTATAGTTTTTGGCTCAATAAGACTTCATCAGTTTGCACTAAGAGTGTTTTGTTTTTGTATCCCCCAGCTTTCACAAAACTTCATCATTTCAATTTTGATTCTGAGCATGCAACGACAGAGCTGCATTCAAAGCATGTGAACATGTTGTTCTTAACAAATAAAGCATTAAAAAAACACTTTTGTGATACCACCATAAAGATAGGTTAAACGAAACTCCAGCAAATTAGATAAACAAATTTTGAAAAAGTTTTATTTTTAAAGCAGCAGTTGAAAGATGTTACCTTAATTGTATAACATATTGACTCTCTAATAAAAAAGACTACATCATTATTTATATTAATGCAAAATAAATCGATAGGAAATTTAAGTGAACGGAGATAAGATACTCAGATTAAACGCCCAAATTTACTACTATTATCATTAATACTATTGTTTGTTAAGTTGTTCCAGCAAACATGAGAGTTCTTGACCTGTTGTTGGGAAAAATCTACTCTACTTGTTAGTAAAGGTAAACTACAACTAGCTGTACGCAGGAGCTGGTGTTCAAGATCGATGATATCAGTTGGTTTCCATGAACTAACTAAAATCCTGTGGAGAAATTAGTGTTAGGGAACCTATCTATTAAACCTAACACATTGAATAATACCAACACATACTGTTATTTATTTTGTAAGTCCCCAAATACTGAGCACACACAATATCAAGAAATGACATTTACTAATTAAAACCTTTGAGTTACATAACATAAATGTGTTTTAAAATGTGTTTGAAGTCATAAATGAACGTAAAAAACTACAGAAAACAATAAGCCATTACATTAACATTATTTTATTTAAACTTATGTAACCATTCTACTATATCCCAAGTAATTAATTTCTTGTCAACTCTGAAGTCTTTTTATTTATTTACTTTTTTTATTCCATACTTGTTTTAATGTGATGTTTTTGTTTTATTGTTTTTATTTAGGGTGAAGGTTGTTCAGTGACAAAGAATCTGTATACTGTAAATCAATGTCTGAAGGTGGCGTCAAAATTTTCAGTAACAGAGAAAGTTTGTTTATGTGAAATTTAATGATGGTTGGTTCACATCGTGAGCACTATGGTGTTGTTATGCGATAGCCCTATTAATATTAGTGCCAATACGCTAGACCCCCTGCGCATCTTGGGGCTACGCAAAAGTCTTTCTTGTAAGATAATTGTATTGTGTTATTGTAGGCGCCTTGAGCACTCTATCGGTGGATATGTGCGCGTTACAAGTTTTGCTATTATGGTAATCATTTTTGTCGCAAGGTGCTTTAAACTTAATCCAAGTTATCTGCAAATGAGAAAATATCATGAATTAAACAATTCAAAATTATTGACTATACAAGGGGGATTAGCTTTTTATTCATTCATTCATTCATAATTGGTTTATTATTTTAAAAACAAATTCCCATGGCGACCGGAGGTCGAATTACAGGGAAATATACAGCTTGGTGTCTTTACCCACAGCAATCATTCTAAACCCAACGTTATGATTCTGTTGGACAAAGGACCACAGTAGTTAATCTTTATTCTTGACATGGGAACAGACATACTCCCATAACGATAATAATCGGTTTCTATATAGCGCTTTATACACCCGGCTTGGGATTCGAACCCCCACTCTGCAGAACAGAAACACCAGAGTTTGAATTCGGTACTCTTAACCACTCGGCCACGACACTTCCACAAATCAGAGGCCAACTTTTTTTTATCCTGAGATGTCAAAACAATTACTCAGGGAGAAAGGGTCAATCTGGTTTTCGAAATGGGTTTTGTGAACTACACTCATGAAAGAGCTTGAACTGAAATGGGAACAAGAGATCTTGCTGAACTAAATTAATTTTGATCTGAGGTATTGACATCAAAGTATTGTCATTTTGACATACAACTTCAATGAGGTTGAGGTTGGGGCCTAATATTGATAATTACGAAAAATGCAATATCAAAATTACACATAAATTATTACCAAAAATATTACAAACAGATTTAAATAGCTTTCTCATCAAATTGATACGCACAAGTGGCTGCTTTTAGGTTAGTCATTACATCAAATCTGAAAAATCAAGTAAATGTTTGGTTGCAGCACTATCAAAACCATTGCTACAAGGGTGCTATATTATATTTATACATATGCAATGCATGTATTTCAAACTTTTTGTCATAAGTAACATTGCGGAGCATTTTGCATGAGCGAGTTCATTGCAGTGACACAACAAATTCTCTGCAAATTGTTCTTTAATTTAACTAGAAAGCTCTTGGGGAAAAACTTTAAAATTGCGGGGTCGGAGGGTTGGGTTGTAACCAAACTATCTTGAGATCTTGAACCTACCTCTTGTGCCTTCTCAATGTCATTGGCCTTCCTTCGTTCCATATCTGCGTACTTCTTCCAGTATCCATAGCAATATGGATAACGAGCGAGGAAAGCATCAAAGGCCTTCCTCACTGATGGCATATGAACCTAAAGTGACAGAAGAGACAAAGAGTCTGCAGGTTACTCGATGCTTTAAGGCAGAGTTGTAACCATGTCATTTTTCCTGAGGTCAAGTCAAGTCGCAAGTCATCTTTGCTCAAGTTTAAAGTAAAGTCACAAGTCAAATTTTTGCAAGTCAAGTCAATCACAAGTCACATAATGTCCCAAAATAAGTCCACTCTCATTAAGTTGTAACAAACTTAAGTAAAATCAAATATTTCTGCCGACTACCTTTGTTTGAGAGAGAGAGAGAGAGAGAGAGAGAGAGAGAGGCAAAGAGAGAGGTCATAAAAAGTAGAACTCTTTGTGCATCCTTTCCAATCTCAGGCCTGATACTTTACGAAGGCAACAAAGGCGATTGCCTCCATGCCCCCTTGGTCATTGCCGTGGTGCCCTTGTATATATGATCCAGTAGAAGTTTACAATTTCCGCATAGGGTGCGTTTTCCCAAGAAGAAGATGCCCTGGTGCCCTTGCCCTTTCAAAAAGCAGCATACAGACCTGAAACCTAGGGTCAAGGATTCAGGAACTATTTTCCCACTTACCTGTTGCTCCACATACTGCAGCAAATAAGTCCATCCAGTGAAGTCCGTGGGTTTGTCCTTGACTGCCTTCCAGTATTTTTCAAGCTCTGGTGGCGGAGCTTTCTCCGCATCAGCCTTTGCCTTTTCTATTATAGAAAATAGAAAAAAAATCAAAGCAATACATGTAAGAATTTTCATCAAATGTGTTGAAAAACTCTGTTAAACTTCTGCAAGGAATCTAAATCGCACATCTTCTACTCGAGTTGGATTTGAACCCCTGCCATTCTGGAGCATTCATGTATTACCACTAGACCACTGAGCAAGAGACCAGGGGTGGATTTCACAAAGAATTAGGACTAGTCTTATCTCGAGTTAGGAAGAGTTACTCGTCCTAACTAGACCGATCCAGTAGGCTCCGCCCACGACGCACGTGTGAGCAAGAACACGTGGGGCTTTCCAATGCTTTTCTGCACAACTCTGCCGCGCACGCCAAGATACGCGCACGCATGTCGGACCTTAGTGTCAGACCTGCGTTGCGTTGTGATTGGTCAATACGCAATGGGGCGGAGCTTAATGGATCGGTCTCTTGGGACTAGCTGTACGCTTTTTTAAAATCTCTTAGGACTAGTCCTCAGTTAGGACTAGTCCTAACTCTTTGTGTAATCGACCCCAGGGCCAAATTTCATGGCTCTGCTTACCGTAAGCAAGTAACAGGCGTTTATGCCAGCAGGGAATTCCAGAGCTGCTGACCGTTAGCAAATAATCAGTATTTATGGAGGCAGGGAATTCCGTGCTTACATCAGTTGTATTTCACAGGTTATCAATGAATTTTGCTTGTGTGTGTATCTCCAGGCCTGCGGTGGTAAGCGAGCCATGAGATTGGGCCCAGTTTGAATCTTGTGAATTAGCTGTCAAGATATGATGTTAGACTAAAGACTAAAAGGGATTTACTGACCTTCTTTTGTCATTTTCTCACTTTTCTTGACTGGCTCTGCTGCCGGTTTGGTAGCATCCACCACTGGCTTGACTTCCACTGCTTTCTTGACTTCAGTAGCTTCCTTAGTGGAAGTAGCATCTGCCTGTTTTGTCTTCAACTGTGTCTTAGCATCAGTCGCCTTCTCTTTTGGTTTAACAGGATCTTTTTGTGTGGTTCCGGCATCTTCTGCTGGCTGGGCCGCCTCCTTGGTTGGCTTCTGGGCCGCCTCCTCGGCAGGTTTCTGATCAGCCTTTGGCTGCTCTGTCTCTGGTTCCTCCATCTTATCCTCTGTTGATTCTTGCGGCTTGGTGGTTTCTTGCTCCATGGGTTCGTCTTCTTGCTGTTTCTGATCCTCAGTAATTGTATCGTCAGAGTCCTCTGCGTCTTTTATTTCCATCACTTCATCTTCTTTGACCTCCTCCTCCAAGACAATGACATCATCTTCTTTTTCCTTCGTATCCCCATCTTCTGCTCCCACAATGGCGATACCTCCAGGACCAACCGCTATTGCCTCCTCCAAACGTTGGACGAGAGCAGCTTTGACTCCCTTGGAGTCCAGACCCCGAACCGTCAGTTCTGAGCGGAGTTCCGCTACTTTCATCTTAGAGGGTGTGATACCATCACTAACATCTGAAATGAGAGGCCGTTAAAAAATGAGAGGACAGATTTTAATAAACCAAGATGTTGAAAAGAATTTTTTTGTGGATAACTGTCCGTGTCCTGCAAACACTTTTTCAATATCTCATTTGAGTGAATTTGACACGGGAAAGTTACTGTATCCTGCCACCACTTTATGCATGACGAATAAAAACAACGCAATGTAAACCAAAAGCAATAATACACCTTAAAGGCAGTGGACACTATTGATAATTGTCAAAGACTAGCCTTCACAGTTGGTGTGTCTCAACATATGCATAAAATAACAAACCTGTGAAAATTTGAGCTCAATCGGTCATCGAACTTGCGAGATAATAATGAAAGAAAAAAAAAACCTTGTCACAGTTGTGTGTATTTAGATTGTTGATTTCGAGACCTCAAGTTCTAAATCCGAGGTCTCAAAATTAAATTCATGGAAAATTAAAACCATTATACACTTTCGAAACAGAACAAAAAAAATAAAAGTTCAAAGATTTACAAATATTTTGGAGGGTTTACATAAGGTAATGGTAACAGACTTCTCTTGAAATATTATTCCATGAAATGCTTTACTTTTTGAGAAAATATTATCACAATTATCAATTCTTGATTCGAGAATTACAGATTTACTTTAAACATTAGTCATGACATGGCGAAACGTTTTCCCGCTATTTTCTCCCGACTCCGATGACAGATTGAGCCTAAATTTATCACAGGTTTGTTATTTTACATATAAGTTGTGATAAACGAAGTGTAGGCCTTTGGACAATACTGATACTATTTATCGAAAGTGTCCAATGGCTTTAAATAGGCAAATTCATTGTTGTTTTTCCATACTAAAAATAAAAAAAGAAATGGTAACTTTTAACAGAAAAATTACTCGGCTGACGCCACAAAAAAAACTAACATTGATCATAATTTTGATGAATGAGTAGGCCTAAATTAAATTAAATTAAAAATCCAATTAAATTTAATTGCCAAGCCAAGTGTAGAGAAGTACCCAATACAATACAATACAAAACAGTTTCATAAGGTTATCACGAATAGCAAAATATCAAGAGAGGGCGCTGTTAAAACCACACAAAGGTATAGGCGTTGCGTGCGCGAGTCGTAGAAACTGCATAGAAACCGCCCCATATTCCTTCCCACAATGCATTGCGTTTCTGAATCGCAATAAACCTTATTAGTGGATGACAAAATATAAACAAAACCATCTAGCCATTTCCCATTGAGACTCAAGTCAAAATTTACTTGAGACCGAGCTGACGTAGGACCGAGTTGACCCATATGCATAAACTACGGTGCCTTCTTCATTTCATACTCCAACTCGACTCGCATATATGCATATGCACGACGACTAACATTAACAAAAACATCAACATTATTTTAACAATTGCATTGAGCATTTCCAACAAAATCAAAAGAAGATCGCATGTACCTTTCTCATCTGTAGGAATACTTGGGTCGTAGTCACTACTGATAACAGGTGTTTCGGTTTGCGATGGCTCTGTTGCACCATTTTCTGATATTTCTTCAGGGCTTTCCATTTTTCAGCGTGGCGTCGTGGACGTATGCCGTATAATTGCAACAGCGCCCCCAACTTGTCGTTTGTGCACGATGTATGGTGTGTGTGAGTGGAGTATACGTGGGAGGGAGCCTCATATGATATAGGAATATATCGTGTGGCGGTGAAGACAGGGTGGCGGGGCGTTTAAATTCACGGTGCTTTTTTGAAGTTGAATGGTGGTGAATTCCATGGTTGAATGTTGTTTTAGTAAAAAGGTCTATCCCGAAAGTTGACGGCAGGGAAGAAATGAACAAGCACGGCAGAGAAACCCATCATTATTTGAAGGTAAACATGACACTATACTAACTAGACAGTGTATCATAGGCCTACGTACTGCTACTAGTTGATCTGTGTTGCACTTGGGGGGGGGGCAGGTTTGGTCCGCCCATCAATTAACTTTTCATGACACTTGTCATCCAGTGAGATGGTCAACTTTTTACTACTGATGATTGATATCAAATCATTATACCTCCATGGTGATATGTTTACTGATTGTTATTATTGTTAAAATTGTTGTCTGATGCCCCCACTCAATCAAAATTCAAACCGTACCAGTTAACTTATGTTATGATAATAAGTTATTTCCGCTGTTGATGATTGAAATATGCAAAATTTGCTTTTTGTCGTCTGGTTTTATATTGTGTATTTTTAATATTCCCCAAGAAAAGCTCTGAAAGTGAAACACAGCATGGTTGTGATAACGTCCCTCCTCCCGCCTGACGGAGGGTTTACGTTACCGCAACTACACAGCCCTGCATCATTCACCACATTCATGTGACAGTCATATGATATGCCAGGGATGATGCCCCTTTCATTCTAGTTGCGATAGTCATAACCCTCCATTCATACACTCGGCGGTCTGAGGAGAGAGGATGGAGGGAGCGTTACAATCATCGCAACTACTTATGTGGAATTTATAAATGGTCGGACATTAAACTAGTCTGTACTAATAATAATTATGAGCAGCGTAGTTGGAGCATTGTGTAGCATTGTCATGCCCCACTACCATCGGCAAACTCTTGGTATATCTTTTGACTGTGTTGGTAATGGTAAAGTGTAGTGTTGGGTTTCCAGCTCAGGAGGGAAAATTTGTGTCACGACCATCGCAAACCCCCCCCCCCCCCCCCCTCCATCATCCCGCTGTTTTGTAATGTATTTTATTGTTTTATAAACAAATAAGTTATTACTTCTTCTTAACTTACTCACACATTTCCCAGAAAGGAAAGATGCTAATTTCTCTAGATTTGTGCATCTTGAACCAAGGAGGAATTGAAAACTGGTACCAAGACAGACACAGACAGGTATTGAAATTTGAAATGTCAATTATTTTAGTTTGGGTTTGAAAAAAGGGTCTTGGGGCTTGTTGCATTTAAATTTTAACTGAACCAGAATGGTTTTTTAAGACACCAAACCATTTTGTCTTCTCCACAACTCAATGAAATTGAAAGTTTAATCAGAATCATCTCAAAGCCAATATTTGAACATAGTTTTTTTTTTAAAGAGGCCTACATACATTACAGTGAGGTGCTGAGGTTTTGGTATTGAATTGAAAATACGTTTGTTTACTGACCTCTGGCCTGTGGTTCAGTGTACAATTTGAGCCCATGGTTTTTTAAGAAACCAAACCATTTTATCTTTATAACTTTACCACAACTCAATGAAATTGAAAGTTTAATCAGAATCATCTTAAAGCCAATATTTGAACATAGTTCTTTTTTTAAAGAGGCCTAAAGAGGTTTTGGCATTAAATTGAAAATATGTTTGTTTACTGACCTCTGGCCTGTGGTCCAGTGTACAATTTTAGCCCTGGAAACTAAAATATGTAATTGTTTTGGTTTTATTCTTTGCCTATATTGATGAGGGCCTTTGAACCATTGATTGCCAAAATTTAACGTACTTTGTTACTTCGGAACCAAGGAAACGATTGGCTTGCTGGAGGACTGTGTATCGGAGAGGATCAGTGAATTCTACATCAAGAAGAGAGCGAGAAGGTTCCACAGACGGCGAGAGAAGAAAGAAGTCAAGCCCAAACAAGAACAACCAAAGATGCTACAAGGTGATGTTAAACATTATATTTTATGTTATGTCTACAAGAAAGCTAATTGAATGGTTCTTGTTTTTGAAAGGGCAAGTGCACCAAGGCGCTTTTCTCCTTGGTAATGTGCACCCTGCATGAAAACAATTTCTACTTTCTACTGAAGCATTTCAAGGGCACCAAGGCAAAGACCAGAGGGCATTGAGTTTGTCGCCTTCATTGCCTCCGTGATCAGGCCTGTACCTTGGCCTGGACAAGTTGCTCTATACACAGACTGTACTCATCAATGCCTGACCACTGACTGAGTAGTGCATCCGATCTCCATAATCCCGCTGTACACTTGTAAGCAATGGAGAGTGCCTGACTTCTGAATTTGTAATAAGGTTTCAAAGTTCACTCTAGTGCCCCAGTTGAATGACTATAAGTTACAGTTAATAGGAAATGTCTATAGGGGTAGCCAATGATCGGGTATTTGTTTTGATTTTTTGGGCCAGAGAAACTTTGGATTATCTCAACTTGATTATCTCTTATTGTATGTATTTGCTTTGATTGGTCATTGCAGGTAGCACAGTTAAGATTGGATACAAGTTCACCAAGAGACCGGTCACTCAGAGATGCCTCTTAACAAGTGTGTATAACATTCTTACCAATTACTCTTAGCTCTAACTATTTAATCTACAAGTCAACAGTAGCAGCATACTGACTTTTTATACTCTTGTATGCCCCTTTCACACTCTATCTCTTATCCCTATGGACTACATATGGAATACCCAATGGTACTCCGTTGTAATCTTATACTGTCCCAGCCTAGTTCCCACTTCCAAGGGATTCTGGCTGCACGTGTCAAGAATACCCAAGGGTTTTACCGCTTACCACTGCTCCAGAGCAGGGGTGGCTATTCGCCAAATTGCCTAGGGAAGAACAGACCCCAAGAAGGGAAAACCCACTCAATGAGGTTAGGACTGAAACCCTAATCCACATGCAAGGCTGTTAGTCTAAGGTGGGATTAGAGCCGGGGTTCACAGAGGTGGAAAGAAACCACTGAGCCAACCTGATTATGGGTGTTTTTATGCCAGAAACCTATTGCTCTGTTTGTTCTAAAACACCCTATCAAAACGTCTACGGTGTCTGAAAGTTACTTTTTAACTTTTTTTTTTTGCAGATTCCAACTTTGCAACCATAACTTTATTCCCAGAGACACTTCATGTGTATGTGTGCGAGTACCAACCATCCACAGTGCTTAAGACCACCGCTCAGCTGATGTACACAATCAAGGAGGACACCATGGAACCAGTGGGGACCAGTAACTATTTCCAGCGGGGCACCAGTCCAGAAATAAAGAAAGTCGGTACTGTGTCGGCAGTCAAGAAGAGAGATAAACTGAAGATGCTGTAAGTGTTGATTATTGTAGCTCTAACCACCTCTAATAGTACTTAAAGCATGTGTCATATTTAGAGCTCAAAATTAATGCTGGATCGCAGGCCCGAGGCCAGTGATTTGAATATCGAGCCAATAAACTTACGACCGTACAAGTCTGGCAGTCTTGAAGTATTACCCTAAAGACAAATGTTTATAAAAAAGACAGCTCAAATGTGAAACTGTGTAGAAAAAGTGTTCTTCTCATTTTGATTCTGGTCTTGTAACGGTCTTTTCTGGTTCAGTGTAAGTTTTGAGCTACAAGCCTTACAATTGTGGATTTCCCCAAAAACATTTGAGCCCTGACATTGGTATTTGACCAAACATATGCATGAAGTACAAACCTGTGAAAGATAAAGCTCAATCGGTCATTGGAGTCACAAGGAAAAATTGAAGAATAAAACCTTACAAGTTTCTACTGATTTTGAACATTGAGTTTTTATAGTAACGCACAGATGCACCCTCTACCAATATGCATTTATCTTATTGCAGATTTTCTCACCATGTGTTGTTGTTTCCATTTCTCTTTTAAGTGTTAGGAGACGGATTAGGAAAACGCCAACAGAGTCTTGCTCCATGGAAAGTGGCTACGATACAATCACGAACAACCCAAAGACCAAGGGAGACACCAAGAACTCCGCCGACACCAATATGGTCTCCGCACCTCGCCACACTACAGGAGGTGGATATGCCCCGGAAGAAGCCGATGATCCTAGAAGCAATAGTCATGCTTTTCAGACCAAAACCGAGCAAGCACCGCTGAGAGGTCTCAAACAGGCTGCCACTAAATTTCACATGCAAGGGATTTGTCATCAGAGGGAAGGACTCATAGGTAATGATGTGCAAAAACCGTCCAAAAAGAGGAAAGTGGTTCTCGGTGGGGTGTCGCACCCCAATGAGATGGAAACCATAGCAGCTGTTCAAACAAACGCAAACAAAGACTCATCCGACATAGGAGGCAGGGAGCCTTTTAAAGAAAAGAGAATTGGACCAGCGAATACAGAAAGCGACATGTTGTCAGGTCGATGGTCCTCTTCCGAGATAAAAGAGAAGACTTGCGAAGCAAAGTCCAAAGAGCTGGAGCGGAGTTTGTGTCATGATGACGATGGGGATGTTGAGATGATGGATCTTGAGGAGGTCGTTGACCTTTGCGGGGAGGATGACGAGGGGGACTTACATGGAGGAGATATAAGTTGCCTCAAAGATGGCAAACCAGATGTCGAGTGAGTAAAACTTTCTTGTGACCTCGGCCGTATCTGAAACAATTTTGTTGGGCCTTACCTTAACTAAACAGGTTTCCCTGTTCTAGAATTAAGACAGGCTCTCAAAATAGCAGACAATAGGGCACAGTAGCTGTTTGTTATGTCAGTGCAAAGAGTAAACATCCATTCTGTTCACTGTTAATAATAAAAGTAATTAGCCGTTCTTATATAGCACATATCACCGTAAGGTCCTATGCGCTGTCAGTGTTTTCCTTACATGTGGAGCTACGTGTGGAAGTTTGAGACCTATTCCTTAACATAGCGACATGTAATGGTTTGCAAGTTGCTTATGGACACAAATGTCATGACCAGGACTCGAACCCATACTCTGCTGATCAGAAACACCAGAGCTTGAATTTTGTGTTCTTTTCTGCTCAGCCATGCAACGGTTGGGGTTTCTGTTGGTAACTTATTCCTTATGATCAAATGCGCGCTTCAGTAGCAGCTGACCAAATCTGTGCTGTTGATATTGTTTCAGATGTATGAAAAGGCTTGATGCATTGCAACTGAAGCGCCTAGTGAGAAGGAACAAGAGGTTTCTGAGGGAGATTTTTGTTGGCAAGGTGAGATGAGGTTCAACTACTTAACTGTGTTCTGCGTTATGCAAGGGGTCAATTGGAACACTTCTAGGGTCATGAAAGCAATAACCAGAGCCCAATTTCATAAAGCTGTTAAGCAGAAAATACTTCTTAACAAATTTCTTTGCAAGGGAAAAATTTATGTAAACTTAATGTTATTTTGGCTGGTAACCTGTTTCTGCTAAGCAATACTATTCTGTCCTCAGCAATTTTGTTTGTGCTTACTGGATTATGAAATTGGGCCTTGGGGATCATGGAGGAGGTGTTGCATCTGTAAAAGTTCCTTTTACTGTACCAAGAACAGCGTTCAAGGCCTGACAATCTGTTCACATAAAAGCCTTGATGGCTCTGACAGGATAACAAAATATCATCGCCCAAGGAAGCTGCCGCCCCAAAGCTTAGAAATCTTACTTTTGTTTCTATGTTTTTTCTTCTTCCCAGAGACCCTGCAAACGGCATTTGGAGTATAAGCAAGGTGGATATGCAAGAGGTATTGGTCAAACTTTTATCACTATAAGTTGATTGAGACTTTGCCTAGGTGGATGTTTGAAGGTTATAAGTTCTGGAAAAAAACTGTCCTGCTTATTAACTGTTGCCTGGGCTGAAGTCTTCTACTTTATTTGTTGTCATGATTTTTTTCTCAAAGTTTAATATCAGTGCTCAAAGTTTTATAATATTTTTCTTTGATGCAGCGAATTTAGCCTATGAGGCTTGGTACGGCCCATTCACCGAAGACCAAGTTGACTGTATTATGACAGAGCTGATGAAGGTGTACTGTGCAAAGCATAACAGAGTAAGTCTCGTATCCAATCTTCCACCCTTTCTTTTTCTATATTCATGTGTGTGTTTTTTATGTGAGGCTTTTAGTTACCATGCCTGATGTGTTGCAGAGGGCATCCTCCACGCCCCCCTCCCCACCCCCCAAAAAACCTCTTGAACCTCTAGAATACACTACCCCCCCCCCTCCACCACCCCCACCCTGAAAATCCTCTGACGAACATCTGAGATTCCCAGAACACAGTGAAGAGACAATGGGTGGGAGGGGGGTGGGGCTTACACCATGCCACATATTGAGCACCAACCTTGCCTTTTAACTTAGTCTTTCAATTAACCTCATCTAAGTCAAGGAAGTCATTGTAGGGTTTTTTCGTCACAAGTTCATCATGAAATTTAGCGCTGGTTTCTTTTGCCTTTGTTCCAACACAGTTTCTTGAATACCTCAGCAAAGTCTTGCTCCCAGAAGCTCTGACAAAGATCTGCATGGATGTCTTGCACCTCTCACAGGAGGCTGCCCAGTTAATCATGGAGGACATATCGCTGTGTAGTGATGCAACGTTGCTAGGCAACAGGTACTGATGCAGTCTGACGAGATCCAGTCAAGTACAGTGCACACAATTGCAGTTTTAATCTCTACTGTAACCAGGGCCCAATTTCATAATGCATGTAAGCACAAAAACTTACTAAGCACGGGAAAAATGTGCTTAGAGGAAACAGGTAACCAGCCAAAAGTATTATTGAGATTACATTGTTGCCACTGGTTCCCAACTCATTAATTGATTAGCAAACAAATTTGCTAAGCAGTATTTTCTGCTTAACAGCTACATGTATATGAAATAGGGCCCATAACACATATGCTGCAACCCTATCTGCCATTTTTGTTTAACAAAATCCATGGGGTGTTTTAGGCCGAGGAACAATTGTGCTGGTCACAATTTGACAACTTTAGACTACCTATAACAGCTTTAACGTTGATCCGGATGGCGTGTACATGTACAAGCATATCCGCCGAATGCATTGATTTGTGTGTATGGTCTAAACTTCCCGATTGCAACTGTTTTTAAAGTTGCCTCGTTATGTGCCGTTTTTAAGGAGCCACACTTTCAAAAACTCTTGTTCTACTGTTTGTTGGTCTTTCTTGCACGCTGCTTATAAATTATGCAGTAAACCTTGACTTTTTACATAATGTACTTGATTTTGCCTTTAAGAATGTGTTGTTAAGAACACACCATCTGAACTTGCCAATCATTCAGAATTGTTGAAATGTCTGTTTGTTTGTATTTAAAGCCTTGTACATGTAGTTACAATGTGTACAGGTATTTTTCTGCCACTAATACATTGTGTAATTGCCGTTTTGGATCGCTTTGGAGCTAAAAAAAAATTAAAATGTCTCACTGGAGGGTCATGTGAACATCTTGTGAAATGCTCTGAAAACATTGTAAATGTTAATTTTTCTGTTAAGTTTGAAAATGTTACCGTTGAAGTCTGTACATTTTTGTAAAGTTTGTTATTAAGGAAGGACCTTTTGCTCCGATGTTTGTTTTTCTATCAAAACTACATCGTTGAACAATGAACAGGGTGTTATATTCTGTTTATTGGGTAGAGACGCTGCTTTAAAAACAAATGAGTAAAATCTGTATAAAGACGATGATTCTATATCAAACTGTATTTATTGATAAATTATTTAACCAGCTATATTTACACTAAATAAACGTTATATCACTTATTATTGACTTATCTTGAGTGTGTTTTTATACCACTTTTTACATGGATGAGAACTGTGAATTCATAATTAAAAATAATAATAATAATAGTAAAACATTATTTTCAGATCCAATCCACCAAGCTTTGTTTGTTGGATTGCCCTTAAGTGCAGAGCATCTTTTGAAGTACAACAAATTAAACAAATTATAAATAGTAATCACATTATAGGTTTTACAATCTGCATCGATACAAAAAAGGAATCAAGACAATATTTACGAAAAAAAGATTTCTTCCTTGATTCTTTATCATTGGAATGTTTTTATTGAAAAATGGCTGCCCAATTTGATTGAGTACTGTGGCTCTATCTATGTTATTTGTTTTAGTATTGTTTTTGTGGATATGCAATTGAAGTGCAGATGAAATGCAAAGAGCGAAGAAAAAAAAAGTTCCATCATCTGAACGACTCATTGCATCAAATAGGAATGGGTCGGAAGCATAGGTTTAAAAGTCACATAAATAAGAAGCCATGTATGTCCATTGTCCAAAGGTTTGTAGAATCCTCCGCAACGTACTCAGTTCTTCCACTTGAAAGTCTGTGAAAAGTGAACACAAAACAGAGAAACAAAAAATAAGTTGTGTACTCTGATGATTATTTTCGGGGAGCTTAGCCTCCATGACCTAGTAAAGTTTGTTTTTGGTTTTCACTAAGAATTATGATAAACAGGCTCAATGCAAAACATGAGGAACATAAGTACAAGGGCTGACATACATGTGGTGTAGGCTTTAATAACTTTTTGAGGTATGGCGGACGTGATACGCGCGCGTCACACGCCGCGACTGATGCCACGCTCACCATGTTGGTGGTCATTAGGTTTACGTGTAAACGCCGCGTCGCCTATAATGCGCACTTCGCTGAATAACATACGTTCTATTTCTATGGTCAATACGCACAACTTTACTGCGTTGTAGCATTGTGTCCGCCATATCTCAAAAAGGCTTATAGGTTATTGCAAGGCACTGGACACCTTTTGGTAATTGTAAAAGACCAATAATCCCACTTGGTGTATCCCAACATTGCGTTACAGTTGCAAGAGAATGATGAAATAAAAAAACACCCTTGTTGCACAAATTTGTGTGCTTTCAGATGCCTTAAAAAAGAAAAAGAGGCTTGAAGTCTTTTGATATTTGTGTGAGAAATTACCTCGGTCTTTCTAAAAAAAAACTATATAACTTCAGAGGGTGCCATTTCTCACAATTTTTCTGAAGGCAAACAATAGCAAATCAGACTAAGACTATCAAGCATGTATAATAACATGGACTTGTAAATGAAACTACTCTCATAGTCGGACTCTTCAGCCAGGATATACTCACAGAGTTCCTCATGACGTCCTCGACACGTCTTGCCTCCGGCGTTCCGCCTGGCACTTTGCTTTGGTACTTGAGAAGTCGCTGACGATCTCTGACCTGGATGAGGGCATCGACCACGACGCTGTGGCGCTCCAGCTTCATGGCAAGAGCGATGCGAGACTCGGTGTCCTCGATCAGTTTCAGGTATCTGTCTATCGCCTGAAAACATAATTTTGGATAAACAATATAAAGTGAAATATATTTGTGGTTAGGGCCCAATTTCATAAAGCTTTCACAAGTTTCTTTAATTATAATAATATCATGTATTGATTTGTATTGCACCCATTCCATGAAGTGAACACAAGCGCATAACTACACAAAGATTAAAAAGCTTACTACCGGTAAAAGCACGGAAAAACCACAATCCTCCGAAATAAAATTAAAACACAAGACCCTTACAGGACCACCCTAACAGTAAAAATGAATTAACATAAAGACAGTTGATACAACAGTGAAAATACATTGACATAAAGACAGTAGGTACATAAATGTACTTAGGAGAGGAACAATAAAAAAACACATTTATATCACATCCATAAAATAAAACAACATAATTAGACAACGATTAAAAAATTAACAACTGGTAAAAGCAAGGAAATACCACAACCCCCCCCCCCCCACAAAAAAAAAATGAAAACACAATACCCTTATAGGTATTCAAGAATTGAAGACAGTAAATACAACAGTAAAAATACATTGACATAACGACAGTAGATGCAAATAGGAGAGGAACAATAAAAGCTTGTTTAAAAAGATAAGTCTTCAGAACAGCTAAGCAAAAACTCAGTGGGGCACTATTCACATCAGTGTAACCCGTTTCAGTTAAGCAATACTTTTCTGTGCTTAGCAAGTTTTTGTGCTTACAGACTTCATGAAATTGGGCCCTGGAATAAACTGCTCAAGGAAAGTAACATTGCTTACATTGAGTGAGTCAGAGTTAAGCCTGGTTTATACTTCCTGCAAATGCAAATCAACTTTTGACGTCACATGGCTGTTTTTGCTGCAAATGTCTAGCAGGAGTTGAGCACATTTCAACTGCAAATCTGTGATGTCAAAATTTCAAATCGCATTTGCACTCGCAAAACCCACAATCCTGATCAAAGATACTTACATCATGCGGTGCATTCTGCTGTACAAGAATTTCAACAACTTGCTCAAATTTGACGGCGCATTTCATTGTGGCCTTCCCCCTCCAGTTCTGATCGCCAAAAAAGGAAAACAGTTTTCACTTTAATTATTTTATATCGGGATAAACTACAGGCATTACATCGTATACAAATTATTGTTCACAAGAGTAAATAGTTTTAAATTTAGCAAACAAGTCCCATGGTTGGAAGTGCACATAAAACAACCCAGAACACTTAGTAAACCCTGTGTTTCTGGTTCACAAAGCAAGCAACCTTCCTCACAGGCTTGAGAGCTGTACAATTTAAGTGTCCTGAAAACATTGCTCTGTGATTTTCCCTTTTGTTTCTCAAAAACATAAAGACTAATGACGCTAAAACTTCTACAGGTAGATTTTACTACAAACATCTTCATTCACAGTGAGTAGGGATTCATGTCATGGCCAAAAACTTGCTCTACAAAAGGTGTCAAAACCCTTTAATTTAAATGAAAACAATGTTTTCTTACCTTTGAGGTTAACAATGTGTCCAAATCCTGCCACCGTCGTAGCATTATTCTGGAAAGCATTGCTGTAAACAAATACTGCTTCTCTGTCAGTTTGTGGTGCTGTCGAATCCCTAGGGGACTGCTCACACTGACCTTTGACATCAATGGCAATTATTCACAAAGTAAATGATACATACGACATCTCTTTCATAATTTCATTGCATAAAGTATAACATCTATTGTTTGTAATATGTGCACTGGATTTGGAAAAACATTCTCACCGAGGTTGATATTGTGTATAGAAAAGTCACTTAAGCGATACTGCAGCTCAGAGGTTGATTTTACAAAGTGTCAGGACTAGTCCTAAGTTAGGTCTAGTCCGAGGAGATATTAACTTAAGGCTAGTCCTAAGTTAGGACGAGTAGTCTTAACGCTTTGTGAAATCCACCCAGGGCTGTATACTCGCCACAATTTTAAAAGGACTGTTATTGGCCCAAAGACCAGGGCACTAATGTAAAGCACATTCAGATATGATTGTTAAATGAGCTATATAAGATATAGCTTTTATATTAATATTACTTAAAACTTTGTGACTGACCTCTGGTTCCCCAAAATGATAGTAGCAACAGTAGAAAAGTGTGGTTATGACGGACTTGAAGTACACGTTGGTTTTGCGAGGGTAATCTTTGAACGGTGGGCGTCCTTCTCTTTGAGCTTTGTCATCTATAGCCTGTCCGTTAAAAAATAAAAAGTTCAGATATAAAATGTGAAAAACAAACTTATGGTTTCAGTGGACATACAGACGAGTTCAATGCAGATGTTTAGATTCATATCAAAGTACTATGATGTACAGCCTTCACTAATGATAAGTTTTTGGTTTCATGCACAAAACCTAAGGGCCATGTAACATGAGGCAACTTTTACAAGCAACCAACATCACCCCATGCTACAGAAACACTTTACGTGGCATATAGTAGTAGTTTTTCAACACAATGTCTTACTTTCTCCAAGATAAACATGTGAACATTCAAATGAGAATGCCTTGTGCTTTTGGAACTCGTTGCCTGTAAATTGCCTTTGTGACATGGCTCTTACACTCGGGAAAACTCTACACTTTTTTATTTTTTATATATTTTTTTATTGTCTTTTTAAATTGTTTTCTTCGGAAACCCTCTGTATTGTAATATTGTTTTGGGGAAATTGCTTTTTACCTTTGTATCTAGCGCTTTGAGGCCTTTTTGGCAATTTGGCGCTTTATAAATATCTTTTTATTATTATCATTACACCTGTGGCTTGTTTGTGCAACAGAAGACAACAAAATATATATAAAGATGGCCGGTGAACTGGCCAAGAGTTCTATCTCGATTTCTGGTAGCAAAGACATTGGTATGCGGGTTTGAATCATAATACTCTCTGCACTGGTCTACTTGGGCAAGGAATAATTGGGGTACCCATGATGCACATACTGTTGTAACAGCATGCAGCTCATCAACCAATTTCTTCAGTAGTGGGACAGAAGACTGAAAAATACTGTACAAAGTTTTGTGTGCTAAGAAGTTTCCTCTTATATTTTGTTTATTACAAAGTTGCACATCTTGTTGTAGTTATAATAATTGATTAGCTATAGTGCTCCGAATAGGCTGATGGGGCTGCATACTCCTAAGGAGAGGACTTTGCCCAACGAGTCCACTTCATAATACAGTCAGGAATTCTCTGATACTTGGACAAAGCAAACAATGAATATTCTTCAGGTACCTCAATCTGCAACTGTCTGTTGAGGAGACTTATATGTTCTTTGATGTGTTCCCCTTCAGTAGACAGGGTGCTAGACTTGTCAAACCATAAACTGAGTCAAAAGAAAGGCGGAGGTAAACAAGAACATTAAAATAATTGGCATGAACATTTTCCACTTATGTATCAAGTAAGTTATTATATATTTAATTTCTGGTATACTAATTATCAACACATTAATATTGAAACAGGTGGCCAAAATTTATTCAATGCACAAAGGTAAAAGATATAAATTCATCACTGCAATAACCTATCTTTCTGAAAGTTTGTATATACTCAGCGCCTTGAGTACCTGGTTTGGTAGATACGTGCGCTATATAAGACTTTGATATTATTATTATTTTTATTAAATTTGCTTTAAAATATTACAAAGCTACAATTACAAAAATTAAACGAACCTAAAGGCTAAGTGGCTACAGCAATATACAGCAAATTGAAAAGAATATAACTCGAGACTTAAAAAAATACAAACAAGGAGCGAGCAAGATGGTCATTGTTGTAAACCACAACCAGGCCCGTCGTAGGCATTCATAAGTTTGGTAAAGTTGTCAAGTTGATAAAATTGTTGAGGTGTCACAGTCACATACTCACCTATGCACTTCTTTCAGATTCATCAGCTGCCCGTGGGGTATTGTATTTTCAGTTGCTTGCTTGTATCTCCACAACTTATAAAGAAAGAATACAAGAGCCACATGGTTTACATATCTTCCCTAAATGAGTGGTTCACTGGACCCATAATAAATTCCTACTTCACTATGACCTCGGACACTTTGACTTGAAAAAAGTGAACTCACATATTATTAAATTTGAAAAGTTTGTGTTTATAAATTTGGGGAAGGGTGGAAACACAAGGCTGCCAAAGACCTGTTTGGTTGTGGTGAGGTTACGGGACTGAATAACTGGGGTCTTCATTAGCCAGCGGTTCAGTGGGGAAAACATTGGGGATTACATGGTTTGAATCTCAAGAAATTTTGTTGTCGACTTGCCTGGGCATAATGTAAAATTTGGGACATGTTTCATTTGGTTCACAGTTCATGAAATTCTTGTAGAGGAAGTGCCACTATGATTCCATACAGAAAACAACAAAATTCAACTTACTGCTGCGTCTTCTCTTCTTCCGAGCTGGCTGCAGGGATGAAGTAAAAAAAAAAAAAAAGTATTAAAAGCAGGTACACTACTTAGTAGCTCTGTATATTAAGCCTGGGCGACTAGTGCGACTAGTGTTGAAGTCGTGACTATTGATTGCTTAGTGGAGTCGCGACTACTCGGTTAATCGAGCTGCCACGACTACTACAAAAATAGTTGTGATTCACTGGAAGAGTTTGTCGGAGTGACTGGTATAAAAAAACACCCGGTCGCCATAATTCTAAACAAACTCTTTCTCTTTCTCCACTAGTTATGATTCTTTCATAAGGGAATCAATGTGTAGTGAAGAGGTTTTCAACTAGTGGTTTAATCCCAACGAGGCCTGGTTCTTGATAATTTTACCGAGACGAAGTCGAGGTAAATTATCAAGAACCAGGCCTCGGCGGGTTTAAAACACTAGTTGAAAACCGAATCAACACACTTTGATTCCCATTCATAAATACCTTTTCGGTCAAAAACATCAACATTTTTTAGTCAAAAAGTAAAATAAATGCAAAAATTATAATTGTTCAATGAATTCTTTCTACACAACACCCCTCCAGCTATGAAATGGTAAAGCCCTCCAACGCCCTTGGGTAAACAACTCCTAATAAGGGAATGCTGTGCGCGTCGCGTGTATCGCTTGATGTGCCACAACTGTTTCAGCCGTTGCTCTCGACCTATAGGAATAAAGAAACTGTCTTATAAGAACAGGTGCAAGCTCGCATGTCACACCCATGCTTCAACACTTTTTACTGGTCATAAACAAGGTTTATACACACCCACGTAACGCGCTCTCCACCAGTAGGAATAGCGAAACTGTCTGAGGTATTTATGAATCCTGATTTATCTCACCCCATCTCACTTGCGATGTTCTCACTCTTTCCATGCTGCGTCCTGAGGAACGCTATGTACTGATTGGCTGCTATGGGTCTCTTCCGTATCTCGTCAAAAAAGACCGTCTTAGATAGGGTCCTCCTCATGAACATCACCACCTGACAACAAAACAAAAACACAGAGAGAAGTTCTTAACTCTGCTTTACTTTCCAATCCCATTCATCTAAAATTCTCCTTGAATAACTGCATGACTTTACTATAAGTTGATGGATTTGATGTTGTACTGCCAAATTATGGCAACTGAGCCCAATTTCATGGCTCAGCTTACAGCTAAATTCTGCGCTCACAATCGCCATTCTCTGCTTCTAGCCAGCACCAAATTTTTGTGCTAGCTGTGTAAGCGTAAAATGCCCAGTAACGTAAAGTACACATGAGCACAAGCCAAAGTTCCCTGCTAACCTGTGAAATACGCTTGACGTAACCACAGAATTCTTCTTTCCAAAAAACTACATTAATTCAGAGGGAGCCGTTTCTCACAATGTTTTATCCTATCAACAGCTCTTCATTGCTTGTTACCTAACATCAAAATAAGTTTTTATGCAAACAATTATTTTGAGTAATTACCAATAGTGTCCAGTGCCTTAAAAGACTGGCCTAGTTCAAGTCCTTCACAGAACCCCTCACCCCCCCCCAAAAAAAAAAAAAAAACCCAAAGTTAATACACACGGTCAGAATAGCATTGCCATCGTGGTAGCCAACGGCCGCGTTGAGTAGAGAGAGTTTGTCCTGCAAGGATCGATAGGGTTCCAGTGAGTATGTCTCTCCTGTTATTATCCTTGTGATAGTATCAGCTACAGGGAGCGAGGCCCAACGTGAACGCTCAACACTCTGAAAAACAAAATAAAAGAAAACACTGTAAAAAAGGGAATCAATACTTTGATGGAAGCACACATTCAACGATGTCTTCTCATTAATTTTGGTTTTACCCTTACACCGATGTGTGTTAGCACTGTGTATTTAGTACTTTCCTGAGTTCTTCGAAACAAATCACAGGCATATTACTGAGTTGGATTCAAGCCCACCACCTTTGCAATAACCCAAGTAATATGCCTGTGGGTTTTTTCTAACGCAGGAAAGTACCGAGTATACAGTGCGAACACTATTAGACATGTATTATTGTTGAGGAAATGGAATTTTGTTAGTAAAACATTTCCTCATCACTACAGACTATGTGAAGTTTGTGTACATGGTCAAATGGTCTACAAAGTCTACTTTCTCTAAATTAAACATGAAGTGTTACCTTTAACTTCCTTCTCAGCGCCTGCACTTCAGCCTGGAGTTTTGAAATCTCCGCCAGGGTAGGTTTGTTGTCTCTCTTTATGGCTGCATGAGAACAAAATATAAAAATTATACATTTAAATGATAACAACTAGTTCTTATATAGCGTGATTTAGAAAAGCGTGTCCATGCACTTTACATTGGGCCAATATTAACATTCCTTTAATCTTTCTCAGCTCCCTTTGGAGTATACATCCTGGGTTCTCATTCCACTGGGTTTTGGTTGCACGCTTCAAGAATAACCCATGGTTTTACCGCTTACTCCCACTTCACAGCAGGGGTGGTTATTCCCGGGGTATGCCCATTTGTCAGGGTAGGTCACGGGTGAAGCGATCCAAGTGTTCGTTATTCGCCCTACTTTCCACAGGGAACAGAATAGTGTTAAAAGGGCTTTTCTCACCTTCTTCAATGGAGGCAGATGAAGAATTTGTACTGTGGGTGGATCGCTGGTCGATCGATCCCCTGTCAAATGCTGAAATCAGGGAAGAGATGTAAACGTAGATTGATAAATAAATTAACATCAGAATATTGTGACTTGAAACAATTAGTGTTTGGTGCATTTTAATAAGTTGCACAAAGGCATAATAAGCAATATTGTAAGGCATAGCGAGCAACATAGACCTTTATCACGGTGCAGCCATCTTGAATTTCTCCCATTGATATCAATGTTACCAAACCGAGGCTGCAAAAACAAAATAGTCTGGTTCCTAATTGCAAGATGATTATTAGCATGCATTATTGTTATTCGATACGAGGAACATGACCAAGATGGAGGCAGCATGATAAAGGTCTATTGTTCTTTGGCTTTACACCTTACTCTCCGAAACCCTACTACCTCTTTTTTGCCAAAATATATGATAAGGAAAAACTGAAGGCCTTGAGCCCAAACAGCTGCTCATCAAGTTGATGTAAAGAAACATAGAAGAGTAGGATTGAGATTACCTCTTGCCCAAAAAGTCCTAAGGAGTAAGGGTGAAGTTTGGATGTGATTTAGGTACAAACCTGGGGATGGATAATTGTTGGACCGTGGTTGTTCACTTCCGTTTCCCATCGAGCCAGCCTGGTTGCGTGCTGACACAGTACCGCTCGCTGAGTGTTGAGGTACCCGTTTAGGAGCCACGCCAACAGTGCCTCTTGCGGAGGCCGGCAGGTTCGTGGGCCGAGAGGGCTTTGAGTTAGCTGTGAACTTGACAGAGGTCTTCTCTGAAAACAGTTTTAAAAAGATGACAGAAACTTTGGTTTACATATTGTAGAACAAAACCAATTTGGGGCTGGCGTTTACATGTCAAAAGTGCAGGAAACCAGTCACTGGTATTCTGTTTCTGCCAAGGGATATTTTTCTGCCATAAAATGTCTGTGCTTTCAAACAGTCCCACAACAGGACGAGGAAAGAATCAAGACCAGCGAGTCAGAAGTAAACTTCAAGAGAAGAGAACCTTTTGTCTTTTAGGGGATTAATTAAGTTTCTTTTAGCTTAATTTTGATTTAACCCATATACACTGTTGTGTGTAAGTACTGTATACTTAGTACTTTCCTGAGTTTTGTGAACAAAAATCACAGGCATGAGTAATATGCCTGTGATTTTTTGAGCCACCCGGGAATGTACTGAGTATACAGTGCTAACACACATCGGTGTTAGGGTAGATGCAAATTTAACTTAATTCTTATATCTTGCGTCTTCTACGACCCAATTTAATTAAGCTGTTAAACCAGAATAGATGAGCATGGAAAAACCTCGCTCATCGAAAATGGGTTTCCAGTCAAAACGCATGGTATTGATTGGTTCTTCTTCTAGTTCTTCGTCCATTAGAGTACAGTCCACCAGTGTATTACGCACTGCAAATTTCCACTAAGCAAACAGTGTCTGCCTCATATTGCACTAGGCCTGGGCAAATTATTCGAATATCCGGTTAATGGCGAATAGGTTTTCCTATCCGTAACCGCGAATGCCTTTTTTTTCTTAACCGGATATCCGCATAGGGCGCGAATAGCTATTTATAAACCGGATAGTTCTGTAATTACAACCAAGTAACCGGATATTCTTTAATATCCGAATATCCGCGGACGTCGGGCGACAACTGACATGAATGTTTTGCCTGAATCCTAATGAAACTTCTATTAAGACAGCATAAAACAGCATAAATTAGGTATTTAACTATGCTCACCTCCGTGAAGAGTCAAAACAATGACAATTCTGACGTAATTTGTTCAAAGATTACAAAAGTTTTCCTTCACGTAGAGTCATCCACGATCAAAAGAAAAAGCAAATCGCCATCTTTAAATTAGATCCGGTCATTTTTATGAATGAACCGAGTGACACTGTCTAAAACTAACATCAATCCGCCCAGAAGATCTCATTCACAAACGAACAGCGCCCTCCAGCGAAAAAAAAAAAAAAAAAAATTAAATATTTTTTTTTTTTTATAGCGCACTCTAGCGGCGAAAAAAACTATTTGAATATCCAGTTAATTTCGGATAGTTGGCCAGCGGTATCCGAATAACAAAATTTCACTATTCGCCCAGCACTATATTGCACCTCAGTGTATAAGAACCTTACTTCCATCCCAGTCGATGGTATCTTGGTCCTCCTCATCCTCATCGAGTCCCAGCCCTGCAGCCTTCATCGTCTCCTTGAAGGACAACGCCTTACTCTTGTCCCCTCCAAACAGACCACGCCCATCCTGCATTGCAAAGAAAGAAAATAGTTTCTTTGACTATCTCACAAATACAAAATTTTTTTAACAGCCTGATGTTTGACCCAAGCAAAATCTTTCTCGCAGGCTAAATGACATCACAACAAACGTAAACGGGTAACTAAGTGTATTATAAGCAGTGAAGTGGAAATACATGAATAGAGAGAGAGAGAGAGAGTAAGAAAGCACACAGAAAAACCCCAAGGGGTAACCAATGAATAGGGAGGACAAAGGGTTGGGATGGGGGGGGGGGGGTTGGAGGGAAGGGGCAGGTTTGACCACAATGGATAACATCAAGGATAAGTTGGATTTGAAACTTTGCATGGTGGAAAATACGATATGGAAAGGTTTGCGGTAACACCATGTAATGACAATCTCTAAATGAGTTGGGGTGTGGCTCTGAAAAGAACCGTTGGTTTCAGCTCACCGTTGTGAATGGTTCTTTTCAGAACCACCCAAACTCATTTAGATATAGTCATTACATGGTGTTCCCGCAAACCTTTTCACAACATCAAGGATGGAACGAGGGAGAAAAGTTAATAACCCGAAGGTAAAAGGAAAAGGGAAAGGAGTCAATGTCCTTCAATGGATGTTTAGACCATGGGGCTGAATGATCTGACACATGATTTAGAATAAAACAAAACATGGCAGGCCTGCCCTGATACTTCACAAAGGCAACGAAGGAGATTGCTTCCACGCCCCCTGGTCATTGCTTTGGTGCCCTTGAAACAGTAGAAATTTACAATTTTCTCATAGGGTGCCCTTTAACAAGGACAAAATGCCTTGGTAACCTTGCCCTTCCAAAATTGAAGCATACAGGGCATTGTATTTTGATGGGTCAGGGCATTAAATGTTGTGTCTTTACATTTTCTGGCGAGAAGTCGTCAAAGAAGTTTGAGGCCTTAGTTCGACCAGTTCTTGATGATGTGTTCCAGTAGTCATCTGTAACCTTTTCGTCGTCAGCATCATCCTGTTGAAAAAAAGACGAATTTAAATTAAAATGATACCCTTCTGTGACTGGGGACATCTTTCCCGTCTATGATTCCCAGAAACCCACACACTTCTACTTCTACTTCATTTACACGGCAAAGTTAATAAGTTCGGATATTATAAAATAATAAGATTAGGTTAGCATGTTAAATGTCTTGCTCAACAAGGACACAAGTGCCAGGACGACTCAGTCACTACAACTTGAATTGGTGTGCTAGGCCTCAACCCACTTTGCCATGACAAGCTATTCTGAGTGACTTTTTCAAGGACACAACAAGTGCCGGGACCGAGATTCGAACCAACATTGTGATGACGCAGCCACCAGCACCACAACTTGAATGGGTGACTTGGTGAATGGAACGCTAGGTGGCAGCAGACTTACCAGGTAAATTGTCATTCTTTACGTAGTTCTGAGCATGCACGCTTTACCAAGAACAATGGATTTTACCTGGTAAGTCTGCTGCCACCAAGCAACCCGAAAGTCCCCCATTGGTGTGCTAGACCGCTTTTCCAAGACACTATTCTGACCAGTAAAGTGACTAGAACTTGAAGTCAAACTGGCTGTATAAATAATTAAATAACAAACCGACACTTGGCCCGGGCCATGGGCAAGCACTAAGCAACATGAGGAAAAGGATCGATGAATCAACAAGGCTGCCAAAGGTCTGCTAAACAAAACTGACGCATGACTGAGTTTTATTTAATGTAGATCTTGACATAAATTGTATTTCAAATTTATCTGTTTACTGTTTAGATCTGTATGTAGCAATTATAATATTATTGTCACACAGGATGGACGAGTTGTCTTCTTGTCACGTCAAGTGTGTGATGTGAGTGTCATTGTCATTGTGACTTGTCAATGTCAACATCTTCCTCTGACCAGATGACACAACAGAACTTCATGCATAATAATTTTCGAAACAGGTCAACTCGTACCTAAGTCAACTCTTACCCAAGTCAACTCGTACCTAGGTCAACTTGTACCCAGGTCAACTCGTACCCAAGTCAACTCGTACCGTACAACGTACGTTGTATGCCGAAACGGAGAATTTCCGTGCGGCGTGATTTTGTAAGCGATAGGAAATAAAAATGATGTTCTACCATCATATGGAGCTCACTTTTATTAATAATAATCTCACGAATTTCGTTTTTAATAATGTTTGTTCATCTCATTTCTGCCTTTTTTCCGCTAGGATATTCATTCAGATCCATTGTGGTTTCTTTTAAATTCCCGTGTTGAAGGGTCGCCGTGAAAGGCGTTGAGCAGACTATCAGATACACACTAGTTCTTCGTATCAAGGAGGTATAAATATTTCGACCTCCATGCTTATGAGACCAATTATTTTCAATGAAAAAATATACTATGTATAAAACGCAACCCTTCATGTTTACCTTGGTGTTTTTCCTGTTAAAGTGTTCCCAAAAGAAAATTTCATGATAAGAATTCATTCAATTCATTCATTTGCGTTATGTTCTGATTATCGTTTTCCGATTCAAACAAGTACATTTTAACAAATATACTGTTCCACTTTTTCCAACCAAAACACTTTGCTAAAGTTCTTATTATCTTTTTCCGAATAAAAAAACCCCAAAAATTCATTCTAACAATTAAGCCTATATTAAAAAAAAGTTCTCTGATTAATTTTCCCCACCGATAGGGCCTAAGTAAAAAAAAACTGCAACATGAAAAAAACCCAAAAAAAACAAGAAAACAAAATCATTGCAACAATGAATAGCTAAATGTATGATTAACAATATAAATAAATAAATTAAACTACAATATTTATCAATACGAGTAAAAAAAAATTGTAAACATTTATTTGGGTGCGAGTTGACTTGGGTACGAGTTGACTCAGGTACAAGTTGACTCGGGTACAAGTTGACTTAGGTACGAGTTGACTTGGGTACGAGTTGACTTGGGTACGAGTTGACTTGGGTACGAGATGACCCGAATTCCCAGATTTTACGTAAACAACATTATTCATTCAATTCAACAAACAAGGGGCCAGAACCACACCCTCTTCTATCCCGCTATCTTTACTGTTTGCCAAACAAAGGGCACACCTGAATATACATTTGGCATTAGCAAACACAAAATAATTAAAACAAATCAATCAATAGCTAAGGGAGCTCAAAATCGTTGCTTTATTAAGTTATTTTTATACTATAGCTCAACACTCACCCCGATCGGACTGAACGCCATTTTGCTTGTTGACGCGACACAATTTACTGTCTGTATGGGACCGGTCCCAACTGCAGTTGGGGCGGCCCAACTCAAGTGATCGGTCACCAACTAGTCTTGGTGAAAGACCTTCTCGTGCTTATTTGTCACAATTTTCCCCACATGAGGGCGCTATCATTATATGAACCGCTCTCGACGACACGCACAGCTCCACGAAGGTGAGGACCGTTCATGGATAATAGCGCCCTCCACGTAAGGAAAATTGTCAACTCAACACAAAAAGGCCTTCCACCAAGACTAGTTGGTGATTTAGCTCTGGATCCCAGCTATAGTTGGGCCGTCCCAAGTCCTCATTACAGTTTGGCCGGCAGGCGCTCGGGCAGCTGTGACACTGATAGTAATTTTGGCCGCCTATCCAATATTCCTAGAACTCTGTCGCAAAAAGGCGTCGCCGGCGATTTTTTTTTTATCATCGATTACTAAGGGACTCATTTGTTTTTTTTAAATACCATTTTTAAGGGTGTAAATTCTATAAAACAAAAAATTGCCCCAAAATTACAGCATCTCTCATCAATCTATAAGTATAATCATCACGTTGATTGGTTTGTACGTGCCAGCCAATCACAACACACGGTTTCGGGTTTTCCCCCCTTGCGCGTCCGCGCGGCCGAGTTTCATCACCGCGAGATTTCAGAACATAGTTCAGAATAATTCATTTATACTACAGGGATGTATCTTTCCTCCGTTATTTATTTTATGGTTTAATTTTAATATCGTTTGGTTCAAACTACTCAATTATTTAACTGCAACTGCATTTAAAAGTCTCTGAAGATAAAACAGAACAGATAACGATAGAATCTGTTTCAAATATAACAAATTTTAAACCATTATTTCACCCAATATCCATTGGAGAACCTGGGAGCTTCTTGATGTAAAGTAGAGGGCGCACCAGCAGAACAGTCGGACGACGTCATACGCTATTCGCCGTATAATACATTACATCTCGTCTGAGGTAGTTGATGATGTGAATCTTTGGCTAATGGTTTGTGAGTTTTAACTCTTTGGTACCTGGTATAAAAAATACATACTTTTGATAGCATTTTGACACAATCATGATGGCAGGTGTATCAGGAGAAAGTAACGGTGTAGCACATCAACACAGAATTGATAAAGGTGAGTGTTGAATATATAAATAATGCAGTTTTGTGGTCTACAAGTCTGAACTCGATTTGGCCAAAAAAGTGTCACTATTCTAAAACTTAAAAAAATGTAAAACCATGTTAACCCAGTACAGACAGATAACAACGTCAGCCCAACGACGTGGTTGGATTGGAAAAATTTGCCTTGGCAGCATTGGTTGGTATGTTCTTCTACACTAGGGAGGAGTAAGTTTGGTCGGGGCTGGTTATCTCGCCCCCTACGTACATTTAGCAAGCTCGCCATGTCCTAGCACTCGCCCCCAACAAAAAGTCGCCCCCTGCAAAGTCGCCCCCTGCAAAGTCGCCCCCTAAGTCCCCCCTGACATTGTCACGAAGCGCCCCAAACAATTTCGCCCCACAGCAAAGTCGCCCCCTAATATTAGTAATAAAGCGCCCTCAGATGTCATTAAGTTTAAAAAATAATAAGGCTTCTTTAGGTAACGGTTTTGAATTTGCGAGACCCAATATTTTAAATATCGTCTTCTAATACTTTTTAAGTGTTGAACAATATTTGGTTGATTTATTTATTGTTTTTTTCAATTTTTTTATATTTTTATTTAATTGATTAGTTATTATCTTATTAATTAAGGAATTGTTTTTTTGTTTGTGACTGTGTAAAAACCTGGGGCGAGCCGTTTGCTGGGGGCGACTTTTTTAGGGGCGAACTTGCTAAAAGTTCTGCTAATGGGCGAGATTACCAGCGTCAAGTTTGGTGTCGGTGATGACAAACCAATCTGTGAGCTTGCCTTTTTACGTTGTCTGGCATATGAAAAGGCGAGGTGAAAGGACCAAAACTGTTCCAAATCCTTATTCAATTTCTAATGATTTCAACTTTCATAACCTAATTGCTCACTCTGTCTAGGGAGTCTTCCTTTAAGTCTTCTTACTAAGTTAAGAATCTATAAGAACTAATCAAAGGAGCTGTTAAAGTATTACATCAAGATCAAGACAAAATACATATCACATTGCATGCGGGCCTGGAATTTTATCTTTGACGGGCCAGGCCATAATCCTCTCTTTGCCATGGGAAACTTTTAAAGAGCCGTCTGTGACCTAGGCAAAGACCAGGGGGGCAACAGAGGACATGACCCTGTATGACCTCATTGTGTAATTGCAGGCCTTGCATGACCTCATAACCGTTTACCAATTTCATCATGTGAATGATGTCATTCAGTAATCTCTTGAATAATATGTATGGCTTACTGAAATGTTTTTTGTTAAATTTCAGTTCAAATCGTTCATGCCGGGGAAGATGTGAAGGTGATCCAGCGCCTAGCAGTTCTACTTGAAGAGCAGCTGAAACTAGGAGAGCAAGTTGATTATCGTCGTCATTTCAAACAAGGTATACTTCCCCTCTCTGGAATTTTTTTTATCTGTACAGCTGAAGGGTACTTCACTGTCAGCGATATCCCTATTTATCTTCCAGTACGCGCTAATCCACCAATCAGAAGCTCGAACTGCTAGGGGGGATAAAAACATATATGCTACGACCTCTGTTTTATATCCTACTTCCTCTGTTTTTATTACACAGTGCGTATTGTGAAATGTCATTTTGTCACGCTATGTTTACGGACAGTACAAAAATTACATTCTAAACTTTGTGCGCGTGAACTAACGCTCTGAAATTTTAAATTTTGCAAGTTGCAAGTGAGACTGGAAGATAAATTCGTTATCACACGCACGCTCGTGAAATACGAAAACAATATAGCGCGTCTGCGTCTCATATCCAACGATATGGGACGCAGAAGCGCTATATTTTTTCGTATTCCACTCGCGCTTGTGTGATAACATAAAATATAGAACACAATGCGCTAAATGGTTATATGATAAAACACTCTCAGGTTTGTTGTATGGTTTGTTGACCCTTTGCTTGTGTGACATCACAAAGCCTAAATAGCACCCTCACCAAGTCATGATTTAATTCAATTCAATTCAAAAATGGTTTTTTAAAACATGTCTCGCAGTTAAAAACTGAATTGCACATGTCAACATCATAATATTTGTTTAAAAAAATTACATCAAGTAGAAGTTAACAAAGAAAAGGACATTAAACAAGAAATTATTATTATCTTTCTGGATCCTTCCCTTAATCCCTTTCCCCTCTCTTTTTCTATAAAATGGATATGTATTTGTCTGTACTTGTTTTATGCCTCTGAAGAAGGTCCGGTTTGGATCGAAAGCTAAGGCCATCTACCCTATTCATTATACCGGGTGTCTCAAAAAAAACTATACACTTTTGAAATGGCTGCCGAATAAAAAATAAACGATTCTGGGGAAAAGGGTTTTTGTTTATGGATAGCTTATTTTTATGGTCTCAACTTTCACATGACACCATAAAGTCTGAAAATAATTCATGATTGTGTGAGCAATGCTCACTTTTGTGAAGGGTTGAAAATAAGGCTGCGCAGGAATTAGCCTTTCCTTTGTGAGAGGTAAGTCCTTTGTAGCTTACACAATTCAATCCAAGATTTCGGCTACTTCAGGTCAATGGGTAACCTGAAGAATAAGTAGCCAACATCTTTGATATTCCTGTTTTAAAAAAACGTATTATTGAACAATCTCACAATAGAACTATCTCACAACTCATCTTACAATAACTGAAATGCGGGATGAAGGTTTTTATTCAAAGTCACAGTTGTTTAAAAACAAACACAGTTTGTAACATGGAAATTGCTACATGTACCATCACCCCATCGCGACTCACATAAAGACACCATTGAGTCTACCAGGGAAAGGTACAATGCTACAAGAACAAAAATGCATTTCCTGTTCACTTATGAATATAAAAAAAATGGTTTAATAAACCATAAACTTCACTCAGCAAACCAAAACTGATCGTATTTGAGCATGAATTTATTACATCACCCTCAATTTTGTAAGCTCTCAAGTTGGAAGGCTAATTCCTGCGCAGCCTTATTTTAAACACTTCACAAAAGTGAGCAGTACTCACCCAGCCATGAATTATTTTCGGAATTTTTGGTGTCATATGAAAGTTGAGACCATAAGCTATCCATAAACAAAAACCTTTTTCCCAAGAAACGTTTATTTTTTATTTGGCAGCCATTTCAAAAGTGTATAGGTTTTTTTGAGACACCCGGTATGTATACATTGTCAAAAATACAAATTGGTAAAAAAAAAACAATATGCACAATTATTAAGGCCGAGTTATAGTCGGTCGCGCGATGGTCGGGCGGGCGTCGGAAATCTTGACGCGCGATCATAAAAAGACACGGTTTTTAGGCCTCAGTCTTAGGATTGCGCGCAAGATTTCCGTCGCGCGACCTGCGCGCGACCGACTATAAACCGGCCTTTATATACACACAGAAATTGAGCAAATGAAGTAATTGTGATTCAGTAATTAGACAACAACACTTATTTTAGTCATGTGAAATCAGCGGTTAGCTTGGTAGGATTTAAACCCACAGCCTTGTATTTGCATGTCCTGTGCAGTCTAACCACTGGACCACTGTTGTGGTGATTAGAGCCAGAATCGGGTTCAAGTGTTCCCATGCTGTAGGACATACTTTCATACTTCTACCATTTTGAGGATCCCAGAAAGAAACTGTGCCCATGTCTGAATTGACGGCTATGGCTAGATTTCTGCATCCTCATGCATTGAGGTATAGTATGTCCTTTGCAACACTGGGCCGTAGATGTAGCCACAAAGTCGGATATGGCCCAAGGTCTACTCATCTTCCTTTAGCATCAAGCTCACACCATGGGCTTTTCTCCAAACTTGGCTTGGGCTCTGACTTGGGCTCCAGGCTCCGTCTGCTCCGTCTGCGTGCAATACGCGCTGCTCCCAAAATGCAGGTTTAATGCCAAGCTGCATTTTCACTGCGTACGCAGCTCGCGAAGCCTGAGCCAGAGCCCAAGCCAAGGTTTGAGACAGGCCAATTGTCTCAGTCGAGTACCTTTTAAAATGAGAATTTTTTTCTTTTCTTTTTTTCTGTAGATTCATCAACAAAAATAGCAAATCACATTGCTGATGTCATCTCCAATGGGTCAGAGGATAAGGGAGTGGTCTTGGTTTTCAGTGAAAAGTTCAACAGTGTTGTTTCAGAAAATCCTGCCGCCCTCGACAAAATTAAAAGTGAGACTACAAATAGTGTGTTGAATTTATGGTACTAAAGTATTGTATTTTGAACATAAAACCAATGTGCTAGGACAGATGTAGCCTAAACCATTGCTAAATCTTAACAACACCATTTCTGCAAATTCTTGGGACAAAGTATGCTGTCAAAACCTCTTGCATTGATACAAGTTCTGTGCATTTTAAAATGAATTTTGAATAAAAAGCAATGTCTTAGACAGATGTGGCCTAAATGCATGTAGAAGTACATGTCATTGCCAACTCTTAACAACACCATTTCTGCAAATTGTTGGGACAAAGTATGCTGTCACTCAAAACCTCTTCCGTTGATACAAGATATATGAATTTTCCAAAATGAGTTCATGTGTTTTTTTATCCTGATTTTTTTTTAAAACAAGCTTGTGTTTTCCTTCCTTGTACATACTAGATATCCTTTCCCGAGAAAGACACCTACTGAAAATTGCAATGGTTTCTATTGGATGTACCGGTGAGCCATTTTTCAAGCCCTGCATCCGTCTGAGCAATTATATCTCCAAATTGGAGGATGGCACAGTAGCAGAAGCCATCTACAAACAGTGGTTCGGTTAGTTTTCTCAGTATTTAATAAGGGAATCAATGTGTGGTGAAGAGGACTTCAACTAGTGGTTTAGTCTCAACGAGGCCTGGTTCTTGATAATTTTACCGAGACGAAGTCGAGGTAAATTATAAAGAACCAGGCCTCGGCGGGTTTAAACCACTAGTTGAAAACTGATTCAACACACTTTGATTCCCATTCATAAATACCTTTTCGGTCAAAAACATTGTCACTTTTTGGTCAAAAAGTAAAATAAATGCAAAAATTATAATTGTTAAATGATTTCTTTCAACACAACACCCCTCCAGCTATGAAATGGTAAAGCCCTCCGCTGTCCTCGGATAAACAACTCCTTATAAGGGAATGCTGTGCGCGTATCGCGTGATGTGGCACAACTGTTTCAGCCGTTGCTCTTGACCAATAGGAATGAAGAAACTGTCTTATAAGAACAGGTGCAAGGTCGCGTGTCACGCCCATGAATACACACTTTTTACCGGTCATGAACAAAAGTTTATACACACCCACGTGATGTGCTCTCCACCAATAGGAATAGCGAAACTGTCTGAGGTATTTATGAATGAGCGGTTAAAGCCCGGTTCATAATAATAATTGTGGCTTCTTATTTATACACACCCACGTGACGCGCTCTCCACCAATAGGAATAGCGAAACTGTCTGAGGTATTTATGAATGAGCGGTTAAAGCCCGGTTCATAATAATAATTGTGGCTTTTTATATATAGCGCACATATCCATCACCCAGTGACGCTCCTGGCGCTGTAACATACAGTATTTTCTGCGAGATGTTGGACTATGTTTGAATTATGAGACCTAATTCTGATAGCACCATGTAATGCTTTACAAGGTGCTGTGGCGCAGTTTGCTGCCGATTGGACCAGGAACATCGGGGTGAACCCCTTCTCTTATCGATAAGTGCACTGGGTTCTTTTACATGCGTTACATAACACATACTTCCTACCAATGCAAATGCGATACAAAGTTTGATGTCAGATGGCTGTTTTCACAGCAAATGTTTTGCAGCAGTTACTGTCGTGAATTGTTCAGTGTGAATTTGTGACGCCAAAAATTGCTTCGCATTCGCCGGAAGTATGAATCCGGCTTAACTTTTGTTTTGTTTTTACCCTCTACCCTCTTTAACCTTTTTCATCTCTAATCCTGCTGATCATGATGGGCATCAAGTCTGGTGCACTAAATCACTCAAACGAGGCTTTCCATGAATACAAGTTATACCATTTGATTTCACTCTTCTACAGGACCAGAAGCTCAACTGACTTCCCAGGCCGAGATGAGCAGGAACGGCTCGGTCAACCTTGATGCTGCCCAGGACAATTATGCTCCTTCGAAAGGTAGGGATAGTAGAAATGTATCAGAAAAGATTATATATAAAATAGTTTGGCAGGAAATACTGTATGTTACAGCGCCAGGAGCGTCACTGGGTGACGGATATGTGCGCTATATATAAATAGTTTTAATAACATTATATTTATCATGAGAAAGATCTGCTTACCATACTATAGGTCATTTTTTGGTAGTAAGCAGTTTGCATCAATTTTTTTCAAAAGAATATATTTACAAGATTTTGTTAGCTTTGAGAAACTGTGCTAGGGTTTTTATGCACCGAAATACTATAGCTACCATCTATGGCAAACTTTGTACAGACCCCCTTGCCACGCTACCTTATTTTTAATTTGGCTCAAAAAGAAGCGAAGCGGAGACCTAAACTCCTTATAACAAACCAGCCATACGCCACTAACAGTCGTGTCACTTTCCTACAACATTGGAATAATGAATAATAATAATAATAATAAAAATGAATTGATAAAGCGCCTTATGCTAGGCCACAAAGCGCATAAAGACACTGGACACTATTGGTACTTGTCAAATACCAGTTTTCGCACTTGGTGTATCTCAACATATGCATAAAATAACAAATCTGTGAAAATTTGAGCTTAGTTGGTGTTCAAACTTGCGAGATAATAATGACAGAAAAAACACCTTTGTCACATGAAGATGTGTGCTTTCAGATGCTTGATTTCCAGGCCTCGAATTCGTGAAAAATTCTAAAAAAAACACACCAATAATTCTTAAGACCTGGAGGGGCAAAATAAACTACAGTTCTCTTTTTTATTTGACTGTTTTTTTTTTCCTCTTTTTTTTCAGTGAAAATAATCCACGCCATGACAGACCCAGAGACTAAGACACACCAGCGCCGCCTGTCCGATGCAATAGATGCAGTGGTAGACCCAGAGCAGACCACCAGCTCCAGAATCAAGTTTGGTAAGTTTCAAAATGCGATTGAATCTTTTAGAAAAGAGAACAACAAGTCTCCCGAACCTCCGATTATCTACTCCGCGGCAGTAGAATAAAGCAAGACAGTTCCCTAAGAACCACTCTACCTGGCAAGTAGATACACACATGGTGTTACCGCAAACCAAATATACATTGATACCTCACCATGCAATACCTCAAATCCTATAAACACCCTCCTACTCGCCCAGTGCATTGACCGAATGTTTAAAGCCATATAGCTGCATTGTTTTTTTTTCAATGGCACCACACAACTGTGCACAGAACATTGCATGTGTGTATGCCTACTGTGTAATATATGCATTTACCACGAGGGCCCAATTTCATAGAGCTGTTAAAGCAGAAAATATCGCTTAAAAAAATCTTTGCTTAGCAATAATGAGCAGGATACCTGTCACACAAAATGTACATGTGACATGGAATTTAGACTGGTAACCTTTTTCTGGTAAGCATAGGTTTGCTTTGCTGAGTGTATTTTTGTGCTTAAGCAGCTCTGTGATATTGCAGGCTGGCATAGTTTATCTTTCATAGTCGAACAGTACACAGGTTTAAGGGCTTCTGCTGACGAAGTTTGACCCACTTTTTTAGGTCGTGAACCAGTCACAGATGGTTCTGATGACATGGTAATCTTATTCTAGTAAGCAAAATCGTTTTGTGCTTATTTACTTTCTTGTGCTTAAAAAGGAACACGTTGTCTTGGATCGGACAAGTTGGTCTATAAAAACAATTGAAACCGTTTTTTTATTAAATGCATATGGTTATAAAGATGTTTTAAAGGAGAATATAATGATCCACACGAGTATCACTCAAAACTGTATGGTTTTCTTTTTACGTCGCGAACTATCACGGTCGGCCATTTATGGGAGTCAAAATTTTGACTCCCATAAATGGCCGACCGTCTTATTGGATGAGGTAAAAAGAAAACCACGCAATTTCGAGGCATATGTGTGTAGATCATTGTATTCTACTTTTACAACATCTTTCCAACCATATGTATTTTATAACAAACGGTTACAAAACGCTTTTCAAAGACCAACTCGACCGATCCAAGGCAACGTGTTCCTTTAAGCACAAGAAAGCCATAGGTTTTGAGTTTCACATTGTTTTTCTTTGCAGTCCCTGACCAAAGCATTGCCCGGACTGTGCTGGGTGATTTGGAATGTTTCCAGTGCTGTTCAGGATCCATGCCCAAGATCCATGCAGTGTTCGTTTGGTGTGAAGTCATGCTAAATGCTCTGAAACAAGATACTGAAGCCAAACAAAAAGTTGTGGGTGAGTAACGTTCTGTCAGAGCCAGTGTTGTAGCCATAGTAGTGGGTGGTGCCGGACGGGCGTGCCCAGAGCTAGCAAATTTCACCCAGCACCCTTGAGCAAAATACACTGTGCTGCCTAGCACAGATTTCCCCCAGATTGCACTTCAGCAATAATGGCCCCTATATCTAAACATTAATAGTTTTGTTAAACCTATCACCCTTAGTGGACTAATTTGAGTTGAGAGTCCACCACATATTGGTTTAGCTACATGACTGGTCAGAGCCTTAAACTTGGGAGCTGGAAATGAGGGTGCTTGAATTTACCTTTGACCTTTGTCCTTTATTCTTTAGGCCATATGCTCAAGCAACATCTTAGAAATATACTGCCATGCATCTTGGTAAACTGAGTAGCGTTAACAAATAAATCAAGCTGCCCATGCTTAGTTGACTTCTAACTATGGCAGGTTTCATAGCTGTGTAACGCATTGTTCCATGTAACCGTTAGATCACTAGAAAAACTAAAATGCTGCAGGAGCTCAAATGGGATCTGCTTCAAAGACGCAGGAGCATAGCTAGACTTACTACAGTTTACAAAGAAACTCACTCCATAACTCTGTCCACCAGAGAACAATATTAATCTGGAAATCACTCCTGACACAAGTCAAAACAGCCCCTGATGGTAATAATTTGAAGTCACTCCTTGAAAAATTAAGTAAGAGCTTGCATGCATTAGGGTATGCAAGTTTATAGCCCAGTAAGCTGGTTTGTGCAGTAAAGAAATGACAAGTCAAGAGAGTGAACATTTGTAGAGCCAACATCCCTTGGGACATAAGGTTTATCGTGAATAGCAAAATATCAAGAGAGGGCGCTGTTGAACCCACACAAAGATACAGGCCATGCGTGCGCATGTCGTAGTTGACAACATACACCGCGGTAGCAAAGGCCCCATCTGCCTAACCATAACGCATGGCGGTTCTGAATCGCAATCAACCTTATGGCGCAAGATTGATTGATTGTTCAATTGATTGATTTACTTAAATCAGAATGTTTTTAACAATGAGTTATGTAAAATCCTTCTGCAGTTTTTGAAATAAAAGACATGAAGAATCAGTGAGAAGAAAAACCAAAACTTTAATAGAATAATAAGAAGAAGGAGAAGAGCACCATACCAAAATCAAAATTATTTTGTTTGGCATCCCCCCTGCAGACATCGTGTGCCGGGACACCAGTCAGCAGAAACTGTATGCCCACTTCCTCATCGGTGTGACCCGACAAGAGATAGCAACATTTAGTCAAGGGCTCTCACAGTTCCTGTCTAGGCACGGCCACATTGTCGTCCTCGAAACTTTCAGCAGCCACAGGCCAGTGAATTACGAGCCATTCGCCCAAAACTTCCTGAGCATCTGGGCAGGTATGGCGACACCTTAGAAACTTTCACCGGCGTTGCTTTTTTAGGCTGTGCGTCCATGTCAGGGCTCGAACTTTACACCAGACCGGGGTCAGGGTTGGGCCAGTAAGCTTAAGGCTGCACAACTCCGGCTATTTCATGTTTTGGGGTGGGTTTTTTAAATAAAAATACCTCACTGTGTAATACATGAATCTTTAAGCAGCGCATTGTATTTCTGGAAAATGCGCTATACAAGTCTTTCTTTTTATGTGTGGGGGGGGCGGTCTATTGGCAATTGTTGTAAGAAAGATCTTTATAACAAAATAACTTGTTTCCTCATAGGAAAATTATGTGTACTTTTATGATGACACATTAACCATTATTATTAAAACATGTGTGAATTGCTTCATCCCCTCAGGCCTACAGAAGGTTCCCAAAGACCCAGAGGAGTCTCTGGACCCAACCATGAACTCACTAGACTCCCAGGAGTTTCCTCTCACAATCCAGAAAGAAGAGACTCGCTCACGGCAGTCCCATCCCCACCAGAACAACAAGGGTGATCGCCTGGTCATGAACAACAGCTCCATCTCGCAAAGTGAGGCCGTCCGCACCCAGCAGATGGGTAAAGGGCTCAGTGATGAGAACCCTTTCTTCGACCCACAGGAAAGGATGGTGACATCCAATGGATCCTTCGATCCTCGGCTTGGGAAGGTGATGAAGTACCCCGAAGAGTTCCAGTCGGACGGCCGCTCCAATCTGCCTGAGAACTCAAGCCGCCACCACACTCTGCATGGCCTGAGTTTAGCTGACCCCAGTTTAGCCAATCGGGAGGCGGTGCCTATCAGGCAGCCGACGAATAATGTTGGCGGGAAAAATAGAATGGCGACCGGTAGCATTGAGTCGGTTTCGATGAACTGTGTCACCGGGCCAGCCATGAAGAATCCACAACCGTCAAGTGAAGGTATATTCTTGTTATCTTTAAAGGCCATTTTTTAGATATAGCGGACACATTCAAATGACACTACATTTCATATTTATTTGTTTAATTTTTATAAAAACTTTACAAAGGAATGAACAGTATGACAACCGATAGGGTTGAATTGCACTAGAACATGTACAATATAAGAGTTTCTTAAAAAGTAGCTACTTTAGGTAGTGTCCACCAAACCTCAAACAGGCTTATATAGGTTTGACTGAGAAATCACATGTAGATAAATAAAGGCCAAATCAAATGCCTGTTGGTTTCCCTCCCTCCCCCAGTCAAACAACTTGTCAATTCCTCACTACTATAGTTTCTCTGATTATGAAGATCTAACAGTAACCATTTTGCCACCATCTCTAGTTCCCTGTCTTGTAATCGTAATAGTTAATACTGATACTCAATATGCCAAAACAGCACCAGACTTGTTTTTCCTTCCATCTTCAATTCAGCGTAGCTTTTGTGATTTTATAATTTCTGGATATTCAGACAGACCTGCATTATTAATTTATAGAAGCAAACACAGTTTGGGTGACTGCGCCTTTTCTGTTGCGTCCCCCCAGAATATGGAACAATCTTTCCAACAACATCAGACAATCACCTACAATACATTTTCTAAAGACACCACTCAAATCTCATATGTTTAAAAAGAAGTGTCGTGGCCGAGCGGTTAAGAGCACCGAATTCAAACTCTGGTGTTTCTGATCAGCAGAGTGTGGGTTCGAATCCCCAGCCGTGACACTGTGTCCTTGAGCAAGACACTTAACCATTGCTTCGTCCTTCGGATGGGACGTAAAGCCGTTGGTCCCATGTGTTGTGTAACGCATGTAAAAGAACCCAGTGCACTTATCGAAAAGAGAAGGGGTTCGCCCCGGTGTTCCTGGTTGTGGCTGCTTAATGCGCCGTGGCACCTTGTAAACCCTTAAAAGGTGCTAAATAATTGGGTCTCAGAATTCATCACTGCAATTACCTATATTTCTGAAAGTTTGTATATACTCAGCGCCTTGAGTACCTTGTTTGGTAGATACGTGCGCTATATAAGACTTCGATATTATAAAAAGAGCTTACTGTGGCGTGTCATGGCCTAGCAGTTTAGAGCATTGGATTCAAACTCTAGTGTTTCTGATCAGCAGAGTGTGGGTTTGAGTCCCAGTCGTGACACTTGTGTCCTTAAGCAAGACACTTAACCATGATGCTTCGTCCTTTTGATGGGACAGAAAGCCATTGGTCCTGTGTATTGTATAACGCATGTTAAAGAACCCAGTGCACTTATCGAAAAGAGAAGGGGTTCGCTCTGGAGCTCCTGGTTTGATTGGCAACATATTGCTTTGTAAACCATTACATGGCGCGAAGGATTAGGTCTAGTAAATTCAAACGTAGTCATACCTTGCAGGAAATACTGTATATATACGACACCGGGAGCATCACTTAATAGTGACGGATATCCACACTACATAAGAAGCCACTGTTATATTTATTACTGTATGGCACCATGAGCAATGATCTTTGGAATATAGCGCCTTTAAAATGTTACGATTGATTGATATTCTGTGTGAATGGCCCACAGATAGATGTGCCTATTCCCTCCCAGCCAGTGGAGGGCAGCAGATGGGTCAACAGCCCAGCTCTCGTGTACCTGGGCAATGCTGTGGTAAGAACAAACTTGCAGCGAGTGGCTTTCCATCATTTAGTGTGTATGGAAGTTCAACGAGATCGGATTCGTCCATGAGCCAAGGTGGTGTGGACCAACCATCAACCTTAGGTATGTAGTCAATTTCTATCTCAGGCTGTGTCTTATAAGGCACTTGACACTATTGGTAATTACTCAAAATAATTGTTGGCATAAACCCTTACTTGTTAAAGAGCAATGGAGAACTGTTGATAGCATAAAACATTGTGAGAAATGGCTCCCTCTGAAGAAGCGTAGTTTTTAAGAAAGAGGTAATTTCTCACTCAAATATTAAAAGACTTCAGGCCTGAAGCCTTTTTTAGTCATCTGAAAGAAAGCAACCCAGTTTGTTTTTTAATTTGGTTCTTTCAAATCAATTTATTTATTTCAGCACAGTTTAAAAGTAAAAAGTGAAATTGTTTTCCCTGTGTGCATTTAAAACATCTTGTCTCCTTGTTTGTAGTTTGTCTGTCTAGGCTGTCTTCTACAAGCCTTGGCCTTGTCAGACTGCCTCATACCCTCGTTATTTTGGTATACATAGATTTACTCTTCCCTCCATCTTCTGTGCTTACTATTTTGCTTATTTATGTAGTCTCCTGACGATGACTAGAGCAAGCTCGTCAAAACGTTGAGACCAGTTCAAGAACTGACGTCGCACTAGTGCAGTTTATTACGATCCTATAAGCTAAAGTAGTAGTCCCAGCCAATTTTCTAAACCTTCCGCCCGGGTAGTAATTAAAAAGAACTGAGAAGTCTCCCGAACATCCGATAAATCCACTCCGAGATAGTAGAATAAAGAAAGACAGCTCTCTAAGACAAACTCTACCTTGCAAGTAGATACACACATGGTGTTACCGCAAACCAAATACATATTTATGTAAAGTTGAGTTTGATGTTATGAATTGTTGGCATGCAAAGTAAAAGCAATGTTTAGAACACTCCTACTGGCAACTTGGATAATGTTTCTTTCCTTTTTTTTTTATTTTGTTGAAAAATAGCTTGCTCGAGAGACCTGGGTGTGTCCGCCAGCGACAGCTCTCGGCAGGGACATATAATGTCCGTCGGGGACAACCCAATAAGGATTGCGTCGTCAGATTACGAGGGGCTATCAAGTGAAGCTGCTCACGAGTTGGACGATGAGCTGCGAACAGTGCATACAACAAGCCTCGGTAAATATGTGTTGCTGCCCTAAAAAGAATTTATCCGTTGACCACTATAAAGTACATGAGTAACAGTATGTGGTCCAATTTCCTACAACTGCTTGAGCACAGAAAGGTACTAAGCACGACAAATTTACGCTTACCAGAATATTGTACCATTAGTGACTGGCGTCGTACTCATTTCTGCTCAGCAGAAAAACTGTCTATCAATGTGTTCTGCTTGAGCAGCCCTATGAAAATAGGTCCAGGCATGTTTATACCAAGGTATTTTGGCCAACCCTAGTTACTCCATATTTAGACTGTAGAACTAACAGACTGGTTGTTTTGTTTTGTGTGTTTTTACATAGGTCCTGACTCGTTACCGAGGAGCGATTTACAGAGTTTGCCAAACTCTGACATCACAGGCAGTGCTAGTGTTGTACAAAGCGACCGTACAGGTGAGAAACCCATGCCAAAGCAACAAATTAACCAGTACAAAGTTGATCACGTTTTGAATATTGTATTAAAGTAAAACAGATATGTGTTGTGTTAATAATAATATAATAATAATAATAATTGTAATGCGCACATATCCACCCTGCTGGGTGTTCAAGGCGCAGTAAAACCAAAAACAAAACAAAAAAACAAAACACAATACAAAGAAAAACAGACACAACAAAATTAGTCATTGAAAACCTGTGACATAAGATTAGTTTTGAGAAGAGACTTGAATTTTGCGGTACAAAGACAAGATCGAAGATTAAGTGGTAGAGAGTTCCAGATGCGTGGCGCGGCTGAAGAAAAAGACCTGTCACCCCATGAGTGTCGAGACTTGGGTTCAATGAGGAGAAGCATAGAACTTGATCGAAGATTCCTTGATGGAGTGTAAACTTGAAGCAGTTCAGAAATATAGTGGGGAGCCTTGCCATTAAGAGCTTTGTGGACAATGAGCATCAGCTTGAAGATATGCCTTTTAAAAGATGTGATTGTTGCTGGCAACTATTTAAATGTTTCAACAAAAGTTGGTGAACTCCTCATTATTTTGTTTGTAAAAGCACCATTGGTGTTTGGAGTAGTTTTCAACTACAACTATGAGCAAGTTTGAGTGTGCCCTAGGGTTAACTTAAGGTTGACTATTTTGACTCGAAACCCGGGCTGGTCAACCATTGGTTGACTATTGTGGTCGACCATTTGAAACCAGAATCTGGGCCATGGTTCCTTCCATTGTCCCTAGCCAGTTCCATGCGTGTAAAGCTCAGAAGGGAACCAGTGACACTATAGCAAAAAGGCGGAAGGCAATAGAGTGTTGTAGTGGCACATTAACGAGTTGTTCGAGTTCGTGCGTCGCTGCGCATGTACGTTGCTGGTCAGTGATCAATCATGGGTCAACTAAATGTGTGCACCCCAACTTGCTCTATGCTTTACAGTAAAGCAATCATTTTTCACTCCAAGGTACTGGAACCATGCCCTCGGACGTCAGCAGCTGGACATGCGGGCAATCTGACGGACGTCAATCGGTGTCGTATAGGCAGCCTAAAAATACAGACAGAGTCCTGTCAGCACCTGAGGGGAGAAATCCGTTGCAAGAGGGTAGGCATTTTATTTTGGCTTTCATTTTTTGTGGTCTTTTTTGTGGTCTATCTGTGAGGGTAGAGATTGTTGATTTGAATGATTAGCAACCTGTGTGTGGTTATACATGGAAGTGTCGTGGCCGAGCGGTTAAGAGCACCGAATTCAAACTCTGGTGTTTCTGATCAGCAGAGCGTGGGTTTGAATCCCCAGCCGTGACACTTGTGTCCTTAAGCAAGACACTTAACCATTGCTTCGTTTGGATGAGATGTAAAGCCATTGGTCCCATGTGTTGTGTAAGATATGTAAAAGAACCCAGTGCATTTATCCAAAAAGAGAAGGGGTTCGCCCCGGTGTTCCTGACTGTGGCTGCTGTATGCGCCTAGCAACTTGTAAACCCTTATAAGGTGCTACATAATTGGGTCTCAGAATTCTTTACTGCAATAACCTATCTTTCTGAAAGTTTGTATATACTGAGCGCCTTGAGTACCTTGTTTGGTAGATACGTGCGCTATATAAGACCTTTTCTTGATATTATTATTGATTATTATTATTATACTTCAGCGCTCAATGAGCAGAAATGGTTGTAGTGTACAGCATTTTGAGGGGCCCACTTGGCTTGAAAAATTGCATAATACATGCTGTTATTATTATTATAACAAAGCCATGGCTTGAGTTAAGTGTACCAGACCGACCAGTCCTCAAGAGACCTTCATCATGGTGGGGCCATCTTGATTTTCTCCAATTTGAATCAATTTATCCAAACCGAGGCGGGAAGAAAAAAGATAGTCTGGTTCCCTTTTCAGTGCAGTGAATACTGGCATTCCTTACTGTGACTGTATAAAAGGAACTTGACCAAAATGGTCGCAGCAGGATAAAGGTATATCACACCCGTTTGATGTTCATGGATTTTTTGTTTGGTGCACAGGAGCTGCTTGTGGATCTTATGGATCAGTGAGTTTGCCGTTTCCAGGAGCAGCTAACAACGCTGCACAGAACAGCTTTCGAAGTAAGTGAAATATGTGTCAGTACTAAGATAAGGAAAAACCTTCTGCTAAAAAAACCTTTTTGATCTAAACCTGGAACAATCAGGCCTTATACTTCATGGAGTCAAAGACGGTGATTGCCTCAAGGCCCTCTAGTCATTGCCTTGGTGCCCTTGAAATGCTCCAGCAGAAATTTACAATTTCCTCATAGGGTGCCCTTTACAGACGAGAAAATGCCATGGTGCCCTTGCCCTTTCAAAACCAAAGCATACAGACCTGAACAGTCCTCTCCTACCTCCTGGAAAATTTGATATAATTTCATCATTTGACAAACATTATTAAAACTCGCCTGTTTGCAGTAGTGCAATAAATATTATTGTCTTTCTATATTTGCCGAGCACCATTTTCTATATGGAATGGCACAACATAAATCCTATCATTATAACTAAGACCCTTTTCGAAACGACGGCTTCGGCTTTGGATTCAGCTTCAGGCTCCATCCTCTCGTCTGAAGCCCTGAGCAAGTATGCAAAGCACGCGCAGTTTTCAAAACAACTGCGAGGCCAATCCAGCCTGAGCCGAATTGAATGCCAGAGCCGTGGTTTCGAAGAGGGCCTATAAGTGATGTAGCCTTGGTAACTGTATTTAAACTAAAATCTCAACTACAATCTGGGACTTTGGTATGCCAGATTGCAACAGACTAATGCCAGTGACGCAGAAAATTGAGTATGGTCAGGTAAATTGTTCCACAAAGAAGGGGTAGCAGAAGTAAACAATTTTTGTTCACCCCATTATGTTTTGGTGCGGGATTTAATTTCCTTAAAGAAAATGTTTATTATTTGATCTCTTCGACTCGTGTTAGGAATGATATGGTAAAACTCCTTCATGATAGTAATGATTGAACTAATCAAATATTAGGGTTTATAACCAATTTGATTTATCGTAAAGAAAGAAAGAATTGGCTTCAATTGCTTTTGGGTTGTGATCCAGGTGTGAACAGTGTGCAGTCACAGGTTGACAATGATGACCTGCTGGGAAATATAGACCAGCCGGCACCAGAAGATACTCTCCTGAGCGACTTACACCATGCGCTCATAAGAAGTTTGAAGATTCGTCTGGATCCCCCCAAGCAGACCGTTGCCGACTGGCAGGACGTCGCCAGCTACTTTGGCGTTGGCAATGTCCTCATCACCTTCTGGAAGGGCCAGAAATCGGATAGTTCCCCGACTGAGCAGTTACTGACGTGGCTCAAGGCCGAGAAACAACACCTGACCGTCAAGGACTTGAAAGACGCCCTGGTGAAAGTCAAGCGTCGAGACGTTTTGAGGTTTCTGGAAAAGGAAGGGTATGGAGCCTCCGTTTGAAGGTTTGGTTTGTCAGAGCTGTTTGTGTTTCTTTTTGCAATAATAATAATAATGATAAACTATAAGGTGCTTTAAATCCATGATTCATTCTCAAGGCAATGTCAAATTTGAAATGGCACCAAAACAAATGAAGAAAAAAATCATTTAATTTAACACCCGATGACGTCGTTAAAGGCACTGGAAACTTTTGGTAATTGTCACAGTCTTCTCACTTGGTGTATCTCAACATATGCATAAAATAACAAACCTTTCAAAATTTTAAATCAGGTGATTGTTGAAGTTACGAGAGAATAATGGAAGAAAAAACACCTTTGTTGCACAAGTTGTGTGCGTTCAGATGCCTTGAATTCGAGACCTTAGAATTCAATTCAAATTTTAGTGAGAAATTACTTCTTTCTCAAAAACTACGTTACTTCAGAGGGAGCCTTTTCTCACAATGTTTTATACTTTCAACAGCTCTATATTGCTTGTTACCAATTAAGTTTTTATGGTAGCAATTATTTTGAGTAACTACCAATAGTGTCCAGTGCCTTCAAAGCGGTGTCTTCAATGAGTGAAGAGCGAAACCATATGCAAAGTTTTAGGGTTGTGTGAGTTTGGCAATGCCAAATTATATATGGGGCAATTCTCTTTAACTTGAGTTACTTAAGTTGCCAACATTAGTGTCAGAGTAATTTACAGACATGGGAACCACTGCAGAATGACTGCCAAATAGTGCTGTCACCAAGCTTCTTCTTATTGCGACAAAAATAGGGGAATGTTAGAACAAACATTTTTTGGTAACATGTCAAACATTGTACTATATTCTTAAACAAGTGTACATAATATTTAAATTGTATAATTATTAATTTGAACCCAAGTATATGACTTTGCTTGGTAAGGTTGTTTCCTTTATTGACAAATCTTGTGGATGATTGATGACACATTCATAAATACCCCAGACATTTTCTCTACTCCTATTGGTGGAGAGCGCATCACATGGGTGTGCATAATTCTTTTGTTAATGCACACTGGAGCTCTGTTTATGCACACTGAGCTGGCTTCCACGTATCGGGTGCGTAAGATTACCACGCGGAATGCGCAAATCATAGCTATCAGCGCGTAATCTAAGCGTGCGCCCGTACACACAACCAACGCACCACAAACAGATTCTTCGCAAAGTTTTGGAAAAAACTATTTCAAACTGCGAATTTTCAATTGTTAAAGTGACTATAATTGTATCTGGAGCAAAAGGGCATTTATGAATGGGATTAAATAAATAGTGACTCATTCTTCAACGTCTGTTTAAAACCTTGCAGGGTCGTGTGCCTTTATCACACGGCCGCCGACCCTGCCGGCTTTAAACGTACCCTGAAGAACTCGTCGCTACCCTTTTATTCCCTTAATCCAAAGGCACTTTCCTAAATTCCACACGAAACACAAACTGAAGGCCAGAAATAGATTTGTCCTTTTATGTTGTGCATTATCCGTTCCAATGAAGCGCGATAAATTTGAATTACGTCTGGTACACGTGAATTGCTAAATTTAAATGTGCATGATGTTGGACCCTGGGCCCAATTTCATAGAGCTGCTTGAGCAGAAAGTATTGCTTAATAATTTTCTGCTAAGCAGAAATGAGCAGGACACCAGTCACAAAAAGTGCATGTGACACGCTAGTTTGGCTGGTAGCCTTATCCTGGTAAGCAAAATTGTCAAAACGTTTAGCCGTTTCTGAATGATGTACTGCTCATGAACACATCCAATCATGTTAAATAATGAATAAATGACTGAAACAAAATTGTGCCTATGTGTAACAAAATTACAACATGGTGACAGTTTCATAAAAAATTCCTATCATAAAAAATGCACATTAAATTGTTAAAAATAAACATCTTTTAAAAGTCTGTAAATATTTACTCAGAGGTACTAATTCTTTATAAATTTGTAAAAAGCTACTGTGGTTATGATTTGCAAGAAAGCTATTTTGAAGTTTGATGAACCCCCAACGGTTTAGCATTATATACTTTCTTTACACACGTAACTATTGTGACTCCGGAAAATCCTAATTGCATGCATATGGAAGGGGACTTTGATGGTATTGAAATACCGATCCATTAAAGCCATTGGACCCTTTCGGTACAGGGAAAAAAAAAAAAGTTCACAGATTTACAAATAATTTACAGGGTTTACAGAAGGTAATGGTGAAAGACTTCTCTTGAAATATTAGTCCATGAAATGCTTTACTTTTTGAAAAAAACGGTAAAACAATATAAATTCTCGTTGGCGAGAATTACGGATTTGTTATAAACACATGTCATGACAGGGCGAAACGTGCGAAAACAGGAGTGGGTTTTCCCGCTATGTTCTCCCGCCTCCGATGTCCGATTGAGCCTAAATTTCCACAGGATTGTTATTTTATATATAAGTTGTGATACACGAAGTGTGGGACTTGGATAATACTGTTTACCGAAAGTGTATAATGGCTTTAAGCTCCGCCCCATTGCGTATTGACCAATTACAACCAATTGCGCAACCAAAAGTCTGACAAATTAAGTCCGACATGCTTGCGCGTATGCTTGACATCCGCAGCAGAGTTGTGCAGAATGGCATTGGAGAGGCTCACATGTTCTTGCTCATCACACGATGAGCGGAGCCTAATGGATCGGTCTATTGCCAGCCTCATGTAATATGGTTTATGGTAGTAGTATTTTTCCAATTTCCAGGCAAAAACATGCAAGGCCTTTTGACCAACAAGCTCTGACCCATGCCGATAGCTACTTAGGTTGTGTTGAAGACTAGACAGACGTGCATGATCTAGCCCGCTGTAGCAGCCAGTTTGTATACGCTGTAGCAGCCATTTCGGATGCGGCCTTAGTTCAAAATAATTTAATTCCTCTCTGCTTTCACACTGCCTGATGCGAAAACTTTGATACACAATTAATTCTCTCCATGGGTCAATAACCCTTGACCCCTAATACTTGCAGGGTTGGTCTTGAAATGAATCAAGCACTCTACGCAAGTCAACTCCAGATGAAAATGTTGTAGTGTGAAAAGGTGAGTCACACTTAACATGAGTCAAATCCATGTCCAACTCACTGAAATATGTGGTGTGAAAAGACTTACACGTATACATGTAGTTGTATTCTGCTTGGTATGCCCTTTGTTTGGTTATCTGTCTAGTTACCATTGGGGCCGCAAGCAGATTGTCCCAAACTGCCCAAACGGTTGCATGATTTGACCTAGTTTCAATCATTTGATAAATTTGATGGACTCTGTTTCAAAATTAGCACCCAGGTGATGACAATTTAACTTATTATCATTTATGAATAACGGGTGCAAATTTGCAGATAAAGGTCTAGTATCTTTTTCCCAGAATTGTCCACAAGGAAACCGATATGTTCAAAACCCGGCAAAATCACCCATGTTTTTTTTATCAGCATTGTGTAGGGCAAACGCAAAAATGTGGTTCTACTTAGTTAAGAGGTCAATTGTTTTTGGAGTCCGTATTATGTTGATTCATTTAGTGCGTGGAAAAAAATGAAACATTTGTAAATACAATTCCCTCGTCAAGTAAAATACACATACAATGAAATATTTGTGTGGCTTTTAAAGCCAAAAATACTTGCCTATGAAAGGAAACAAGATTACATTTTCATTGATAAAATATAAGAGCTTAAAAAGTTAGATTTTTGTACAGTCTTTATAATTTTTCTTGCAAAAATACATTATACATGTAGGTGTATTACTAAATCAGCTGCACTTTTGTTTTATTTGCTTCGTTTAAAATATAAAACTGTACAAACTAATAAGTAAAACAATAGTTTTCATTTCAAAATAATATTGGCTATCCCACGGGCGCAAGTGAAATTTGAAGAAAAAAAATAGCATGTCTGTGCACCCATGTACAATGAGGTCGACAGCCAAGTTGTAAACCTGGAATTGGACAAAATAAGTGGTGTTTGAAGATTTGCATGGTGTAAAGGATAAGAACAAACTATAGATATTAGTAAGCATGTGGGTACAACCATATATTAATTCTCTTTTGAGGGAGTGTTTACTCTGTATTGGAGACCAAACCAGCTATTTTTCAAAAGAGAATAATTACACACAAGTTTACTATTATTCATATTTTGCTCTTAGACGTGATACATTTTTGCTGTATTCCAGGAGCTAGTGTGGGATAACAAATTTGTTCTCCAGCAAACAAAGAAAAGTAAGAAACAAAAGAGTTTTATTTTTACTAAAATGTTTCCTAAAGAGGGCGCTCAATGGTCTTCAGTTTTGTAATAAACCATAAGCGAAACTTACTGTGTAAATTTAAATTCCATTTTGAATCAAACATAGAAAATTCCATTTTCATAAGGATTCAGGTTTTTCCCGTGGCTATTGACCAATCAGCAGTGAAGATTCAAGTTTGCTGGAGGATAAACTTAACTGAATACTTTCTCTCACTTTACCTACTCATAGGTAATTCCTTTGTAATTTGTCCCTTATCTAGAAATTAATTACAAGTACTTCAAATGCATATAATAATTAACATTTATTACTGCCAAGTGAATAATGACAAGCTAGATTATTTAGTTTTTCCCAACTTATTTGTTAACATGCGTGTAGTTCCACCTTATGTATGCATAATATCGACTAAATTTGTATCAATCATCAAGCCAAGGTTTAAATTTTGTGTGGTGTATTCTGTTTAATCCTTTGTTTTGTCTTTTAGTATCGAGAATTCAGCGATGGTATTGGAAACGTGAATGGGGTGTTAAAACCAAGGTTTGGTTGGGTGGTGCATGTAACAATACTCCTAATAATGCTAGGTTCTTATATTATAAGTTATTACACAAGCGCAAATGGAATACGGAAAAATATAGCGCTTCTGCGTCCCATATCCAACAAAGGCTATATCCTTCAAGCATACTTGGCGCGTGACACAGAACACACAAGATGTAGGTAGTGATATCATCCGGGCAATATAGGTTTTTATCACCACTCCATTCTGCAATTCTGATTGGTGGATTAGGGCGTACTTGAAGATAAAGCATTTTATCACAGCCCTAAGGGCATATTAAACAGGCATGATATTCTTTCTACTTAAGTCTGTTTTCCCGACTTTTTTTGCCGTTGGAAAAATCTGACAAACTGTGGTTAAATAGCCTGAAATATCTATAAGAGCCTACACCAAGTGTACATGTTTGTCAGTCCTTGTACTGGATCAAATATTCCTACTTTTTCCAAGGATCTAATATCATGCCTGATCAAAGTGCTCAGGATTGTGTCCTGCAAGGTATGTGGAGCTTTATGAATTATGAAACCTGTTCCTTAAAGGGAAGGTACACGTTTGGTAATTACTCAAAACAAATATTAACTTAAAAACTGACTTGGTAACAAGCATTGGAAAGCTGTTGATAGTATAAAATATTGTGGAAGACGACTCCCTCTGAAGTAACGTAGTTTTTGAGAAAGAGGTAATTGCTCACTATAATAATAAAAGACTTCTAGCTAGAAGTCTTTTATTCCTATCTGAAAGCACACAAATTCGTCCAACAAGGCTGTTTTTTCTTTCATCATTTTCTCGCAACTTCGAAGACCCATTGAATCCAAATTTTCACAGGATTGTTATGTTATGCTTATGATGGGATACACCAAGTGAGAAGACTGGTCTTTGACAATTACAAAAGGTGTACCTTCCCTTTAATAGCACCATGTGCACATAACGTAACTTGCAAAGTGTTACTTTAAGGACGGTTAAAAATCTATGAAAGACAATAATCTTATCTGGCCTCAGGCCAATCAGAGAACCAATAAGCAGTCAAGTTTCCCTACTGGAAGAACCCTTCACCAAATACACCTTTCCAAAGCTGCTTATGCCAACTATAAACAAATCTTGCTACACGGAAAACACTATCACCAGCCAAAATACCAAGTAATGAGCATTGCCTCAACACTGGTTGCCCACACAACTCTGCTAAGCAAGTCGTGGTTCAGCTTCAGCTACACCTTTTAAGAGCTGCTTACAGATCATGCCAAATATCAACAAATCTTGCTCAGCGTAAACAGATTACCAGCCAAGTAATGAGCATTGTCTCTTCACTGGTTGCCTGCACAATTCTGCTAAGCAACTCCTGGTTCAGCTTCAGTTCATACACCTTTCCAGAGCTGCTTACAGATTTGTGCCAAGTATAAACAAATCTTACTTAGCGGAAACAGATTACCAGCCAAGTAATAAGCATTGTCTCTTCACTGGTCTTCACAACTCTGCTAAGCAACTCCCGCTGCAGCTTCAATTCATGACCGTCTGCCGTTCCACAAGCTTCCTGAAGACGCCATCCTCGACTCTCATCAGTTCCTCATAGCTTCCGAGTTCCACCACGCTTCCTTTCTCGAGGACGGCGATGTTGTTGGCTCGTTTAATGGTGGACAGACGGTGAGCGATGGTGATGACCGTTCGCCCGACCATGAGCCTCTCTAGAGCTTCCTGGACGAGATACTCGCTCTCTGCATCCAGAGCACTGGGGGAAAGCAGAAAAAACAAACCAGAGTTACTTCAAGCATTTTTTTGTCTTAAATTTACAGACAACCCAGCGTCAATAATTCAGGTAAGTGTACTAGTGGCATTTAACCCCCTAATCTAAAAAAGAGCAAAGAAACTTCAAGTGAAAAAACAACACCAGAGTCGCATCTCTTGTGTGTTTTCTTTCGTCTGAAGTTTACAGACGACTAATAATCCAAGTAAGTGTACTAATAGCATTTATTCCCCTAACCTAAAAAAGGAGAACTAGTACACAAACCTTACAGGAATGCAGCAACAGAATGCACTTCATGTACTTATGATTCACAGGCACACACTGTGTTCAAGAATACCCTACATTGTTCTGATGAAATTTATTCTATTGACCCCCTTTCACCAGTGTCGCACACAGCTCCTGTTTGCTATGCTGGCCATTTTAGGAGTCAAACTGCACTAAACTACACTAGGCACTAGGGAATATTGACTCCCGAAATGTCGCAAATAATATAATTTTTTATGATGACGTCAGGTTAACAATTCCTAGAAAAGCGTTTTATAACGGAGTACAGCTAGAAAAGTACTTTCTTGCCTAGCCCTTCCATTCTGAGATTTTACCTTGTAGCTTCATCCAACAGGAGGATTTTAGGGTTTTTCAGTATAGCTCTTGCTAGTGCTATACGCTGTTTCTGACCACCTGTGGAAAGAAAAAAAAAATAAGTACAATATGCTATTTGAAGATGATCTCAAATTTAAAGATAACTTGGTGCATTAAGATTTTTTGTCAGGTAACATTATAAATAATCTCTCTTGGTAATAATAATATAAATACACAGTTCTGATGTAGCACCATGTAACCGTTTTCAAGGCGCTGTGGTGCAATCTGCAGGCAACCACACCGGGGGAACCCCTTCTTATAACGATACTGGGTTCTTTCACATGCACTGCACAACACACAAAACCAATCCAAAGGACGATGCAACAATGGCTAAAGCCCCCTTGCTCAAAGACACAAGTGTCAAGACCAAGTAAGACTCCAACCCACACTCTACAGTTCAGAAACACCAGAGCTTAAGTCAAGTGCACTTGACAGCTCAGCCACGACACATCGAAGAAGAATTTTGATCAGTTTCGTTTGGAAAAACTACTCCGCCCCCAACAAATTAGTACCTGAGAGCATGAGGCCCCTTTCGCCAACCAACGTGTCAAACTTCTCCGGGAACCCATTGATGAAGCCAAGGGCGTTGGCAGTCCTGGCCGCGACGACCAGCTCCTCGTGAGTAACTGCCTCCGGGTTGTTGGCGCCGTACGCTATGTTCTCTCCTATTGATGTGGAGAACAGTATCGGCTCCTGAAATTGAAATCAAGTCTCGATTTGATACCAGGCTGTAAATCGCAGAAATCCACTTGCCATATGAAAATTTAAATTGATAATCTAAATAGGTACCAGCCAAAATGTCATTCGGTGTTGATTTCTTTTGGATGATTCCCTTTTCGCTCGGCAAATCAATTTAATCAAAATGAAATGATAATAAAGATCATTCTGTTCTTTTCAAATCACGGTAAAATGTTGTTCTGAAAATACTTGACAATGTTCAGTATTTCTCTTTAAATCTGGGCCCAATTTAATAGAGCTGCTTAAGCAGTAAATATTGCTTAAAGGTTTTCTGCTAAGCAGAAATGGGCAGGATACCAGTCACAAATTGTACTTATGGCATGGTAGTTTGGATGGTACCATTGTTATGGTAAGCTCATTTATGGATTTGCTTAGCTACTTTTTGTGGTTAAGCATGAAATTGGGACCTGGTATCGAATATGGTTGAAATTCTTCACATGGAACACTTAAAGCACTCTGCATTGAGCTGTCATTGGTGTCTTGTAATGTATATATTGTGTTTACCTGGCTAACAGTTCCTATCTGCCATCTTAACCATTTAGGACTCAAGCTTCTTATATCTTCTCCATCTAGCATTATCTGACCTGCAGACACACATACACAAACATATTAGTAAAAGCCATCAATCAAGGACTTCCTTTTAATAATAATAATAATAATAATAATAATAATAATAATAATAATAATAATAATAATAATAATAATAATAATAATAATAATAATAATAATAATAATAATAATAATAATAATAATAATAATAATAATAATAATAATAATAATAATAATAATAATAATAATAATAATAATAATAATAATAATAATAATAATAATAATAATAATAATAATAATAATAATAATAATAATAATAATAATAATAATAATAATAATAATAATAATAATAATAATAATAATAATAATAATAATAATAATAATAATAATAATAATAATAATAATAATAATAATAATAATAATAATAATAATAATAATAATAATAATAATAATAATAATAATAATAATAATAATAATAATAATAATAATAATAATAATAATAATAATAATAATAATAATAATAATAATAATAATAATAATAATAATAATAATAATAATAATAATAATAATAATAATAATAATAATAATAATAATAATAATAATAATAATAATAATAATAATAATAATAATAATAATAATAATAATAATAATAATAATAATAATAATAATAATAATAATAATAATAATAATAATAATAATAATAATAATAATAATAATAATAATAATAATAATAATAATAATAATAATAATAATAATAATAATAATAATAATAATAATAATAATAATAATAATAATAATAATAATAATAATAATAATAATAATAATAATAATAATAATAATAATAATAATAATAATAATAATAATAATAATAATAATAATAATAATAATAATAATAATAATAATAATAATAATAATAATAATAATAATAATAATAATAATAATAATAATAATAATAATAATAATAATAATAATAATAATAATAATAATAATAATAATAATAATAATAATAATAATAATAATAATAATAATAATAATAATAATAATAATAATAATAATAATAATAATAATAATAATAATAATAATAATAATAATAATAATAATAATAATAATAATAATAATAATAATAATAATAATAATAATAATAATAATAATAATAATAATAATAATAATAATAATAATAATAATAATAATAATAATAATAATAATAATAATAATAATAATAATAATAATAATAATAATAATAATAATAATAATAATAATAATAATAATAATAATAATAATAATAATAATAATAATAATAATAATAATAATAATAATAATAATAATAATAATAATAATAATAATAATAATAATAATAATAATAATAATAATAATAATAATAATAATAATAATAATAATAATAATAATAATAATAATAATAATAATAATAATAATAATAATAATAATAATAATAATAATAATAATAATAATAATAATAATAATAATAATAATAATAATAATAATAATAATAATAATAATAATAATAATAATAATAATAATAATAATAATAATAATAATAATAATAATAATAATAATAATAATAATAATAATAATAATAATAATAATAATAATAATAATAATAATAATAATAATAATAATAATAATAATAATAATAATAATAATAATAATAATAATAATAATAATAATAATAATAATAATAATAATAATAATAATAATAATAATAATAATAATAATAATAATAATAATAATAATAATAATAATAATAATAATAATAATAATAATAATAATAATAATAATAATAATAATAATAATAATAATAATAATAATAATAATAATAATAATAATAATAATAATAATAATAATAATAATAATAATAATAATAATAATAATAATAATAATAATAATAATAATAATAATAATAATAATAATAATAATAATAATAATAATAATAATAATAATAATAATAATAATAATAATAATAACAACAACAACACGTTTTGATGTAGCGCTTTTCACACCCAGAGGACGTCCCAAAGCATCAAAGCGCTTCTTATTATTACCCCTGGTCACTGGGCCTTAAATCACTCCTTAAACCATCTCAGCTCCCTGGTGGGGAGTATGCAGCCTGTGCAACATTAATATGCGCTACTCGGCTAAATCAATCACAAGAACCATCTCTGCCCTCACAGGTACCCATTTACTCCTGGGTTGAGAGAAGCAATTATAGTTAAGTGTCTTGCTCAGGGACACAAGTGTCACGACCGGGATTCGAACCCACACTCTGCTGAACAGAAGCATCAGAGCTTGAGTTTGGTGCTCTTATCCACTCGGCCACGACACCCCACTTTGTTCTTCCAATGTTTGGACAACAGAGGTCGAGTTGGCGAAGTGGTATCTTTCCTCGCCTTCCAACTCTACGATCCTGGTTCATATTCTGCCGGGGCACTATGTGGATTGGGTTTCAGTCCCTACCTGATTGCCTGGGCTTTCCATAGAATACCAAAATACAAACAAACCCAGACAAGGAACAACTACTGCAACCAGTGATCCCATTTTTGGTGAAAACATAATTGGTTGGTTAAAAAAAACCATTATTACGTCAGTAAAGAAAGATTAAATGAAGATCTATATGAAGATGGCTAACCATTTATTTATGAATATAACTTGTTTTTAACCTTACACCAATGTGTCGTAAGCACTGTATACTTTTCCCCAGGCAAATCCCTCGGGTTGGGATTCAAACCAACAACCTTTGCATTGCTAGAGCAGGGCCCAATTTCATAGAGCTGCTAAGCAACAAAATTTGCTTAGCATGAAATTTCTTCTTTGACAAAAACAGGATTACCAACCACATTTCCATTTGTTGCATATTGCGTGTTACTGGTATTCAGCTGTTGTTTGCTTATCCTGAAAATCATGTGGAAATTTGGTTGGTAATCCTGTTTTTATCAAGGAAGAAATTTCATGCTAAGCAAATTTTTGTGCTTAGCAGCTCGATGAAATTGGGCCCAGATGTCTTACCACAAGAGGCAGTAAGAACTCTATGTGTAAGCAGGGGTTATTGCAATGATTTCATAGATGTTTTTAAAAGTTTAAAACCTATATGGGAAAACAAATTATATTCTTTAACCCAATGCAAAACTAACATCTTATTAATACGTTTATTTATATAAATTTTTTCAAAACTGAATTTCCCCAGATATCACTGGATATATTCAGACAGCCCAATACCTCGATCAGCATCATAGTACCGCAGCAGCAGAGACCCCAGGGTAGACTTCCCGGATCCACTGGAGCCAACTACAGCAGTAACAGACCCAGCAGGCACGGAGAGGCTCAGATTGCTGAAAATGGGGATGTCATCTCTCTGAGGGTAGGCAAAGTCAATCCCCTTAAAATCTAGCTGTCCTTGGAGGCTGGAGGCACTTGGGATAATACCATCTGGGAGGAAAGTTGGGGGGGGGGAGATGGGATGGTGGGAGGTTATTAGGAAGGTGATGATTTTAAATTCTGTGTACCATTTCTATTTCTAGACTTTTTAATGCAATACTCGGTTCAAGGTTCATCATCGAAAGAAGTCATTACAAAATACAAGGTAAATGTTACACAACACATAATTGAGGAACTTTGAATGCACTACAGCATTTTCTCCTTGGTAAAGGGCACCCTATGAGGAAGTTGTAAATTTCTACTGGAGCATTTTAAGGGCACCAAAGCAATGACATGGGGGCATGGAGGCAATCAATAAGTATCCGGCCTGAAAAGTGGCACTGCCGAGGGATCCATTTAAGAAGACACTAAGGAGACATTGCAAAACAAAAGTTTGATAAAACCTTCACCATGCTGCAAACCACCTCTTTCACAAACTCATCGACATGAAATGGAGGTTAAGAAGGGCAACGTAGACTGGCACCTTTTGGGGGTGCAAGATTTACACTTCCTGATTACTGGTGGATTCAGGGTACATTTCAAAGACATTTGCTGAGGGCATGTCCGAATTGGTAGCAACAGCTAGGGCTGCTACTAGATTTACGCGTGATTATGCATTAAGGTATAGGACATTCTTAGTAACACTCTAAATAGCAACAGCCGTAGCTGTTGAAGCCAGTTTGGATACGGCCTAAATGTACCCCTCCGACCCTCACTGATCTCTCTTTTGTATTTTTTTTCTTCACCTTTCAGTGGAATGGTCGGTGTCCTGTCGAGGATTTCCCAAAGCCGTGTACTAGCACCCAGACCCTTCATAAGCTCAGAGTAGAATGAACTGATTCCTGCAAAGAGAGAACAAAAAATTCCACTGGGAAATAAAAAGGTAGTTTAACTGAAATCTCTCACACATTCACTCTTGCTTTGCTGAGATATAGAACAAAGAGCCAATCCAATAGCTTTATTCCACGAACTGTATCTCATTGGAACTCCTTGCCAAGGTCCAATAGTTACATAAGAGATGGTGAACACCCATACCACCAGGGAGCTGAGATGGTTTAAGGAATGATTTAAGGACCAGTGACCAGGAGTAGTAATGTTGGAGCGCCATGAGTGTCACTGCGTGACGGAACTGAGCGCTATATAAGAAGCCATTATTATTATTATACCCGATACGGAAGGTGTCAGGCATATTGGTACCGCTTGTTGACCATCTCAGATCCCGTCTGGAGGTTGCAAAACAAAAGCTTGCCCCCACACCATGTGACATAGCAACACTGTCTAATCTAATTTGAGTGTTAATTTCTGACCATTCATGTCACTGAACCACACATTATGCAAAAACTAACTCGCAAGTGGCTCATTTAAAATTACCTCCTACGGATATGCCAACGTATGCAGCGTATAGGAGAAACGAGGACAGACTGCCCACTGTGATCTGAGCATCTTGCATCATGGATCCGCCATTGTACAACACAGCCAAGATGATGAAGTTGCTGGAAAGGCCCATCTGAAAGGGTCAACGGTCATAGGTTATATGTCAGATACGTCCTCAATGGAAGACTTTGAGACACTTGGTAGTAGCAGACCAGCCTTGCTAAGAAATAGGATTCAAACTGCCTCTAGCTACCAGGCAAACTGTGGTTTACTGGCAAGACATCTACTCCAGTAATATGCCTGTGTTTTTTGTTCACAGGACTCTGGAAAAGTATGAAGTATACAGGCATGATATTTGGTCCTTCGGAAAAAAAGTAGGAACATTTTTATAGGGCTGACCAACAAGTAGTGTAGGCTTGGACATTTCAGGCTACTTCATCACATTTTAACCGAATTTTATGCAAGGGCAAACAAATTGAGAAATCAAACTGAATTAGGAAGAATACCATGGCCTGTCCTGCATTTGATTAATGTCAAATCAATGTACTCAAAATGATGAACCATTCTCTTACCGCAGCGTAGAATGCACCCCAGAGAAAGGACTCCCTGGTGGCAAGATTCAAGACGTTCTGCACAGCCACCGAGTAGGCCCTCTTCTCCCGGTCCTCTTGAGCGAACGCCCTCACAGTCCGAACGCTGCTGACCTTTTCCTCTGCAACCTGACGAGTCAAGAAAGAAGGTAGGGTTACTCTTAGACTGGTCCCCTGTCCTTATCCAAGGACAGGTTTTGGTTAATGTGTACACATGTACATCGGATTTAACTGCAAATCTTATAAAGGCCACATGAAATGATGCAAGGTCAAAGGTGAATATGTAAGTGGGCTCAACAGGAGAACTCTGGCATAGTTCTCAAAATGTGAAGTCATGTTCAGGCTAGGTTACTCTGGGAACTGGCAAATACATGTATTTTGTTTCCAACATTGTTGGCAAATTCACAAGGGCAATACTCACTTCAGTAGACTTGGCCAGGACGTCCTGCTTTTGCTTGGAGACTGTGCGAAGAAATCTGCCATAAATGACTGCGACGACGGCCACAGGGGGCACAATGCTCAGGACAATGGTGGCAAGTTTAGCTGAAGAATAAAACTAGGGGGGAAATTTGAAAAACGACATCAGTGAAACTTACAGACTAGTTCTACAGAAGTAACAACGATTTAAGCAGCACCAAGGAGTATTTTAAAACCGAGAGTCAAATTTTACTATACACTGAAAAATTGTGTTTATTTTAGTTGCAGCATTTGAAATAAGCAACAATGGGATCTTCAGATGTTATTTCCTTAAATTTGAACACCATGTAAATCTGTTGTAAGTAAACAATCTGGACACCCATGTATTTAAATTTCCAACAAATTTTCCCCCCTTTTCCCAAATCCTGGCTTAAACCTTGGGTCACATAATAGCAAAAATCCCCAGGGAGTGTGGGTTAATGTAAAAGATAGACATCCTGTATAGAAATTCTTATTTTTTTTTTTACTTTTTAAAAACTTATACAACTTTACTTATCCAGTTTACCATCATGCCAACTCCCCCCATTGCTTGAGCCAACGCCCGCAGCCCGGCCGAGATGTTTGTAGTGACCGAGTTGCCGATAACCGTTGTGTCAGTGGACAGTCTATTCACCAACTCCCCGGTTCGAGTCTTGTCAAAGAAAGCAATATCTTGCTTCATGATTGAGTTAAAGACAGACTCTCGCAGACGCTTGACAACGCGCTCACCTAAAAAAAGAAAAAAAGATATTCTTATAAAAATATGCCTGTGATTTTTTTCACACAGCTCGGGAAAGTAATGAGTATACAGTGCTATTGGTTTACTCACATCTGTTTATATGGGTAAAACTAAAATTAATTGTGGGGTCCTGCTATTTTTGTTCTGTTATTCCCTTTTTTGAGAAAATTTCCTGTGGGGTAAAATTGTAACAAAGACAAACTTGTGAGGTAGCACTGTTCTCTTGTTAAAAGTAAGTTGGCGTGTGACACAAAAAACACTTCCTACCACAAGATGTACAATAGTTCACAAAGATAGTCCTAACTTACATTATAACCAGTCCTAGGACAACTAACTCGTCCTAACTCAAGATAAGACTAGTCTCTTTGTGAAATCCCCACCCCCCCCCCAAACTATATTCCATGGCTGCTGACCTGAAGTATACATCAAGTAAATACGTCCGAAGTTTGCGACTGCACCAAGTAAGAACACCACAGACAGGACACCACAGAGCTGGTTGAGGTCGGCCATCATGTCCACATTCACACCGTCCGTGGATCCATTGTATATGACATCAATGACCTTACCCATAGCAAATGGGATGGCCATGGTTACACTGCTGGAGATAGCCAGCAAGCCAATGGCAACTACCCACAGAAAAGGAAACAAATACAGAATTATCATCAATTTCATTAAGCCTGTGAGAACAGAAAATTGCTAAGCACAGCAAGATTGTGCTCAGCAGAAACAGATTACCAGCCAAAATACCATACAGTTTACAATACATTGAGTGCAGCTGGTATCTACAGTTTTTGCTGAACAAAGAAATCTGCTAAGCAAAACATTCTGCTTTTGCCACTCTAAAAACAGCGTTTGGGTTTCTGAGATTAGATTTACAGCAAATTTTACAGCAAATTTGGAAACAAATGGTGAGTGGTGAACACCTTCGTTTTATGCAAACACAACTTCTTCAGCCCACAAAGTTTGATTGAGGTTTAATTTGCAATTAAGTGATGTGAGATAGTGTGAAGAGGAATGCTTTCTTAAAATGCAGTGAGCTGTAGTAGGGTCATTTGCTTATTTCATGGTTTACCACAACCCTACTTGCCCTACTTTGTTCAAAACAAAAGGCAGCTGGGCTATGGTTGCCACAACTACCATCTGCAGACATTGAGGGGTGACTCCCTTTCTGCTTTTGTTCTCCATCTCACACAGAAACAATACTGTTGAATGTTTGTTTTCTTTCTTCCAATGTTTACAGCCAGCCCCCCCCCCCCCCATGCAAAAACACCACTACCACTCAGTGTGTTTCAATAATCTATACTGAGCTGTAGTTACTGTTCATGTTAGTTGGTGTGCAATCTAACATACCCTTCACAGGAAAATCATAACAGGCACTTAAGAACAGGAGCAGCTTGACACAGCACTACTGGTTTATTTGTTTCTTCTTGGTTGCACTTTCGAATCTTGTCCCAATTTCTAGACACTTCAACTACGCACAGGCCAAGAAATATAAACACATATTAAATTTACCAGTTAATCTTGACGTCTCCGGCTTAGCTAGCGACATCAATCTGGACATCTCTGACACTTTAGGCACAATGGTTTTAGTAGTAGCTACTGTCTTATCATCCTCCTTGGATGGAACGGGTTCTGTTGAGTACGTCCTCCACATGCCTAGGCACGGCGTAAGGGGGCTAGTAGAGCGGCCCCTAAACCAGGAGCCAGAAGCCTTGACCCCTGTCATCCCGGACAGGCCCAGAGGTAGATGTTTAGTTCTGTGAGTTACCTTGGATGCCTTCATCGGCAACCCAGATCTGGAGAACATTCTCATTGACGATAAATACAACTTTCTTGAAGATGATGTGTTGTGGACTCCAGTTCTTGGAGATGGCTTTGTGATGCAGCATTTTGTGGGGAGTGAGCATCTCATCAGCAGATGAGACGCTGTGAGTGATGTTCGTATCATTTTGTGGCTCAGAGTGCACAGCTGAATGACAGTGACAGCAATTTCAAATCAGTTCTTCAACAACTCTTCCCACAAAGAAACAGTCAACTAATGACTATCATCTGATCTCCTGTTAATTTTGTTTCCTTCGGGATAAAGTAAAAAAAAATGAGGAATATTATTGTTATTTAAATTCCTCAAATCATTGTTAGTACTGAACAAAATAAAGTCAAATCATTCAACCATCAGGGTTTAAAAGTATATTTCATACAAAAGAGACTACTTGATTTTGGATCAACATCGGAGGAAGGAAGAACCAGTCAACAGGGGGGCTTTTCACCATGTTCACTAAAATGCTGCCTTCTTCGCGTCTGCGCCCTGTGCATGCTGGATACCCACCAGATGGAGTTTGCACAGTAGCACAGATACAGATACATGATAAATCAAGTTCATTGCTCTACTATACTAATAATGATCAAATTCAAACAACAAGAGGAAGTTACTTTTGGCACTTTTTGGTGTAGGAAAACAAAAAAACTGATTCTGATTGAGGAGAACTTTCCGTATGGCGCCACCACTTGTTCACTCATTTTTACAAAAAGGGATATATCAATCAGGTAAATTAGATACTATAGTATTTTATTTCGAATGAAAAAGTGGTGGCGCCATACGGAAACTTTTCCAACCGCCGAGTCATTCTTCTGTTCTGGGGCGGGACGAAGGTCGGTCGCTTCTCTGTCCTTACTCTATGGTGGTAGTACCACTGGTACGTTCTTCTTGCAGAGGATGGAACTGTAATCATTCCCTGCCGTTGGATTTGGAGACATTAAACCATGACCTAACTGAGCGATGATAACGGTTACATAAGCAATCCCATTAATAATAAAATGTGTTTCATCATTCACCGTCAATCAGAGTATCACAACAACAGTTAGCTGATCATAACGCACAGTACAAATGGCATCTAGTTTTGTGCAGGACGTGTGTTTATTTTTTATCTACCGTTTAAGTCTTATAGCGCCACCAATTGGCAAAAACTCAACACTTTTAGGGGGAGGTGCAGTGCACCCCGCCCACAGTGGGAGGAGCTCACACATGACACAGGCAATGATATCTGAGCCCTCAAAAACTGTCGAAACTCGTTATTTGTTTGAACGTTTACAAAACATCAACCGTCAAAAACGGGACATGTTTTCTTCATATATGTATGCAAAGTAAGTTAAAAGGTAAATGAATCTATCTCACGTTTCAGACCCCTTTCACTTTCCGGAATATATAATTAAGTTCAATACAATTGCACAGTTTGTTTATGTTTCCTTTATGCATTTAATAAATTAATAAACATTTCCTTTGAACAATCTAACATGATATTTCACGGAAAGTCTTTGGCATTCAAGTCTTGAACAGTAGCATTAAGAATGTCTGTCGATTTCTATGGCTATGGGAACAGAATGTCATCTTGAGAATAAAAACATGTGTAGGCCTAATTAATCATTCTTACCCGCAACTTTTATTTTTCCAAAGAAAAATATACAATCAACTCACAAGAACTCGCAGTGTGAAACGAGATGCAATGTATTTTGTTTGTCATTTGTAATATCGTCTGCTTATTTGTAATTATAATATTGTATTAATTAATCAATTACTCCAAGTTAAAGGAACACGTTGCCTTGGATCGGACGAGTTGGTCTATAAAAAACGTTTGTAACCTTTTTTTTATTAAATGCATATGGCTGGAAAGATGTTTTTAAAGTATAATACAATGATCCACACAAGTTAGCCTCGAAATTGCGTGGTTTTCCTTTTACTGTGCGAACTAACACGGTCGGCCATTTATGGCAGTCAAAAATTTGACTCCCATAAATGGCCGACCGTGTTAGTAGAGGAGGTAAACGGAAAATCGAGGCTAACTTGTGTGAATCATTGTATTCTAAAAAAAACACATCTTTCCAACCATATGCATTTTATAAAAAACGGTTACAAACGCTTTTTATAGACCAACTCGTCCGATCCAAGGCAACGTGTTCCTTTAATAAAAATAAATATCTAGAACCAATTGAATGCAGATTCTATCCTGTTTGCTAACTATGTGCATTACAAAAACAAAATTGACCAATAGTACTACATGCATCACTGTAATATAAACGACAAAATTGCCGAAATCGAGGCGCCAACACATTGAAAAAACAAAACACTGAGCGTTCAATATTCTTGCGTCAAATTCACCTGTCCATGCATTATTATGGACCTTTGGCAACTTATCTACAATGCAGTGTAATGATTACACTTTGTTCCATCTTTATTTATATCTAATACACAGCGATGGAACGTGGCTGAGTAAGTCCTAAACAGTTTTGGTTTGAACAAAGAAACATTGACTGGACGGGGACTTGAACCACCGACCTCCTACATGGCTTCCTGTCTGGCACCTCCAAACGCAGAAATTGACTTGTAGTGAGAGGGCGTCAATATAGGGCTGGGATACTCAGTAGAGCGCTGCTACGTCAACCCATAGGTCGTTGATTCAAGTCCCGTTCCAGTCAAGTTTTATTTGTCCAAACTCAAACTTTATTTTAAAGCCATTGGACACTTTCGGTAAACAGTATTGTCCAAAGGCCCACACTTCGTGTATCACAACTTATAATATATAAAATAACCAACCTGTGAAAATTTAGGCTCAATCGGTCATCGGAGTCTGGAGAAAATAACGGGAAAACCCACCCTTGTTTCCGCACGTTTCCTCGTGTCATGACATGTGTTTAAAATAAATCCGTAATTCTCGCTATCGAGAATTGATAATTGTTTTAATGTTTTCTCAAAAAGTAAAGCATTTCATGGAATAATATTTCAAGAGAAGTCTTTCACCATAACCTTCTGTAAACCCTGAAAGTTATTTGTAAATCTGTGAACTTTTATTTTTCTGTTCCGAAAGTGTATAATGGCTGTAAAGCTATAAACTTCGTCGATTCAATCAGAAAGTAAGTAGTTTTTCGTCGTCCGGAATGTATATCTTGCTCTCGTTGTAAGGCGGTCATTTCTTGTGGTTACTTGGCCCGACCGGGAGGTGGGTTAGTCGGTAGGTTGTTGTTTAGTCTGGCCAGTTCTGTTGCTGTCAAGTGCTGGTTGAAAATATCTAAATCAAACGAGACATTTTTTTGTTAACCTACAACATAATATTTTAATAAGACTGGGTCAACGTTCCATGAAACGAAAGTCAAAACAGCTACTTCAGAGAATTTGGTTTTAACCAAAATGTTTTTATGCTTGATTAAAGTGTGTCCGTTTGTTTGTCTAGATGTAATTTATGTATGTTTACACTTCCGATTTTTGTTATGTTCTTTCGACATTGTGTTTTGGGCTACCAACCTCATTCTGCTTGCTAAGCATAATTTGGGTGTGTACTGCTAAGCTACTTTTTCTGTCTTTAAGCATGCAGCCCCTATTTCATAAAGCCTGTAAGCACAAAATAATCTTGCTTAGCACAAATTAGTATTGCTTAGATGAAAAAGGTTACCAACCCAATTACATTTTAAAGTTGGCGTTGTTGTGGCTGGTGCACGACTCAATTTATGCTTAGCTAAGACATTTTGTCAAGCAATATTTTCTGCTTAGCAGAAATTAGGCCCTTGTTATTGTACTTACCCTGCCCTGATTGAGGGAAAGATTCCACTGTTGTTTGTGTCTGTCTGTCCCTCTTTCTCTTGGATTGGAACCTCGCCTCTCTCAAATCAACTGCGTCTAAATCTGAGGGTGAAAACTATCAGGTTAAAAACCGTCGGCGTGACACCACTGTGATTTAAAGGCACTGTTTGGGGCAACATCTTTTTACATGGTCTGTTCGTTTGGTAATGATTCTCTAAGTATTAGCTGATGGCTATATAAAAAAAGTGTCGTGGTAAGAACAAGTGCTTTATGTGTTATACTATCAAACATGCATTAAAGATGCATTAAATGCATTAAAGCCTAACTATCCGAAACAGCAGCTTCGGATAGTTATAATCAATGTTGAGAAATATCTCACAAAGTACTACGGTTGAAGAAAAAGATGTCACTCTTTATCCCCAAATAATATTTGAATATAAGAAGCGATAACGCGGTAACGCTTCTCAGATTTGTGCAGGCCCTATTCATTAGAAAGGATTATTCTCCCTAAGTGGACAATTTGCTCCAGAGTTTCACCGATGTCACAAAAACGCGACAACCTTCTGACATGAACTTTTCACATATTAATTTTATTGTGTACAACTATGTTTATACAATATTCCACGTATCACAAACCTGTCGCAATATCCTGAATTTCCTTCCAGCTTTGGGGCTCATCTGTCTGATTTTCCGCAATGAGGACAGCCATGGTGGATAGGAGCTCTTCAAGAACGTCGCAGTCTTCACCGAGAATTCCCCACAGCCAGTACAGCCCCTCCTCTGAGGTTATCTTTCGGACTCCATTCTCGTCGTTCAGCGGGGCTTCGACGGGGAGCTCCCCCGGGCCTTCGGCGAATTTTGCCCCCGCGAGGGAGGAAAGTTGGGTCTGGTGCGGCAATGAGGAGCTTGGTTCGTCCGGAAACAGAGCTGTGTTTGGGATGGACCATAATTTTAGAACCTCAGGCCTAACTTAAAAATGTGGTAATTAATTTGCTGCTTATTGATAAATCATTATTCGCCATAACTATGCATTACTATGTTGAATGCTATTTAATAAATTTTACTGAATTAATGAATAAGTGAATTAATCCAGAGGTTACACAAGACAACATGGTTATGTTTGGCGCCAAAAAAATTGCAAAATCACAATTTTCATGAAGAGTGTCTGTCCAAATTATTTTTGGTTTTGTTGAAAATGAAATATTATCAGGAAAACTTTGGGAAAAAAAACTTCCTCAGAAATTATAGCGTGCACGTTTACGTACCTTGGTGTAACACCTGCCGACATTCTGTGCTTATCTTGACTGGAAGGCCACCTTCGTTGTTGATGACACATCTTGGAATCTATTTTGTAAAAGTTGACATGAATTTAACTAGAATATTGCATAAAAACCCGGCAATCAACCCAAACAAAACACACAAAAAAACGTACTATAGCAACCCAACACCACAACCAACAAACAAACAAACACCCCAACACCCCCAACAAACAAACAATATTTTTTTGGAAATCAGTCCGCAGAGATGCTTCCAAAGTTATGTCACTGTTTTACAAATATTTAAGCCTATATAAGTAAACTAATAATTGCAATAAAATAGCGACCCAAACCAAAGGTCCCAAACAGGGGCCTTCTTCTAAGCCTTGGACCCCCTATCTTTCGAACACACCGGGTAACTTATTTCTGTGCTGAGCATAAACTGAGTGGGCAATATATAGTTGTTAATAATGAAACTTATGTCATTTTGGCTGGTAACATGTTTCTGCTAAGCAATACTTTTCTTAGCCTGAACATCTGACGTCACACTTCGAGGCTGTGAGCCCACGTTGAGCCCACGTTGTATAATCACATTTGACCTCGCATCATTTTACATGAATTTTAGGTTCTGGAGATTCACAGTTAAATTCGACTTACCGTAAAACCAACACCGATAAGACCATGGAACTATAGTCTATACTTTTCTATGATTTTTTTCTTTCCTCACAGGCTTTAAGAAATTTGGCTAATATCTGGGTTAGTTCTGCTGGCCTTACCTCTTCATGATAAAGCTGGGTCTGGCGTTTTCTCATTCCCTCTGCCACATGTTCTTCCGGCATACATCCAACTGTCAGGGTGAAAACAAAACGAACAGATGCAACGAAACAATTTTACATTCCAGTTCAATAACCTAAGTTTTCCTTTCATTATCAGTTTCCAAAAATTGGTTGACATAGAAAGGAATAAGTTGGACAGAAGATTATGTGACAAGGAACTCGATGTTTGGCGCACTGAAAGTTGTTCTTCATTATATTATAGGCCTACGGTTGTATATTATAACACGCTGCAAATATAGGTTTTGCATGTACACCATAATAATGTTATATTGCATCTTCGGAATAAAGACTATAAATCAAAACCTTTTTTTTGTTATGAAGTGTTTCGTCTCCGTTTTACGGTAGACAATGGTCAAGGTAAGGCGAATAACAACGAGTGGTCAATCAATATAGGCCTAGTTCAAATCAACATTGGACAAACAACAAACTACGTCATGATCTCCTGTGACTTTGACCTGGCTTAACGAAATCCATACCCAATGAATCTGGCCTAATGTGTGACGTAAATCCACTATAAGCCACGCCTACACACAAACTGGCTCGACGTTTGGTAGTTTCTGATGATGATTTATAGAAAACTTTATAACTGGAGATTGTTTTCAACATTTTCTAGGCCTAAAACTCCTCATTGAGTATACAGCCCTGTTGTTGATCTTCAAAGAATGTGCGCATTGTTAGTGAAGGTCTGACGTGGTTTAGTGTATTGTGGATTTTTTTGTAATTTTAATGACTCGCAAACCAAAGTGAATTTCTCTGTATAATGAATAAATATGTGTGACAATAAACATACTACTGACTATATGATACAATTGACTCATTATTATAAGTTTCTGTCAGTCACTACTAAGCGGTGCATTTGAACGATGGACGGGTTTTGTTCACAGGAACGATAGGATACAAAACTGACTTGGTGACGAGCAATGGAGAGATGTTGATTGTATAAATAGTGTGAGAAACGGATCCCTCTAAAGTATAGTTTTCAAAGGGGAATTTCTCACTCATAAATATTACAAGACTTGAAGGCACACAGATTTGTGCAAAAGTTGTGTTTTTTGTTCAATATTCGCTTGCAACTACGAGTCAAAATCTTCACAGATTTGTTACTTCAAGCATATGTTGGGAATACCAAGTGAGAATATGCATATAGCCTACTGATTTACAATTTACCAAAGATGTCCAGGCAAAGTATACAGTTGGTTTTTGGAACCGTTAGAGCACTGTTTCAATCCTATACAAAAGTAGGTGTATTATACAATAAAACTAACCTATACACATTTCACTTTAAAGACAGTGGACACTATTGGTAGTTGTCAAAGATTAGTCTTCACCACAGTTAATGTATCTCAACATATGCATAAAATAACATACCTGTGAAAATTTGAGCTCAATCGGTCGTCGAAGTTGCGAGATAATAATGAAAGAAAAAAACACCCTTGTCACACGAAGTTGTGTGCTTTCTGATGCTTGATTTCGAGACCTCAAATTCTAAACTTGAGGTCTCGAAATCAAATTCGTGGGAAAATTACTTCTTTCTCGAAAACTACGTCATTTCAGAGGGAGCTGTTTCTCACAGTGTTTTATACTATCAACCTCTCCCCATTACTTGTAATCAAAAAAGGTTTTGTGATGATAATTATTTTGAGAAGTTACCAATAGTGTCCACTGCCTTTAAGATATGGTTGCGTTTTGAGATATCGCCGACAATCCGAAGCGGCACTCAGCCTAAGACTATTACGGGGTTAAAATACACAATCTGAGAAACGTATCTGATAGTAACGTTTCTCAGATCCAAATTTGGGGGATAAAAACTTATATATTTTGCACACACATTACTTCGAAGAAAACACTGATCAGAAGATTCGAGTGAACTGATTATGTACAGAATGAACTAAACTAAACACTTACCAAGTTTGTTGGCACAGATGTACAGCAGCACCGGTGTAATGTACAACGACAACATCATCAACCTCTTGCAAGAGGATTAACAGACGAGGAAAGGAACCACAAGATGGTTGATTTATTTTGTTCAGAAGTTGCAGTTAACTTTTGCTCCTCCGGCCTGGCAACTTATAAAGCAACAGAGGCAAACCGCGCCTCTAAATATACTATCGGTGGGATTTTCCCAAGACTTCTGAATGAAACGAAGTCTCGGTCAATGCCTGATGTTAATTGGTCAATTTGACCATTGACGTCACTAATTACAAAATCTATACAACGAAAACAACGTGACCGACTAATTATACACTCAGTTTGTAGGCCGAACGAACCTTCAAGGGTAGTTTTATTTATAAAATGGGGACAATTAGGAGAAAGAATGGAGAGGATGGAGGGAAATAAAAGAAAAGAGAAAACAAATTGTAGTAGTTGTAGTCCTTCAAGCGAAATTCACCAGCTCTTTGTAGCGAACGAGTTGCCAACAGTGTTCGAGTGTGTGGGCAGCGTGTGTGAGGTGTGTGTGTGGGGGGGGGGGGGGCAACGAACTAGCCATATTTTAGTTCAGAGTCAGTTCTTCATTTTTTTCTGGTTTCTAACGGAATCAAAAAACGTATATAGAGTTTTATACGTGTTGTCCACTTTAGACTAGACGAAGAACTCAATATAATGCGTCATACTAATGGTCATAGACCTTCCCCGTGTAGGGAATCCATCTGGTATTTCTTTAAGTTAAATCAGTATAACCAAAACGAGGCTGGAAGGTCAACGAAAATAATGCACACGGGACCTGACCAAGATGGTGTCAAAACGATAACGACAATGTTGCGAACATTTACGGCTGCGTAAATCCACAGGAGAGATAATTACACAGATTCCCTCGTATATTCTGCTGGGGATTATATCGGTGACTATAATTATTATTCGTTAAAAGATTACCTGTTATAAGAGAAGGTATATTGCTCTTAGATCGGGGACTTGTTTGTTGAAAATAAAATTGTGATTTTATTTTCAATTTTTTTACACAAACTACGGAGATTTTGAGGCAAAAAAAAGGAAAGCCATTGAGACTAGCTGTGACCTAAAATCTTATGATAAAGACAATGACTTATAATTTCATTTAAAAAAAAATGAATCAGCAAAAATGACAATGACGATTTATGCCAATAATTTTGTGAGATGTATCTCATAACTAAAATGACTTGTAATAAGTCATGAGAAGTCATTTCTGACTTTCTTTTTGTTTCTCTCTATAAAGTTTCCGTTACACAAGCTGAACAATTTAGTCAACGTCAATAGATTATTTTTGTTTGCGTACTTGGTTTTCTATTACTTTTTCTTTCGTACCAAATGTCATTATTGCTCATGGCTATACGTCGAGAAATGTTGAAGGGAAAGCAAAACACAAACAACTGTTTTTACCCAAAGAAGCGGAGTGGCTAGCTTATTCTTGTATTTAACCACTAATAACCTTAGTCTCATTCAGGCCCTATATTAATAGCGTCATTCATTTTGTTAAAGGTACACTCTAAGTTCAACCAGTGGGCGAATGAGCCCCCAAGTCACACATTTGCTATAAAAACATGGTTCTATAGTTACAAGCAGGAAGCCTGTGAAGTATTTGTTTTCTAAGTCCCCCTTTTCTAAAGGTTGCGAAAATGAACGATGAATAAAAAGTAAAATACAGAAGAGGCCTACAGAAAAACAGTTTGCGCCTGGCACCAATCACAATTGCACGCCCCCCCCCCTCCAACCGATTCCCCTGCATCTGAATCTGGACCTTTTGAGAGAAAAAACACCACATGGATTAAAAACGACATTTTATAAACTTTTATTATCGCAATTATTTTCCTACACGCAGTTAGTTACTTGCTTTAAAAATTCCAAAGCACACTAGAGAAGTGGCTCCTTTTAGAAGAACCTCCCTAGAAATGCAGTCTAAATTTTAACTACTATAATGATCCTTTATGGATAAATTTCCCCTTCCACATTTTGTTCCTATTTGGAAACTATATTTTCAATGGTGGGCAGCAAATTGCTTCGAGCAACAAGACTTTAAAGGCAACTCTTTTTAACCTTTTGTTGTTGGAACCGTTCGATTGTTTCAATAATAGGCCCTTCAACAAAACTAGCATGAAGTGAACATTCATTTAACTCATTTGAGATATCGCCGAAAACCCGGAGCAAACAGGGATCCTTAACAAGGATTCACAATCTGAGAAACGTTACTGACAGTAACGCTTCTCATTGTTGTTCTCTTATCCAGGGCGAATAGGAATCTAACTGACAGGAAAGCTTCTCAAATCAAACTGTTGTGCATGTCGGCTTTGAGACCATCAAGAGGGGCACCGGTTTTGTGACAAGTTGTTTTCTGTGCGGCTATTTAAAAACCTTTCGTTTGAAAATTTCTCAACGATTTATTTATCTTAGTGTGTTACTTGCAAGTCCATGTTAAACTACTTTGTTTAAGTAAATAATGTTCATAACTTGGTTCATCTACCATTGACAAATTTTGATTGTCCGATGTAGTGTACACAAAGGTTGCCGGAAGAGTTTGCCCCGCCCCTTCTTATTATTCTAACAAAAAATCCCTTTATTTTAGGAAGCACGCCACCACTCGTCCAAACTACACAAGGTGTTATTTTGTCATGTATGGATAGAATTACGTATGGGTTACCATTTTGTATGTACATGTACATCCTGTAGTGTGTGTGTGTTTGATACGTGCAAAAGGCTCAGTGGCGTTGAACAACCATCAACACCGGCCGACTGGAGTGGTAGTGAAATAAACTTTTCAACATGGCAAGAATAAACTCCGTCGTGCTGAATCTTATACTGCCCGTCATCTTGGCAGTCATATTATTCCGCTCCACGGCCCTGACATCGCTCAGGGATGGCATGAAACCGTATTTTGTTCACGATCCCAACGGGGCCCGTTCCGAAAACACAACGGTCGCTGCGAGCCAGATTGCCGAGGCCCTGGACACTATTTTCAGCGGACGTTTTCTGCTGTCATTGGGGCTGAGCGTTGCCCTGGTGTACTCCTCGGTCTACATCTACCAACTGTTGTTCTACCCGCTCGAGTTGACCAGAAGCGAGGGAGACGTGGGGTACATTCTGGACCACAGAGGAGGCAAGAGCAAGCAAGATGTTGCCAACGAGATGCGACAGAGAAGACGGCTTGGGAATCTTCCCCCTGTCTATCCGAATGGATGGTTCTCGCTGTTCAGATCTCATCAAGTTCAGAAAGAACCGCGATATGTCAGTGCTCTTGGTAAGTGATGTCCCACCCCTTTCATTGCATTCATGCTCTATTTATGTGATTTGTGCTTAAATACAAAGTCTGGGGAAAGTTTCCGTATGGCGCCACCACTTTTTCATTCGAAATAAAATAATATAGTATCTAATTTACCTGATTGATATATCCCTTTTTGTAAAAATGAGTGAAAAGGTGGTGGCGCCATACGGAAAGTTATCCAAAGTCTGCGCCTATGTTGTGCACTCCTCCAGTTTGTTTTCCCTTTTCTGATTTTGTGTAAACTTCTAATCAGAAACAGATGTGAGTGAACAAGTGATGCAATACTACTTTTTTCACAAACTTTCTTTTGGCAAAATGATTATCTCATTTAAAAACCTTTGAGTAAAATAAGAACTTATCAATCATAATGCAGGGACACTGACCTAACTAAGGCTTCTAACTAAGCTCACCTTGTTTGGCTGTTAAGCTATTTTAACATACATCAATAAATGAATGAGAGTCATCATTCATAAGGAGGGATAAGGAAGTTAAGATACACCTAGCCCAGGGTGGAACTTGGACTCCTCCGCCATAGACCTTAACGCAAATCCCACCTGCCTGATTTTTCTCAATTGTCGAAAGGCATTGTGTGGGAACCATTTTGCATCCTACTACCAGGGCTAAGGAACACCCCACCTTGCATGTAGAATAAAGCTGTAGGCCTGTATCAGGGGTTTCCCTTAGTAGGTAAAGTCCAAGTAACCAAGCAATATCTCCAGGGAGTCCATACTGCAGTATGGACTCCCTTACTTACTTATAACTTACTTACTTACTTACGATTGACGGGAGAAATTGTTTAGGCTTATGCCTTTGTGACCCCATATCCTATCATTGATTCCTTCCAATGCTTACCCCTTCCAATAGGCATCGAGCTCTGTCCTGAATGTTGAATACTCTTTTGGCATTATACTACTTTGTGTGGGAGACTGTTCCAATCATTAATGATTCACTGTGAAAAGAAGTTCCTTCTGCACCCAATGTTTTTGTTGAGAGTAGGCGTTTACAACTTAAAAGAGTGGCCCCTCGTACTGGTGTTTCTAGCTGTATTAAAGAATTTCTTGCAGTCGACTTTTTCCAATCCTTTGAGCTGCTAAAGGTTTCGATAAGGTCACCTCTCAGTCATCTTTGTTCTAGTGTGTATAAGTTCAGGGCTTGAAGTCTATCTGTGATGGGGAGGCTTTCCAACTGTGGCACCAACTTGGTAGCTCTCCTCTGTACTTTTTCTAAAACTTGTTTGGGATAACTTTCCGCATGGCGCCACCACTTTTTCTCTTATTTTTACAAAAAGGGATATATCAATCAGGTAAATTAGATACTCTATTATTTTATTTCGAATGCAAAAGTGGTGGCGCCATATGGAAACTTTTCCCTTGTTTGTCCTTCTTTAAAGCCATTGGACCCTTTCGGTAAACAGTATTGTCCTGTTTGTCCAAGGCCCACACTTCTTGTATCACAACTTCTATATAAAATAACAAACCTGTGAAAACTTAGGCTCAATCGGATGTCGGAGTCGGGAGAAAATAGCGGGAAAACCCACCCTTGTATCCGCACGTTTCGCCGTGTCATGACATGTGTTTAAAATAAATCCGTAATTCTCGATATCGAGAATTGATATTGTTTTACTGTTTTCTCAAAAAGTAAAGCATTTCATGGAATAATATTTCAAGAGAAGTCTTTCACCACTACCTTCTGTAAACCCTGTAAGTTATTTGTAAATCTGTGAACTTTTTTTTTTCTGTACCGAAAGGGTCTCCAGGCTTGAACACAATACTCCAAATGTGGCCTTATGTAGGTTTTGTACAGAATTTAAAAGCTGTCGACGTCTATTGTACTTAAAAGATCTTCTCACGACTCGAAGGCTGTTCATACCCTTTAGTACACTGGTTACTTCTTGGTAACTTTGTCAATCACCTCGCAGAACAGAAAAAAAATAAGGGGTTCAAAGGAAATGATTAAGCCAAGTGTTATAGCGGAAATAAGCATGAACATGGCCTTGACAAGAATTAGGGAAAAACATAAAATGTAAGCCTTGCAGGCCAAGTAAAATTGGTAAAAGAAATGACATACATGTAGGCCTACTTTAAAGGATTCAGGTACTTTTTAAAAATGTCCACAGATTTACATTAAACTTACAGGGTTGGAAGATAATGATAGTGGAAAGCTTCCTTTCAAATATTACTAACTGAGGTTGTGTAGTTTTTGAGAAATGAGTAAAACAAGTCACAAAATAATTTTCTCTTAAAAGACCAAATTATTTTAGCATGTAAAATCCCCTTTAAAACCAGTTATACCAAAACCATAGCATAACTGGTTAATACGTTTTTACATGTTAAAACTGCGACGAAAAGTATTACCTTTACTCATTTCTCAAAAACTACAGCACCTCAGTAAGTAAAATTTCAAGGGAAGCTTTCTACTATCATAGTCTTCAAACTGGGTAAGTTTAATGCAAATTGTGTTTTTTGTTAGGAAAAAGTACATTATACCCTTTAAAACTAATAAACAAAATATAGTTTGTATATTAAATAGAATTTATAAAGTATTTTTTTTATACAAATTGCTCACAGCTACAGTTGACTTAAAGACCTGTCCGCCCTCCATCCTTCTCAGAGTAGCAAAGTCAGTCAATGACTTTGGATTCTCAAATCAAGAACTTTACTTGACCATGTCACAGTTAAAACAACACTTTGTAAAATTAATTAAAATTAATATTTAGCAGGAAAATCAGCACACAGCATCAGCATCAAGTTGTGTTTGCTCAAAACCAACTTGTTCTTCAAACCGTTACGTAGATTGTGTTTTACAAAGGTTGAATGATTTCAGAATCGGATCTGAAGTATTTATTTTCCAATATTAAAACCTGACAAGTGTAAAAGTGCTGGTATAAAATTAGCTAACATGTACTGATACCTGCTTAATATTATGTGACTGTTTCCTGGAGCAATCATTTCCTACTCGGACTGTATTTTGTTTTAGTAACCCGTACAATTGATTAGTCTGCATAAATTATGACAAACCTTGCTGACTTTTGTGTGATAATAGCATGGAAGTTTCACAGTCCACAACAGTAGAGGCCTTGGCCTACATCAGACCAGTTTCAATTTCAAAGCACTGCTTAGTGTGAAATTGTGTGGTTTAAAACAAATTGTGCAAGTTCATCCCAAAACAAGGCTGAAATCCAACCTTGTAAGGGGCTACAAGAAGAAAACTTTTGACCTGAAAGTAGATAGAGGAGTCAGTCTCTAGATTGTAGGGTGGAGGGAAACATGCACCAGGCAAGGAGTTCCAAAGAGATACAATATGTGGAATAAAGCTGTTGGAATATCTCTTTGTTCTCCATTTCAGCAAAGCAAGAGTAGGCTATAGACTGTGCAAGTCTCGCGCGCACCGGAGCGAGAAAACAACTGAAGAACTTAATTTTTTTATGAATCAAATCTTTGCTTTAATTTATTCTTAATGCCGAATTTGAACAACATAAATACCCAAAAGAGCTTGTTTAAATTAGTTTTAGCTCTTTAAACAAATACACAATTATCGGTTAAAGTCTATGTATAGACAAAAGTAAAACTCTGGGACAAGGATGTTTGTTTGATCTTAAATGTTTTGAAACCCCTTTTGTAAATCTACGCCCGAATGTGAAACTACTGAAAGCTGGTTTATACGCGGACGCAAGATGGTCGCAATGGCGTTAGATAAACGCGTGACGCATTTTAAAGAGGAAGCCGACGCCTAAGCGACCAATGAAAAGGCTTTCCACCCGGCGCGATCAAAATAAGCGTCTGCGTAAGTTTCGTGATCGGAGATGGGCACAAATTCTAAATTTTTTACAAGTAACCTGACCTGAGGTTTTTCTTTGTTATTATGTTGACTTTATTTTTACTTTTATATATGTTGTAAATTAGTATTACATTTTTAACAACATATGTCATTTTTATGGTCAAAACTATATTAAACTAAAGTAATGGACGAAAAAAAATCTCAACGTAAAACTCCACAAGGTTGGGACCACAATGGTTCCGGAAGTTCAAATCTGCGCAAGACTTGCACAGTCTATTGCAGGCCATGAATTTTGTTCGTGAAGTGGCACCGCAATGTGCCTCTGCCAGTAAGGGGCACTATGAGGAAAATTTGGAACTTTGGGCACCATAGCAAAAGTAGGGCACCATGGCAATTGCTGTGGGTGTTTTGTGTGTTATTTTGAGACCTGGTGACTGGTGTACAATAAGTTAATATCAGATTTGTATTACGTGCATATTTCAGTGTACGTTTTACTAAATCAAACAAGCATGTGACAGCCTGTGAAGGTTTATCTCACTGTATTGCTTCGAAAGTCTGAAGTCCTACTTGGCTTTGTTGTTCATTACGTCAGTACAGAATACTTATTTTTTTTTTTTTAGTATATTGTTAAACTCAGCACGCACTGTTGAAGAGTTTACATTCAAAGATTTGTATGAATGAGTTTGCTTAGAAAAGATTGATAGAAGTGCCAAAAACCGATCATTATTTTTTTCACAAGGTCAAGAGTTAGGGGAGCTTTTAGTGAAATTGAGAAAATTTCAATTCACATTTTATTCAAATCTTTTGTCAGTGCAGGTTTAAATGCCACTACAGGCAGTGCTAGTGTGACTGGGTGCAATAGTACCCCTACAATTACAAGTCATTACATTCCACAAATGTAGAAAATACAGATTAGGTTATGAGACGTAAAGGCAGTGGACACTATTGGTAATTGTCAAAGACTAGCCTTCACAGATGGTGTATCTCAACACATGAATAAAATAACAAACCTGTGAAAATTTGAGCTCAATCGGTCATCGAAGTTGCGAGATAATGATGAAAGAAAAATAACCCTTGTCACACGAAGTTGTGTGCGTTTAGATGGTTGATTTCGAGACCTCAAGTTCTAAACCTGAGGTCTCGAAATCAAATTCGTGGAAAATTACTTCTTTCTCGAAAACTATGGCACTTCAGAGGGAGCAGTTTCTCACAATGTTTTATGCCATCAACCTCTCCCCATTACTCGTCACCAATAAAGGTTTTTTGCCAATTAGTTATTTTGAGTAATTACCAATATTGTCCACTGCCTTTAAGTGGAGATACAATGGGAAGGAAACTGAAACAAACTTCTGATCCTACTGTACCTCCTTCGAGACAACTTACTGCATTGGCTTGACCTTCATCATGGTAACCATGTCTGTACCGCCAGTGTCATCTTTCATTGGGTTGAATCTGAATTATATAGTCGACAAAGCATCCAAACTGAAACACCACACCAACTTTTTAAATCAGACAAGTCATTTCAGTTTCAGGCGTGGGAGGGTAACCCCAAACGGGGAAAACCCACGCAGTCTTGTAGGGACCTGAAAGCGCTAATAATCCGATCTGTAAGAATCCAGTCCAGGAGTTGAACATTAGTACTATTGAACATACTTTAAAGGTGGAAGAAGGCAATTTAGACATGTATTTTAGTTTCTTTTAGATGTGGGTGGATGATCTCTTAATAGGGAGAACCCACGCAGTCAGGTAGCTGGACTGAAAACCCAATCCACTATGCAAGAATCCTGTCCAGCAATCAGACTGGGGAAACAAAAGACAGGAAAGAAACCAATGAGCCAAGCTGACTATCACTGATCATTCTTACTGTGTTGAACAAAAACCAGACGTTATTTGCCCCATCCTCGTGCTTTGAATACAATAAACATAAGATGTTGACTGTACTCTCATTAACTTTTAAACTATTTAGCTTTTGTCTCCAGATTTTCAAAGGGCATTTTGTAATAAATGTCTTGAATGTAAAGGTCAAAAGCCTGCAAGAGGAGAAGCCCTTGTGGCTTTCAACTATGGCTTTTTTATGGTGGCTTTCTCCCTGTTTTATCTTTTTCTTTGGGGGGGGGGTGAGTCACGCAGAAGCAATACAACCGTTTCTGCCGTGTGACTAAACTGTACAAAGTTTGTAAAGTTACAAACTTTGTACTACACGTACACCAGTACAGTTCTCCTGTGAAATCTCTTTCTGACCGCTATACAAAGGTCACCCCTAATACTCTGTTGGGTTAAGGGTAAGGCAATTCTTTCCCGAGAAAGGGGCACTCACTTTTCTGGAGGGAAACTGCATTCTACTCAATTACATTTTAAGGGGCACCCTTGGCATGGAGACAATTGCCTTTATTGGCCCTTGGAAGTACACGTATCAGGCCTGCATACACACAAGTTTCCATGTGTGAGAAAACTATTCATTCATATTTTTAGCCGAATCAATGTCAGTTACCTGTTTAAATGATAATCTACAGTACACTGTACCATAACTATGTAATATCGTACAACCAGGCGATAGGTAAATTTACATGTCAGGTTAAATGTTACGTCCACTCGGTGCATAATCCTTTCAATCTGAGATTCTTATCAGAAGACTAACAAAGAATATCGATATACAAACAATGAAATTGGCATTGTGTTAGCTGTATACTACAACTCACCATTGTACAAAGAGAACTACAGTAAGAACAGGTTACATAAAGAATATTAATTTTGGTTTTTACCCATACACCGAAGTGTGTTAGCACTGTATACTCAGTACTTTCCCGAGTCCTGTGAAAAAATATCACAGGCATGTTACTCGGGTGGGATTCGAAACCCACGACCCTTGCAATTCTAGAGGAGTTTCTTACCACTAGACTACCCAGGTTGCCCGGTAGCTAGAGGCAGTTAGAATCCTATGTTTTTGCAGCGGGTACTGCAACGATTGCTCTCTTGTGAAAGTGGGTGTACAAAATATTGGTTGTGTGAACTGGTGCGTCACTTCTTTGGTGCGTCACCTCTTATATGATGGTTCAAGCACCATTTTCTTAACTTATATTAAGTAACATAAACTTAAACTGGTGCGTCACTTCTTTGGTGCGTCACCTCTTATATGATGGTTCAAGCACCATTTTCTTAACTTATATTAAGTAACATAAACTTAAACTGGTGCGTCACTTCTTTGGTGCGTCACCTCTTATATGATGGTTCAAGCACCATTTTCTTAACTTATATTAAGTAACATAAACTTAAACTGGTGCGTCACTTCTTTGGTGCGTCACCTCTTATATGATGGTTCAAGCACCATTTTCTTAACTTATATTAAGTAACATAAACTTTTGGTATTGATGATGATACATTTGTAAGTCATTCACATATATAATGTAGTTTGACATTTCACAATACCAAATCATATCACGCTGGCCATTAATATGAAGATCTTCATTATTACACAAGGTACATTTTGTACAATTTTACAACCTTGCTACAACTAAGCAAGGAAAATATTGGTTGTGTGAACTGGTGCGTCACCTCTTATATGATCGTTCAGCACCATTTTCTTAATGAGCAAAAATGGCCGTGTCACATGGTTGTGTATGCCCTCTATAGTTCTATTATATTTAACTCTATGCTTGGGCTTTATTAGAACTGCATATATGTGAATTCCATTTCGACTTGTGTACTAGGTTCTTCACAGAGGGTGTGTTTGATTAGCTTCCCTGAGTCGTCCCCTCACTCCCCTCACTCGGCCGAGCCCCTGACAAGAGCTAATCGTACGATCACTCACCCTCTCGTGGTGATGCCATGTACCTGGGGCCAGATCCCAAGTGACCCATTCCACAAGTGTAGGACACTGGGGCTTACCCGGGTGAGCCCCTGGAATGACGTCAAATCTATTCAAACTTATTGGGGGCAGACCAGGGTCGACCCAGGAAAGCTTATGGAACGCTCCCAGAGAATGCTTCAGGGCTTGCATCCTTGCTTGTTTGTGAAGACTAACACTACAGTCTACATGTAGTTGAGTGTAGTAAACATTATTGTTCCTTTGTTATAGAAAGGAAAACAAGTGTGTAATGATGACATATAATTGAGTAAAATTCAATAGCAATGGTTTTATAATGTTTAAAAAAACTTCACACTTTGATCATTGTCTGCTGGGCAAAAAAAGCTGAGTTTTAAGAAAAGCCCCCAAGCACCTAGGAATCAAATCAACACTGTGACATCACATCCTGTCTGTGTTGTGAGTTATATTTTAGGTCACAACACACACTTGACTTAAAGCCATTATACACTTTCGGTAAATAGTATTGTCCAAGTCCCACACTTCGTGTATCACAACTTATGAAATAACAAACCTGTGAAAATTTAGGCTCAATCGGTCATCGGAGTTGGTAGAAAATAACGGGAAAACCTACTGTTGTTTCCGCGCGTTTCGCCGTGTCATGACATGTGTTTAAAATAAATCTGTAATTCTCGCTAACGAGAATTTATATTGTTTTAATGTTTTCTCAAAAAGTAAAGCATTTCATGGAACAATATTTCAAGAGAAGTCTTTCACCATTACCTTCTGTAAACCCTGTAAATTATGTGTAAATCTGTGAACTTTTCTGTGAATTTTTTTTCTGTACCAAAAGTGTATAATGGCTTTAAAGATGGTTTTCTGGGACACTGGTACTTCAGTGTTGATTTCACTTTTCATTTTTATGGGTATTTGCTGGGCACCATGAAGGGCACTGGCCACTGCAAATGGTGGGGACAAAAAAACACTCAGGCCTGGAATTTCATCTTTGAAAGGGCAAGGCCATTTTTCTTTTGCAAAGGGCGCTTCCTTTGGAAATTCTTTAAGTCAATGGGAAACTTTTGAAGGGGCACCAAGTCCAGGGGCAATGGAGGCCATGCCCTCAGTAGCCTGTGTGTATTTCCAGGCCTGAACACTTGTTCAAAAATTCAAAGAGTAGGGGCTAGTCTTCTCATCAAAACACACAAGGATTAATAGTCAAATTAGTTTGAGTGCTTTTATTCAAGTTGGTCTTTGAAGGGTGTAAGCACTTTTGGTAATTACTCAAAATAATTGTCAGCATAAAACTAACTTGGTAAAAAGCAATGGAGAGCTCAGTAAAAGTAATTTTTCATGAATTTGAATTTGAAACCTCAGATTTAGAAGTTGAGGTCCCGAAATCAAGCATCTGAAAGCACACAACTTTGTGTGACAGGGGTGTTTTTTTCTTTCATTATTATCTCGCAACTTCGACAACCAATTGAGTTCAAATTTTCACAGGCTTGTTATTTTATTCATATGTTGAGATACACCAAGTGAGAAGACTGGTCTTTGACAAAAGTGTCCAGTGTCTTTAAACAGAGACCAAGCAGGCCTAATATGTCGGGGTTATAACTAAACCTTTTCACATCAGCTGTGCTTTGTACACCCACAGGCCTGTCGCCCCATCTTTGGACAAGTCTAATTTTATTCAGGGTCAAAGTTCAAAATGTGAAGTATTTTCTTCGACACAGGTCAAGAGTTGGTTGTGTTCCGTGGCGAGGATGACGGCCAAGCCTACATTGTTGATGCCTACTGCCCTCACCTTGGCGCTAACCTTGGGGTCGGAGGTCAAGTCCGCGGTAACTGTATAGAGTGTCCGTTCCACGGCTGGACCTTCAGAGGAGAAGATGGCAAGTGTGTCAAGATTCCATACGCACAGAAAGGTGAGAGATTTCATAGATACTTTCTTTTAGTTTAAACTCATAATAGACCATGTTTAATAACCCTGTTTTGCTATGAAAGTCGCCATCTAGTAGGGCAAACCGTATGCGCGTCCAAACGCGTATATCAATGAAGCACGCAGCATGTGCTGAGATATTTGAACAGTGACGTCATATTCAATATGGTCTATTACTCGGGGCAGACATGAACCAAACTTTATAGAGCTGCTTAAGCCATAAAAAAAGTAGCTTAGTTTTATTATACTTGTGGTCCTTGAGTATTACTGCAACAATAATGCATCTCCTATCGATTCCAGTTCCTGACTTTGCAAAGATTAAATCCTGGCCGTGCCTTGAGACGAACGGGGAGATCTTCGTCTGGTTCCACGCAGAGGGTGCTGAGCCGTCATGGACCCCACCGGTCATTGAAGAGATCGCTAATGGGAAGATGAAGTATCACGGCATGACCGAGCATGTGGTCAACGCCCATGTTGAGGTAAGCCATCAAAAAATAGTTGGATTTTTATTTAAAAATATTGTTTAGCCATAGGACATTGTTCTCTGTGACAGTACTGTTTTAAGATCAAGAAACATTTAATTTCTCAGTAGCCCTTTTGCAGTAAATCTCTTTTCCCCATGGAATACATCCAAGGGGAGGTCCCGGGAGTTGTTTTTTACCCCCATTTACCATGGGTCACTTCTCACACTTTCACACTGTACCAGCTTAGGTCCCTATTTCACAGAGTTTTGATTACATGTTTCAAGAATACCCCAGAGTTTTACAGCTCACCCCTACTTCAGAGTGGCTGATCCCCGAGGTATACCAATTTGCCGGGATAGATCAAGAGTAAAGCAATTCAAGTGCGAAAGGGCTGGCCAGTATTTCCCAGGGTTTCCCCTGGGGATTAGAGTAGTGTGAAAAGGGCTTGTGGGAACTTGCCACCCATATAAGGTTTTACTCAAAGTCTGGGGCCAATTTCATAGAGCTGCTTCAGCAAAAAAATTGCTTTAAAGCACGAAAATAGCTCGCTTATTTTACACATGTTACTGGCAAAATTTCCTGCCATATACATTGCTTATGACTAGTATTATGCTGTTGTTTACTTAGCATTACAATGGAGTGGAGTCTTGGCCGGTAATCTGATTTTACTAAGCAATGAATTTTTTGCTTAAGCAAATTTTTGTGCTTAAGCAGCTCTATGAAATTGGGCCCTGGTCTGATGCTAAGATTGGGTGACTATGGAGTAGTGCAGTACCAAATCCATCAAATGCAGAACATGAGATGGAGTCTGGGGGGTTTGTAGTTGTAATTTGGCTGATTTTTACTGTATGTCGTTTTTCTGTAGGAGGTACCAGAGAATGGTGCAGACATTGCTCACTTGGGACATCTACACGGACCAATCATGTTCCTCGGCAGAGATCTACGTGAAATTTATAATGTGTAAGATATTCTCATATTTTTAATCATGGGTTGACAATACACAGCTAGAGCCTCCAACTTTGCCAAGAAAGTTCCCTGAAAATAAAGTATGTTCCAATCATCTGATGAACAAATTTGAAAATCTCTATGATAATGGAAACTCTGTCCCTGTATGATGCAAATGTTGGCAACTCTGCAGAATTCTAAAGATATATCCGGTTTTTCTCAGAGCCACCATGACTCAAAGAGATCTATCTATCTACATGGTATCTCCCCAAATCTTCTAATGTTTTTAAATCTATCTCTGTTGTTACAGGTTCTGGTCATTTGCTAAGCATGAATGGGTCGGGAATTGGGACATCAGTCCCGATGAGAAACACACAGGTACCCTGTCCCTCAAGCATAGGTGTACCATCTTTGGCATTCCACTCCCGTTGATGACGGTGTCTGCAGAAGCTATCCAGGTGGGATAATCTTTCAATTCTTTCCAGCCCGTCCTACCTACCCATCTGAATTACTCCTCACACACCCCTTCCTCTCCTATGCTCTTTTGCTGTTACAAATGTGCTATGGGTGGCTATTGCCTAAGGCACTCCCTTGTGATTGCAAGTCCTGCCGTTGACTTCACCAAACTCTTCCTTACTTAGGATCAATCTTCGGACTAAGGACGAGTCAGGTTTCGTATCCATAGACATCTTAAAAGACTTATTGAGCCCATCTGTACCGAATAGACTCATTGCTTATCAAACATCAGGGTAGGGTAAAAATAACCTTAAAATAATAATAACTTGTATTTCCCCCTATCACATCAAGGTTGGTCCTGGTCTGGTGCACCTCTTCATCAGGCATTGGTTGTTTGGGGAAGCAGTCTTGGTGCACGCCATCACTCCCATTGAGCCCTTGAAGCAGAAACTGACCCACTGCTGCTGGAGCCGAACCTTCCCACGCTTTGCTGCTAAGCTGATTCTCTTCTCGGAGTGCCTACAGGTATTTTATGAAGTCATTACATGTATGGCTAATTGAAGGAATTAACATGCTTAGCAAAAAAATAATTTCGGAGGCAGGCGCAAATAATCTGAATCAAGACATTGGATAAGTAACAAGTTCCTGTAACCTTGTTGAGACTTTGTACGTTTTAAAACCGATAGAATTTTTTGAAAGAATTGGCAGGGAGATTTTGAGACATCAGGAATGCAACTTCTTATAACCAAACATGGCAGTCTTACATAGCCTGACGTTTCTACCCTAGCAGAGTCTTTCTTGAAGGGTCGAAACGCCGGGTCATTAAAGTCACCTGGAAAAATAATTTTTATTTTTTCAAACATTTGAGTATATGTTTAGTAACAATAAAACAATTTTTTTAGTAATTGTTTGTCATGATTTATATGTTTAAAAAATAGATAAAGTTGTTTGGGGGTTGACTCCGCCTACCCCTTTTGTGACGTCAATCGAGGCAGACTTTGCCTTGATGCATAGAGTAAACACACATGCAAAGTACGTGCAAGTCCAAGTCTTGAGTTCGTACGTTTCGAAACAAGTTTTTTTTCTTGCATTTTTCCGGCAATGCGGACCAAGTGTAGTGTAAGATTGGGTCAGTCTGCATGGCCAATCAGACTCACGAGAGCAATAGTGCCTAGTGGTCCGGTCCGACGTCTTTTTCAGCGCTGTGCAGCATTTTCTCTATTCCACTCATCAAAACACATATATTAGTGACAAAAGCTTTATTTTGACAAAATACCACTTCCAGGTGACTTCAACTATTTTTTGCACATATATTAAAGCTTACTCCCTTGTGCTCAATAAGATGTTCCTACTTGTGGCCGAGGACTTTATATCATGCCTTGCGAACCTTTTCATGGAATAAAATAAAAGTACTTCAAAAAGAGTTATATTATATCTTTGTATTTTTTTTCTTTTTTCTTTTCTTCACAAGGTGGAGCGTGACATGATGGTGTGGAACCACAAGACCTACATGTCCAAGCCTGTCCTTGTTAAAGAAGACTCCTTAATCTCCAAGCACCGTCGTTGGTACTCCCAGTTCTACAGCGAGAACAGCCCCAAGTATTACGAGAGAAAGGTTGAGCTTAGCTGGTGAGATGGGAGGGTGTCTGGATGCGGTCATAATCCATTGATGTGAGTTGTTGGAAGTTCGAGGAGTTCTCTTTTAATTCTGAGAATCGTTATAATAAATTCCAAAATAATATAAACTTATATATTTAATGGGAAGAAAGTTAATTGTTTTGGTGTACCGTAATTTTCGAATTATAAACCGCGCGGATTATAAACCGCACTTCCTCAAAATATACAAAAAAATATTTAGGTGTTGGCGTATATGCCGCGCGGCGTATAAACCGCAACCAAAATAAAAAAAACAAACATGAAAAAACTAACCTCAAAACACGGGAGTGAAGTACGCAAACCTGCCGCGTTACGGGTGATTTTTTTATCTCACACTATCAGTCCTGAGTTGTACTTTTTTTCCATCAACAACCCTTTTCAAGAATTTGCGATTTGATGATCGGTTGTGTTGACCATGTTTTGTGAACTTCTTTAGGAACAAACTGTCCGTGAATCAAAGATCGGTCGACAACGCACACCGAGAAATAGTTGAACTTTGCCCCGCATCGCATCGCCCTCTTTAGACAAAAGTTGTCCACGTTTGATTAGACTGGGCCCCGAGCCTCGAAGCGTGGGTCAGACGTTCAAGCTATTTGTTGTACAATGGGCAGCCGCTCTACTCGATCCGTCCGAAGTCTAGCCAAGATTTTATGAATGGAACTATCACCAGCCAATCAACAAAGGCCAATCATCAAACGGCCAATCACCGCATGCGTACACACAAAGGGGCCGTGCTTGTTTGCGGCCTTCTTTGTGGCGATGTGCAGTGACAGGCGGGCGGCACATCATTCAGTCTTGTATAGTTGCCGCAATGTGGGAGTTGCGTCGTAATTGCGTAGAAATGTATTGAAGTTTACACTATTGATCATAATTGAAATGATCTATTATAGGATAGTATTCTTTTTGTAAGCTGGCAGCACCCCCTTTGCGGGACCACATTATTGTTTGTGTTGGATAATTATTGATGAAAGTTACAACTGAAAATACGTTTATTATTGTGATACTGAAAAAAAAACAATAACAGTTTTAAAAATTGAAAAAAAAGTTAAAGTTTTAAAAGTTAAATCCTACTTTATTTGTAGGTAAGTGAGATCGTGTTGCAATAAAAATGAACTTCAGACAGTGCGTTGACTATCGTTTCAACATAGGATTCGTCTGCAGAAGCAGTGATAAAGATTTATATCCAAGGAATCCTTTGCCTTCCGTTTGGTTTAAATAGAAAATAGACAAACCAAAACCAAACAGTCCTTTTCAGGGCTACATGTACCACAACACAAACGAGAGTTGTCTATGACTTTTGTTTCTGTTTACAATGTATAAAGGAACATTTTTTAAACATGTAAACAGCTCCTAAAAAATTCCTTTATAAAATATAAACGAAATAATAATGGGGACGGCTAAAGTTGTTCCCTCACTTTTATTGTATAGCGGTTAAAACAAAATACGCTACCTTATTGTTTGCGTAATCATAAGGACAGGGGATTCACTTTTATTAAACATCGGAGTAGACAGGAAATAAGGTTGAAATGGGTCTTTCAATAAGGGAATTAAAGAAATGTGGTTGTTTCTCCCTCCCTTTTATTGTAGTCCCACAACGAGGATCCATAACAGATACTGCAACGACGGACGGGCGGACGGACGTAGCGTGTGTGTAGTAATGTATCCTGCAGCGTGCACATTAAGCACATGTACACATGCGAGTTCGTAAAGCTAGCAATCTGTTAATTGCGCTGCTCAATCTCGAAATTGCACAATAGATTTTGGGGGCACCGTATTGAGCGATGATCGCCGACGGGTTCGGTACGCCATCATATTTGCGCCGCCTGGAAATAAAACTCCCAATGTTACTGGACTCAACAATCAGGGCGGTTTGAAAACGTTTTGTTTGACCCCCGGCGTGGCATAGTTCTTTGCGTACGTCCATTCACCATTCTGCTGTTGCGGTGTGCGTGGTTGAGCTGAAGAAACCGCTGGCTGACACGAGTGTAGCCTGGATGTCTGTCGTCAGTATATAAAGATCGTGGGATAAATAGACAGGGGACGAGTCTATTTCGCTGAGACACGAGTATAGCTTGAATGTCTGACGTCAGCATGTAGATATCGCTAGGATAAATAGACGGGCACCAGTTTAGTCTAGCCCGAGTTGCGCTGAGAGGGGGAGCTGAGGGCGGTTGATAAACGTTTTACAAAGGAAACACGGAATACAATTGTGGTGGGATTTTCAACAGGATTTTGTCATCACACAGGCAGGTTTTTGTTCTCGTTGAAGAAAAAAACGTTATTATTAGAATAGTTTACGAACGATCTTTCTTTTAAAAATGCCGTTTTTTCTCTTAAATATGTATACGTCGGCTTACAAGCCGCCCGGAGAATAAACCGCAGGAGTTCAAAAAAGTGTCAAAAACAACATATAAACCGCGGTTTATAACCCGAAAATTACGGTAAATTTGTATTAAATGTGAGTTGTTGGGATTCCAAGGAGTCCTTGATTAATTCTGAGAAACAAATACCTTAATAATATAAACTTTCAAAGATAATTTATTGTTATTGTGTAAATTTGAAGGAAAAAAAACAACATTTGGTTTATATTTTTGTGTTAATGGTTTTAAGTATGTAGAAATATTCCAATTTGTGAATGATGTTTTAATTAGTGAGCAGCTTATGTACCAAATGCAGGCCGATGCTTAAAACAAATGGAATGTTAAGTCAAAGAAAGTGTTAAAGATTTTCCACATTCTCCACCTTAGCCTTGCCAATGCAAAGATTAGTTTCCCACCCGAGAACTGACAAAAGTCATTGTTACTTAATAATACTCTCTGAATGATGACAGTCAATTTGTTGGTTTCTTCAGCACAAAGTCATTTTCTTAATGTTAGAATCTTGTAAACCTCAACCACCGTGTTAAACAAATCTAGGGCAGTTTTTTGTGTGTTGACTTTCTATGACCAAAAAACTAATTTTTATTTTCTTATAATTTACTTGCAATGTAGCTATGCAAGACAAGCATCACAAATTAGTTTGCATATTTAAAGCAGAGTGGAAAATGTAGTAAAATATTTGTCTACGCATTACATGTATCTTGAATCACTTAATCATGGAAAGTAAGATTTGAAACTTTTTTGTATTAATCAAGGAAAGTTGTATATTTTAATCATGCAAATGCCAGATGAGGCACGTTCTGCTCCCATTCACTTTGCATAAGTGTCCTGGGTGGATTTCACAACGAGTTAAGACTAGTCTTATCCTTACTTAGGGTGAGTTACTCGTCCTAACTTACGATGGGTTCAATGCATCCTAACGTTTTTGGATACGGAACTGAGCTCGTCCCAAGTCCTAAGATTAATCCTAAGTTAGGAAGAGTCTGGTGAAACCGACGGCAGGGGTAGATTTCACAAAGAGTTAAGACTAGTCTTATCTCACTCGCCCTAACTTAGGATGGGTTCAATGCATTCTAACGTCTTTGGATACGGAACTGAACTCAACCCAAGTCCTAAGATTAATCCTAAGTTAGGAAGAGTCTGGTGAAACCGACGGCAGGGGTAGATTTCACAAAGAGTTAAGACTAGTCTTATCTCAAGTTAGGGCGAGTTACTCGTCCTAACTTAGGATGGGTTCAATGCGTCCTAACGTCTTTGGATACGGAACTGAACTCAACCCAAGTCCTAAGATTAATCCTAAGTTAGGAAGAGTCTGGTGAAACCGACGGCAGGGGTAGATTTCACAAAGAGTTAAGACTAGTCTTATCTCAAGTTAGGGCGAGTTACTCGTCCTAACTTAGGATGGGTTCAATGCGTCCTAACGTCTTTGGATATGGAACTGAACTCAACCCAAGTCCTAAGATTAATCCTAAGTTAGGAAGAGTCTGGTGAAACCGACGGCAGGGGTAGATTTCACAAAGAGTTAAGACTAGTCTTATCTCAAGTTAGGGCGAGTTACTCGTCCTAACTTAGGATGGGTTCAATGCGTCCTAACGTCTTTGGATACGGAACTGAACTCAACCCAAGTCCTAAGATTAATCCTAAGTTAGGAAGAGTCTGGTGAAACCGACGGCAGGGGTAGATTTCACAAAGAGTTAAGACTAGTCTTATCTCAAGTTAGGGCGAGTTACTCGTCCTAACTTAGGATGGGTTCAATGCGTCCTAACGTCTTTGGATACGGAACTGAACTCAACCCAAGTCCTAAGATTAATCCTAAGTTAGGAAGAGTCTGGTGAAACCGACGGCAGGGGTAGATTTCACAAAGAGTTAAGACTAGTCTTATCTCAAGTTAGGGTGAGTTACTCGTCCTAACTTAGGATGGGTTCAATGCGTCCTAACGTCTTTGGATACGGAACTGAACTCAACCCCAGTCCTAAGATTAATCCTAAGTTAGGAAGAGTCTGGTGAAATCGACGGCAGGGGTGGATTTCACAAAGAGTTAAGACTAGTCTTATCTCGAGTTAGGACGACTTACTTAGGACTAACTTAGTACTAGCAATAGGTTTTAAGTATCTCCTCCTAACTCTTTGTGAAATCGACCCCTGGTCATTTGGCCAAGAACATGACATGTCTGTCCCAATTCTTCTGTGGGCCAGCAGTCCTCAATCCTCCGCAAACAAATAACTTTCTGATGAGGATTTTGGTGGATAGCTGGCTTTTCTAGGATTGAGGGGAGTATGATTTTTTTCTGAATTTACACCTTATGTAGTTCTCATGTTTGAAAACCTATACATCATAAGAATGTTTTGGGGTTTTGAACTATAATATTTATAGACGGAAACATTTCTCAGGTACCAAAACCAATTCTAGTGAAATCATGCTTTCTAAGTAGTAGTTTGGACTTGAATTATTCAGTTTTTAATCTCATCTTGGTTTAAAAATTATTTTATATGCTGAGCAACTAACACTCAGCCCAATGTGAACACCAATAAAAACAAAATCAAAGTAAGACCAAGTAAGCTGTTTACATCCTTCCTCGTCAATTTCTGCTCATGGACCAAATTTCATTTTGAAAAAAAGAAAAAACAAAGTTAGTGCTTTTAAGAATTTAGAGAGCAAACCACAAGTACTAAGTTTAAAGCCATTATACACTTTCGGTAAACAGTATTGTCCGAGTCCCACACTTCGTGTATCACAACTTATATATAAAATAACAAACCTGTGAAAATTTAGGCTCAATCGGTCATCGGAGTCGGGAGAAAATAACGGGAAAACCCACTATTGTTTCCGCGCTTTTCGACGTGTCATGACATGTGTTTAAAATAAATCCGTAATTCTCGCCAACGAGAATTTATATTGTTTTACTGTTTGCTCAAAAAGTAAAGCATTTCATGGACTAATATTTCAAGAGAAGTCTTTCACCATTACCTTCTGTAAACCCTGTCAATTATTTGTAAATCTGTGAACTTTTATATTTTTTTTTGTACCGAAAGGGTCCAATGGCTTTAATACTTATTGGGCTATTTGTGTGTTTTGTTATCCTGACTAAGCAGCTAATATTATGGAAATAATTACATAATGAAAAATAACTGTAAAAATAATGTGTGAACAATATTAAAGAAGTTTATTTTTAGTTGATAATTCAGTGATTAAGAATGAAATACAATTACCAATGCAATTTGAAAGAGTACTATAAATGTCGACACACACTCAAAAAGGCCTATTCTATACAGACTAAAATCATGGAAGTTTCTCTGGGAGTAGGTATTTGTGACAGGTTTTTGTTTATTATGTGCACTTACAAGTTCGAAGTTAAATGTGCTTTGTTAGTTAAGGTTTTTTAAATTTGCTTGCTGAGTTCTAAATTTAGTGTCATTCTTTGAGTGTTGGACCTGTAGCATACAGTTATGGTTTTTAAGTGAATATTACGGTAAATTAACGTAGTAATCACACAATTTCTTTCTCCAGGCTGTCTTAAAGGCAGTGGACACTATTGGTAATAACTCAAAATAGTTATTTGCATAAAACCTCACTTGGTAACTAGTAATGGGAAGAGGATGATAGTATAAAACATTGTGAGAAACAGCTCCCTCTGAAGTGACCTAGTTTTCGAGAAAGAAGTAATTTTCCAAGAATTTGATTTTGAGACCTCAGATTAAGAACTTGAGGTCTCGAAATCAAGCATCTGAAAGCACACAACTTCGTGTGACAAGGGTATTTTTTTCTTTCATTATTATCTCGCAACTTTCGACGACCAATTGAGCTGAAATTTTCACAGGTTGGTTATTTTACGCTTAGGTTGAGATACACCAAGTGAGAAGACTGGTCTTTGACAATTACCAATTGCGTCTAGTGTCTTTAACACACTGTATGTATGATTTGTGAATAAAAGATTTATTTTAGTTGTTAGGATAAGTTTGTATTATTAACAATCAATAAACAATATTCTCTGTAAAATAATCATGTAATTGGTAGAGAAATGGATTGAAAAATTATACCATGTCATAAAAAGTATTTGTTGTCTTAGTCTGATTATTTTTGGTTTTATTTTTATATATATTTTTTTTTTAAAGGCACTGGACACCTTTGGTAATTGTCAAAGACCAGTCTTCCCACTTGGTGTATCTCAACATAACCTGTGAAAATTTGAGCTGAATTGGTCATCGAAGTTGCGAGAACATAATGAAAGAAAAAATGCCCTTGTCACACAAAGTTGTGTGCTTTCAGATGCTTGATTTCGAGACCTCAAAATCTAATTGTGAGGTCTCAAAATCAAATTCGTGGGAAATTACTTCTTTCTCAAACACTATGTTAATTCAGAGGGAGCCGTTGATCACATTACTCATCACCAAGTTAGGTTTTATGCTAATAATTATTTTGAGTAATTACCAATAGTGTCAACTTTCTTTAACGTTTAAATTATTATTATTTTGTTTTCAATTTGTTTATTTATTTATTCATCATTGTAGCACACCTTTAAGGTTTATTTAGGAAAGTTAGTAAAACGCGCGGTGGCGCTATTTTGTTTTATTTGTCATAATTTCAGTTGGCAAGTATTTCTCACAAGGTGGCGCTGTTTGACTCCACCGTTAAAAATTTGTTAATGGGGGTCTGATGAAAAGTTGGCGTTACAGTTACACAGCGTGAAAAGGAGACGTGGCACACATTCTTGCTACGAAAATGGCTACTAAATCAAATACAGGTGAACATTTTCCCGACTTTTTCTTGGTAACTGTGGAGATCTGACTAAAAAAAAAACGTAAAATGGGTAGATTTTTGTGTTTATTGTCCGTGCACCAGCGTATAAAAAAAATCATAAACTGAACAGAAATCAGAATGCTTGTTATTGGTAGGCCCTATGTCATTTCGCCCCCATCCAAACTTACAACAAAGTCGCCCCCTTCATACTCGGCTTCGACCAATCAATCATTAAATAGTAATATTTACCTCGTATGGCGCCACCACTTTTTCACTCATTTTTACAAAAAGGGATATATCAATCAGGTAAATTAGAGGATACTATATTATTTTATTTCGAATGAAAAAGTGGTGGCGCCATACGGAAACTTGTCCAATATAACCATGGTCATGGAGGTAGAATTAGATAACTATATTATTATTTCATAGCCAATGAAAAAGTGATGGCGCTATACGGAAACTTTTCTATTGACATTGTGATTTGTGGGGATAGCGTAAACTAAAAGAAAGATATTTTTAAATACCTTCTTCACTTACTGAAGGCCAGTGCGAGCGAGTGGACTTAGGGCGCAAATTACACTTCATACCTCGCCCAAACTTCAGCCTCCGCTAGGCTCGTAAACTTGATGGCCCTATTTAAATTTGTACCACCAGATATTCCACGCAAATTTGTAGCTGTCAATTTCTTTTTTTATTACCGTCTGTTTCCCATGTCGAGCCACAAATCCAAAAGTCTTTCCTGCAACTTTATATTCCACGTCATACTTTTTCAAAAAGAATTATTGAGAGTTTAAAAGGGTTCATTATTAATTAAGACTGAAACTTAAGTTCAAACTGGGCAAGCAAGCGTACCCTTATGCAACCCCCTAACTGGTTATTTATGCCGTGCAGTTCATGTCGAGCTTGTCAAAATGTAGCACGCCAACTTCATCCCCACCTGAAAATTTGCCGCACCAACCTCATTGAACGTTTGGAATAGACAGGTGCCCTGAGTACAATCAAATGATTGGAAACATAGCAAACCACCATTTCACGTTGTAGGGACAGGGTTTCACTAGGGCGCTAGTATGACCACAGATGTAAACATTTTGTTTAATAGAGAGGACAGCACCCCAGTTACTGGTTCCACAAGATCGCTAAGTTCACTAAGCGCAAAGAAATCGAGCCCAAGGGATCTAATTATGTGCAATTGCAGAAAAAAGCAAATGGGCACCACCCAAATAATTTTTCGGTCACCTACATGTATACCACTGATCTTACTTAAAGGGCATCTTTGTTTTGCAGAAATGTCAGATTGGATTAAGTTCTTCACTGCAGCAGGGATACCACCTGGTCCGGCAGCCAAGTACGCCATGACGTTCATGGACAACCGAATCCAGAAGAGCATGTTGATGGACCTGACTAAGGAGTATCTGAAAGAAATGGGCGTTAGCGTCATGGGTGATGTTATATGCATCCTGAAGTATGCAAAGTCGGCCTACTCACAGGTAATGATCTGCGCCCAAAATGTACTCCTGGAAAGAAAAGATTATCTTAACAACACTGGACTGTATTGGTAGTCGACTGAAAAGGGATTTTGGCTTTTTGTCACATTACAGCACTGACCCATTACCATCCTTTGGTTCAGACTGTGCTGGAATGTACATTGTAGATAAACTTTGGTTGGATTTATTTTGTCTTCATTGCATCTGATGAAGTAGTTATTGCTCTAAAAGCTAATGCATATATTTATTTATTACTGTAGTTAGTTAATATTGTTACTATAATACTATTTATTACTTACTGTGCTACACAGATATTGTTAGCAGGCAAACATACACATAGTCGTAAATGCGCACAATATTATTCACAGGAAAACACACTGGAGGTTTGTTGTTGTGATGATGTCAGTTGAATTGGGTCAATTGATGATTGTTGTGTTTCTTTTTGTTTCAATGGACAGTACGAAAGAGATCGACCTATCCTTGAAGCCATGCCTCAACCACAGGATGGCAAAATAGAACTCAAACGACAAACAACTCGTGAGTATTACCATTATTTCTTTCAAGCGCTAAACTTATATTTCCTGACTGTTGTTGCATTTTCTTGTGCATTTTCTGTCCATATATCATGTTATAGGATTTGAGGCATTGCATGGTGAGGTATCAATATATATTTGGTTTGCGGTAACACCATGTGTGTATCTACTTGCCAGGTAGAGTTAGCAAGTAGATACACACATGGTGTTACCGCAAGCCAAATATATACCATGTTAACCTCCTACTTTTGTACCATTTGACATACTAATTTATCCCAAAGGAATTGTTCTTTGCAAAATGGAAACAACCATGCCCTATCAATTTCCAGGCCTGCACTTATAGCTTTCTAATACTCTAACTGTATTTATCTGTTCCTGCAGCTGGCAACCGTATGTTGGAGCATTACATGCGTAGGGAAGGCATTCTGGAAGACAATCCTAAGGTTAAGGTCTCCACAGCCATGGCCACCCGACTTGGAGCTGTTCCTACCACAGGTATCCAGAAAGGTTTATTTTGAACTTGTAGAAGTATTCAAAAGCCAGGGCTCAATTTCATGACTCTGCTTACCACCAAATCTGCGCTAACGATCACCATTCTCTGCTTACGGTGCAAGCGGTGAATTTATGCGTTAGCTGTGTATTGTGACAGGCCTGAATGCCTCAATTTTGAAAGGGCAAGGGCACACTATGAGGAAATTATTAATTTCCTCTGGAGCGTTTCAAGGGCACCAAGGCATTGACCTGGGGGCACGGAGGCAATCGCCTTTGTTGTCTCCGTGAAGTATCGCGCCCGAAGTGAAGACTGCCTAGTAACATGGATTGTGCATGCACACAAGCGAAAGATTCCCTGCTAACCTGTGAAGCAGTAGAGCACTGTAGTCAAGTTTTGTCTTTCGTCGAGTCTGGGTTTTGAATCCTTGCCTGGCTGGTCATGATAACAGTGTGCCAGAGCAAGATCCTTTACCAGGGCTCAAAATTTACGCTGGACCACAGGTCCAAGGCCAGTGATTTAAGCATTGGGCAAGTAAACTCATGACTGGACTAAATGTCATAACCAGAATTGAATAATATTAAAAGTTCAGGTTTCTGTGATAAGTATCAAGAACTAAACTTCTGTTTTAACACAAAACTAAGCTAAGTTTTACTCTCCCCTCCCCCCCCCCCCCCCCACTTCCAAGGCTCCAAGAAGAATGTAATGGGGATACCTGGATCAGTGGAGGTCATCCCAGTCAAGAAGGCACGCAGGGTTCCCCCAGAGGAAGAGGGCTCTTACATCATCTCCCTGCCCAAGGGAAGCACAGAACGTACCAAGAAGATCCTAGGCCAGAAGGCCAAAGGTGGGTCAATATTTCTAGTCAGGGTACCATGTTAGGAACTTTAAGGCCTTCTCACCCGAGGCAACTTTTTCATGCAACTTGGAGCCAACCAACTGCAGTGCATGCTTCAGGACCACCTTGGTAGCACATGAGTAATTTCTCAAACAATGTCTTCAAGTGGACATTCAAGTGAGAAAGAATTATCTTCTTGAAGATTGCCTGGAACTGGTTGCCTGTAAAATTGCCTTATGTGACATGGGCCTAAGACTGAACAATATGGGCCCAATATCATAGAGCTGCTTAAGCACAAAATTTAGCTAAGCACAAAACATTTATAAGAATTAGGTTACCAAGCATGTTTTACCAATATACATGTATCATCATTTTGACTGGTTTCCTGATGGAATCGGGCCCTGTTTTTTTAAGTGATGTTTGATTTCTTCATAATGTACCCCCAATAGATTCACTACCTTAATTAATAGGGTGTCGTGGCAGAGCGGATAAGAGCACCGAACTCAAGCTCTGCTGAATCTGTTCGAATCCCGGTCATGGCATTTGTGTCCCTGAGCAAGACCCTTGACTAAAATTGCTTCTCTCCACCCAGGTGTAAATGGGTGCCCGTGAGGGCAGAGATGGTTCTTGTGATTGGTTTAGACGAGTAGCGCATATTAATGTTGCACAGGCTGTGAACTCCCTGGGGAGCTGAAATGGTTTAAGTTATGAATTAAGGTCCAGTGACCAGGAGTAATAGTGTTGGAAGCGCTTTGAGAAGCCCTTAGGGTGTGAAAAGCGCTATATAAAAACTGGTTATTATTATTATTTTTAATAGGTCGGTCAAGACTGTGACTTTTGCACCCAAAAGTTTGACATGTTATAGTGTAAACAAGATTGTGTGTTTAGCATGTGGCGCACTCATTGATTGAGGGGCGGAGAAAAACTGCTTGTTTTGATCAGGTTTCAATATTTTTCTTAAATATCTCCAAACTCCCCATAGTTGGAGTGTTTGCACGACTAGGTGCTGGTTCATCTGGTGCAGCAGCAGTTGGAACCACTTCATCAGCAGGAATTATTGCCGCCAAAGCAACAACAGCAAGTACAGGGAAAAAGGTAAACTTTTGAAACATTTCTACACCTGTCCTGTCCTCGGGCTCTGTTTCCCTAAGGATCGTATTGCATGTGATGCCCAACAGTTATCCGACAAGCGTGTTCTAATAGATTTGACTACCAGTATGTATTAATTGCGTAAATTAGTACCTTATTAGTGTAAAGTTGCACACCATGTATATGTTTAAACACTTCTTACCATGTTTAAACATGGCAATATGACCTCTTCTCAACCAATCAGAGCGTCCCAGGTATTTATGGATAGATGTGAAATTGCTTTAGACATAAAGAATATCTTTGTGAAAAGTATCTGTCAAAGGAAATTCCATTACCAAAAATCCATTAAGACCCACTATCATTGGTTTCTGGCACAAAAGTACTTTTTTACAGCAAGTTCTACTGTATTGCAAAAGTCGGATTATAATTCACAAGAGATTTACCATTTGTTTACCTTTTTTTATCTTAGGCTGGCTCCCCGAATGTGTTCAATCGACTCGGTGGGCAGAACACAATACCGTCTCCGCCCTCGAGTCCAGTACTCCAGTACCACGGAGTATTGAAGAGCCCTCCTCAGCCTTCACCTACACCGAAGGTCACGGTCACAGCTGCCGCTAAAGCTAAGAAGATTTCGGCAGTACAAGAGCGTTTAGGAGTCCAGCGTCCAGAGGTGTCTACCACAACGACCTCCCATATGGATGCAGTGGGTTTGAAACACAGCCTTCAAGCTCGTTTGGGCGGTCAGAAAAATGAGACGTCACCAGGTGCCTCTCAAAAAATGACAATCACGTTTGGCAATGACGGTGCGCCTACTGGTAGCAAGAAGTCGGCAGGAATCATGTCGAGACTGGGGGCCCAGAAGGATGATCACCCAACGCCGAAGTTGAAGCAGATGATATCGCTGGCGCCAGGTGTCGCGAAACGTCTCGGCGACAAGAGGAACTCTCCAAAGGTTACTGCAAAGACAAAGGCCGCTTCTAGTGGGGTCATGGCAAGGTTAGGGCAAAAACAGGCCACTACGGCGACAGTGACTCTACCAGCAACTCCAGCAGGCAGGCTGCAGAAACGTCTTGGGCTGCCAGTCAAGAGCGCCACCACCCCAAAGAGCTCCATGAAAGAACGTCTCGGTCTTCAGAAGGCTGAAGCTAGCTCTACAACGCCGTCGTTTACGGTAACCTTGGGAACCACCCCTAACAGTCAGAAGTCACCAGGTTCATCAAGGAAGAGGAAGAGAAAAGCCGGCGGAGCTCAGCTTCAAACTCCTCTAAGATCAGTCGCCATGGGTCAGGATGTATTTAGCAGACTGGGCTCAGGGTAATGCAACGTAATTGAGTGTGGATTTCATGATGTTTATAATGTGTGTATGCCTAGAGTTAATGGCACTGTACACCTTTGGTAACTGCCAAATACCAGTATTCTGAGTAAAGTTTCATGCTAATAGTTATTTTGAGTAATTACCAATAGTGTCCAAAAGTGCTTCTGCTATGCATTTAAATACAGGAACAAGATGTTTTTTTTTTGTTCACCTCGCAGCTCTGGGCCCGCTTTAATGGCTTTGCTTACCACCGATTCCCCGCTTACGATCACCGTACTTCCCTTAATGTGCAAGCGCCAAATGTCTGCGCTAGATGTATAAGGAAAGAATGCCTAGTAACATGGAGTCCGCTAGTATGTGAAATACACTTGACGTATGCATGGAATTCTCTCTGTAAGCACTGAGTCTTTGCTTGCGGAAAGCAGAGCCATGAAATAGGGCCCAGATGTTATTATCACTCATTTCTTAGCATAATTTCCAGCAAACTTAACTGCCTTCGTTCAGGGAAACAAATTACAATGTACAGTATAGGGTGCTGCTTCTAGTGTTGCCTGTTTTTACAGCGCAGAGCAGAGAGTACCAGATGAGGGTTGTAAGCAGCTTAGTAAAAAAAAAGTGCAACCAACAGTGCTTCCAGGGCCCAATTTCATAGAGCTGCTAAGCACAACAATTTGCTTCCTTTATAAAAACAGGAAATTACCGAACAAAATTCCACTAGATTTTCCGGATAAGCAAACAACCAGCACTGAATACCAGTTACACGCAATATGCAACAAATGGAAATTTGGTTGGTAATTCTGTTTTTATCAAGGAAGAAATTTCATGCTAAGCTAATTTTTGTGCTTAGCAGCTCTATGAAATTGGGCCCATATCAGATAAGCTTTTGTTGATTTGTTTGTAACAGGTGATATATGAGGAAAAAGTAACACATTAGAGCCTATCACAATCTGGTTTTGTTGTTGTTTTATGGGAGGGGAGGGGAAAAAAACTACGACCATCTATATTTGGTTGTTTTTCATTCATTATTGTAAAAATGTCAGAGAGAGGATGAATTTTAACAGCATTTATTGTCAAATTTTGTTTATGGCAAGAAAGAAACAAAATACTGTTACTGATGAAATTGTTGTATTCTTTACTGGCAGAATTAACACACATTACAGCAGGAGTAAGTTAGTTTCTATCTAATTCACGAAGAAACATAAAAGCGGGTGTGTTGCAGTATGTTATATAGTTCTTTTACTTAAAACACGTTTTTATTTATGTCTGTTTTACAATCCATTGAATGCATTTTACAGTACTAGTTTGGCCGACAACCCCACTAATGTTATGTTAGGAATTAAAATTGTCTCATAGTGCTTGAGATACTATCAGGTTTGTGGATCTATACCATGCATGATATTCTTTCTGTTTTAAAATGATTTCCTTTTTTTGTTCACCCCCCCCCCCCCTCTGCAGTAAGTTTATTATGTTGTAACAGTGGAAAAAACACCTCTGTTTCTTGGAGTTTGAAAACTTTCTTGTCAAAACGTGGTATCTCACTTGAAATAACCCGGATATACACAAACAAGAAATCCGTGCAGAGATATAGCGATTTTGCAAAGAGTGTTTTCGTGGAAATACCACAATGTGAAATAGTGTCACAAAGTGTTGGCTTATTGACCTGGATTGTTGTACCCTGTCCCTCGGCTAAAATAATAATCAGATTGGTTTTAAGGAAAGTACACCATTAATTTTTTAGAAACAAACCATAACTTTGCCAGAGCAGATTTTAGAAAGGATTTTATCCTATGGATAACAATTCTGTACTTTATTTTTTACAAATGCAATGCTCCCAGTTAAACCATTGTTTAGGTTTATGTTGACTTTGTCACTTGGTGTGATTAAATATTTCTGATTAGAAAAGGAAAATAAAATAATCTTTCTTTCAAGGTTTTGGTTGATATATTGTTGCACTCACTTATTCATTTTATATCCTATGTTTCTCTGCATGATGTTTGGATTGGCCCACAAACCCCAACTCCCTACATGTTTTGCTAGCGACTGGACCATTAAATCCCTTCAAAATTAAGATCTTGGCGAACTTAGGACAGGGTGGCATCAGACTTTGCTTAGCAATTAAGATCAATTCTCAATTAAGAGCATAATCTCAGCTTTTTTGATGAGCACTAAATACAGGTGAATGACCCCATAATTTAATTCTATTCTTCTAAAATTATAAGAAGCCACTATTATGGGGTCATTGACCTGTTGAAAGTCTTTAGTCTGGTCCCTCCTAGCTAGCTGGTCATGTCCCACTACCCCCCCCCCCCCCATGATTCAGTCGTACACACGTGCGTAATGTGTTGGTTGACGACTTTCCAGACTGCAATGCCATGGCCAGGCTATATGGAATCGGTAAAGCGACCAATGACCGCAAGTGGCCAGTCACTGTAAATGATCCTTCGGCCAGTCGCTGTAAATGATCCTTTGGTGGATTTGTTTTCTTTATAAGACACTAATAATCATAGTTTCTTTATTCTGTGCTATTCATAATCATCTGATCATTAAACCAGTATGTTTGTACAAAAGAGATTGGATGAATGCCAGCTTGGTGTTAATATCCCTTTGTGGGAGATATTTGCTGGGCTCCTTTGACGGGAAGATCATCAATTTAAGCGAAACAAAAAACTACAAAAGGTAGAGAAGAAAGAAACCCTTGGGGCTTGATTAAACAAAAAGCACTAAGAAGAGTTATCTGAAGAATTGTTTCAAGATCACCAGAGTGTCTTTGTTTTATGACATCACACTTTGCTTAGCAATTAAGATCAATTCTCAGTTAAGAGCATAATCTCAGCTTTTTTGATGAGCACTAAATACAGGTCATTGACCCCATAATTTAATTCTATTCCTCTAAAATTAGAAGAAGCCACTATTATTACATTATGGGGTTATTGACCTGTTGAAAGTTTTTAGTCTGGTCCCTCCTAGCTAGCTGGTCATGCCCCACTACCCCCCATGTTTCAGTCGTACACACGTGCATAATGTGTTGGTTGACGATCGTCCAGACAGCAATGCCATGGCCAGGCGGTATGCGATCTGCAAAAGCGACAATGACCGCAAGTGGCCAGTCACTGAAAATGATCGGTGTTTTCTATAGACATTTATAACGAGAACTTCTTTATTTTGTGCGATTCATAATCATCTAATCCAATATGTTTGTATGAAAGAGATTGGATGATAGCTTTATGGACGAATTGAATGCAAGCTTGGTGTTTGTATCTCCTTGTCGGAGATATTTGCCAAGTTCCCTTGACAGGAAGATCAAAAAAATACGAAAGGCAGAGAAGAAAGAAACCCTCGGTGTTCGATTTCACAAAAAGCACTAACGGTAGGCTGTAAGAAGGGTTTTCTGAAGTTGTTTCAAAATCACCAGAGTGTCTTTGTTTTGCAATTCAGATCAATTCGCAGTAAAGAGTATAATCTCAGCTTTCTGATGAGCAGTAAATACAGGTCAATGACCCCATAATTTGTATAATGTATATTAATAGTAGTAGTCTTCTAAAATTATAAGAAGCCACAATCTTACATTATTACATTATGGGGTCATTGACCTGTCGAAAGTTCTGAGTCTGGTCCCTCCTAGCTGGTCATGTCCCACTACCCCCTAGCCTTGCTCAAGGCAGTCGCATTATTCGCTCCGAAAAGACGCAGCTGTAAACCCACCCGCCGTATACCCTGTGCATGGTGTGTGCGATCACACCGAATGACCCACCCGTATACACACTGTCACATCGCACGAATACTGTTCACACAAGTCATCGCACTCGTACACCACTAACCGCATGCGGAGGCCGTCAGGCCGACAGGTGTCGGCCTGACGGCCTGACGGCCTCCGCATGCGGATAGTGTACGGGGGCATCGTGTCGTGCGATGTTACGCACAGTGAATACGGGTGGGTTTTACGCACAGTGAATACGGGTGGGTTTTATACAGCGGCGGTCTTTTTTCGGAGTGAACAATTCGACTGCCTTGAGCAAGGCTAACTACACCCCCCACCGCGTTCGTTGTATTGTGTTATGCGGGCAATCCATGCAGCTTGGATGCGATCCGCGAAACGACCGACACCGCGATCCGAGCGGCCAGTTACTACTGTTATTTACACTGTTTAGTGTAAATGATCTGTGGCACCCGCCGGCCCGGCCCAACCAATTCGGCCGTCCTTGAAAATTTGAAGACGCTTCGACCCTTACTCTATGCTTCGACGAGCAATTTATTGTCCGCTGAAGTTTTGACCACTTGGAAGGAGGGTTCTGACTGACAAACAAGCAGCTGTCGGTGCTCGTTTTTGTAAGTACAACTTTCACTGTCAAATTGTCATGGCCGGGGGAGAGGTGATAAACAAAAGAAAAATTATAAAAAGAGTTCAATATTTTCGCCAATTCGCTTCGGGATTTAAAAAACTATTTTCCGGATTATTTTCAGTCAGAAGCTTTTTTTTCTGATCATAGTGGGTTAAAGTTTCCATTCTACATTCTTCCTCCATGTGTAAACCACTCACACGTGGGGCCCTGCCTCTGTCCTGTACTCGTTTAAAAGACGTTGGTTGAATGGCATTTTTGACTGTCAGTGTCATGACTGTGTACTGTTACTGTCTATGCCAAGACCCAGTAACTGGGGCGGAGACCAGACAACTCGTCCGTCGGACAACTCGTCCGTTCGGACAACTCGACGGTTCAGACAACTCGACGGTTCGGACAACTCGACGGATGATTTATTCAACCGTTAGACAACTCGACTTGGGGTCAAGACAAGTCGACGGATGGCCGTGACGGGGCTCAGCACGGGGCGGGATGGGTAAAAAGCGGCCTGGGGTGGGGATCTACTGACTAGCGACTTGGCAATAATGCAAGGGCGTTCCCCAGGGGGAGGGGGTATATTATGGTGGGTGGGTTTATTTCCGGGCAAACGGATAATTGATTTTTTTTATTTTTTTTTTTACCATGACCCGCTGCATTTTCATTGCTTGTACCATAGAGCAATGATCGAGTTGTTATTGTTGTTGGTAATAAAGTAAATAAAAGTAAATCTTCTAATAATAGAGCTGTATAATGTTTTACTTATTTAATGTTGTAATTGTGTTTTTTTAAATCTTTTATTTTGAATAAATTGAAGACAACTGCTAACTGGCTACACATAGAGTCATACCATGGTCATCTCATAGTCTGTTTTTTACACAAAGTCTCGAGATAGTCACTTAACAGATGTTTCTGCAAGTATGGCTTCACTGGAACACCACACTTCTTGTGATAAATAATAATTGGTAAATAATAATGATCAACATTAACCGTCGACTTGTCTTGGCCATCCGTCGAGTTGTCTCAAAGTCGAGTTGTCCTAACCGTCGAGTTGTCCGAACCGTCGAGCTGTCTGAACCATCGAGTTGTCCAAACGGACGAGTTGTCCGACGGACGAGTTGTCTGACATTCACTGGGGCGCTGTATTCCTTTTTTTGAAATGTTTACATGGTATTCCGTTTTTTGAAATTTTGACATTTATCGGTCAAGCTAGTGTAGTACTGTATCCTGGTGTCATGTGTTTTCAGTAGGATAACAGGAAAATTGTTCACAATCAAAAACTAATTTTTTTTTCTTCAAATCATCTATCCAAATTTTTAACAATAACACTTTCACTTCGTGGTGTGTTGAAATTTTTAAAGTTTTGGTTTTACGTTGCGAGAGACAGTCCGCCATTAACAGTGCTTATGCATGCAAGACATTGGAGCAACGTCATATGTTTTCACACCTTTCATTGGTTGATGTTTTATTGAATATTCAGAAGCTAATATGGCGTGCAAAATAAATCAAAAATATTATTCAATTACTACTTAACAAATTTAATTACATTTTTGTCCTAAGGCATCATGGCTACTTCATTAGAATCCAGAAATATCATAAGGCATGAAAGTAAAACACCCCACCCCCCCTTGATGCACTCACACTTCATAACTATCCGTTTTCCCCCATTTCAGACCAGTAATTTTTGGTTTCAGGAGATAAGAAACCAATCTATGATATTTTCTCTTTAATGTAGGGAGTCCGGCACTTTTGAGGTTTTTCCAGAGCACCTACACAAAATTGATATCAATGGAAAGCTTGTCCCATGAGTGATGTGATAGTACAAAAATGATTGCCATAGGTTCATTATTCACAAAGTTATGCTTGTTTAAACGTTGCTTTTTGGGGGGAGGGTGTCTGTATGGTGGCCCTGAAGGGACATCGCATATCGCAAACGTGTGCGCATACGTATGCAATGTCGTGAAACAATTCCATATATGTGCGCACACGAATGCAATGTCGTGAAACAATTCGCGAATATGTGCGCACACGTATGCAATGTCGTGAAACAATTCGCAAATATGTGCGCACACGTATGCAATGTCGTGAAACAATTCGCGAATATGTGCGCACACGTATGCAATGTCGTGAAACAATTCGCGAATATGTGCGCACACGTCTGCGAATATTATTTGCGATGTCGTGAATTTTATTGCATACCATGTTGCATACCTTTGAATAAAATGTCTAATGATCTGGGGGTTTCTTTCCAACAGTGAGATAAGCGGTAGTCATTGCAGCAGTAGTCTTTGTTGTGAGGCAAGCGAGGCGTGTGGTCGTCCTTGACCTGGTGCCAAGTTCCTGGGTATACACATGCTTTACAGAGGGAGCCTGCTGTAGCGCCACAGTACTCCCTAGATCGGTAACAAATTATCCATAACTATGACATTATCCTAATGGTATGCAACATGGTATGCAATAAAATTCACGACATTGCAAAACAAATCGCACTCGTGTGCGCACATATTCACGATTTGGTTCACGAAATTGCATACGTGTGCGCACATATTCGCGATTTGTTTCACGACATTGCATACGTGTGCGCACATATTCGCGATTTGTTTCACGACATTGCATACGTGTGCGCACATATTCGCGAATTGTTTCACGACATTGCATACGTGTGCGCACATATTCGCGAATTGTTTTACGATATTGTATACGTGTGCGCATATATTCGCGATTTGTTTTACGACATTGCATACGTGTGCGCACACGTTTGCGTTATGCGATGTCCCTTCGGGGCCACCATATGTCTGTCATATATTTGAATCATTTTTTTTTAGCGCACATACACACAATTGGTATCAATGGAAAGCTTGTCCTATTTGTAAGTTGATAGTAAAAAAAAATGTAGACTTAATATTTATTACGCTTATTGGAATTTATTACAGTATGCATGAGTAAATCCAAAAAAAAATTGTTGTCATTTTCACTTGAAATATTTTAATATTTTCCCCACATTTGCACACCATAGAATCCCAAATAGTAACCACCTCAAGTGATCCATCTAGTGACTAAAGCAGAATGAAACTCAATCTATCAGATAGTAATTTTGTTTTGAACTTTCGAGGTTGGATGATGTTTCTTTGACTCATTTGAATGTTGGCATAATAATGCACTAGTGATTAGTACCAAAAATCAATCATTTTATAAATGTTTGAGCATAACCAACGACAGGAAACTTTATTCTCAGCATGATTAAGCCTGATGAAAATACAGACCGTGAGTAAACTGCATGACTTCTGTCATCGGTGCAGCTTGCACAATTTCGCGTTAAACGGGAATCAAAGTTGGGGACCGAAAACATGTGAGGGTCGATAACGTATGACGCTACGATATATGACCGATTATGTCAAAATTTTGAAATAAGGAATACAGTGCCCCAGTAACAGCATGGAGCAACTAGTTTATTGCTCCATGTGATGGTACTAACACTTACTTACTGGGTCTATATTATTATGCTTTCTCTTTGTTTGACACTCATTATCATTAGCTGGGTCTCAGATCAAGTGCACAGTGGACAATATTTTTTAATCTGTACTGGGCAGTACAATGTATTTTTCTCTGAGTGCTTGGCAAAAACTGCCCACCGTGGCTACAACACGGGTTAGCCGGGTTAGTGCCGTTAGTACCATTTCTCTATAAAGGCTCAAGTCAAGTCTGGTCGTTCGATCGAACAGTCCTAGTTGTGATAATGTAACCCTTCTCCCGCCGTCGGGACTGGGGGAAGGTTAGGTTATCGCAACCAAAACAGTCCTTGCCCTATGATCGAACCATCGAACAGAGGGCAGCCGGGAGATAAAATAAAGGCCTCATAATAAAATGACAATGCAGTCAACATCACCAAACTCTTCCTAACTTAGGATTAATCTTAGGAATTAGGACGAGTTAAATTCCGAGTTAAATTCCGTAAACTAAAGACGTTGGGACGCATTGAACCCATCCTAAGTTAGCGTGGGTTGCTCCTCCTAACTCGAGATGGGATTAATCCTAGCGTTTCGTGAAATCGGCTGCTGTACTCCCAGAACTATGAGGTTCGTTCTGCTTTGTGGAGACGATAGCGGAACGAACCTCCATGTTCTAGGAGTAGTGGGCCTGTTGACAAAATTTTAGCTGCCTGTAAATCAATATTTATGGATGTGAACTTTTCACTCATTGTTACCATTTGTTTAAAAGCAAATCTTATAATGAATGAAAAAGTGGCAGTTGGATACAGAAATTTCACTGGATGGAAGCTAAAGGTTTATAGGCCTACAAATTCCTTGTTGGTTTTTCCCATAATAATTTTTTCAGATTTTTACTTTTTTGTATCTATTTTGTATCTTTAGGCCATAGTTCTTCATTTACTTACTTCATGGGCTTTTGAATTTTAAAGGTTTTGAACATTTCTTTTGTAGGCCCGTCCTTTATTTGGTTGTGTTTTGTCCTTCAAGTTTTCTGTTTTCATCCATGATGACCATCAATGGAGATAAATCTTCAATTTTTGTTGTCCTACCCTTGTAAAAAAAAGCTGTTTTTAGCTGTTTCGTAGCGAAGCGCAGCGAAACAGCTCTTGTTTTTGTTAAAGTTTTTTTTATTATTATTATTATTATTATTTTTAGCTGTTTCGTAGCGAAGCGCAGCGAAACAGCTCTTGTTTTTGTTAAAGTTTTTTTTATTAGCTGTTTCGTAGCGCAGCGCAGCGAAACAGCTCTTGTTTTTGTTAAAGTTTTTTTTATTATTAGCTGTTTCGTAGCGAAGCGCAGCGAAACAGCTCTTGTTTTTGTTAAAGTTTTTTTTATTATTATTATTATTTTTTTTATTTTTATTTGTCATCTTCAGAAAAATTTCATATAAGTGCTGATTTGCAATGTTCCCAAAGAGCAATTGCAATGAAATTTTCAGGGATGAAAGGTATTGGTGCAATGATCATTGCGAAACAAGGATGTCATTATGACATAATCAGAAGTCACGTGACGTCATCTTAAAGGTGTTGTATTTTAAATGTTTGAAAATTTATAACAAATCAGCCACAAGAGACCGTAGGTTTCTGTTTGCGGGATTGGGGAGGAATAAATAAGGTCTTCATTTTGTTTCGTGTGCGTGACCTCACATGACCTCTACTTCCGGTCGAAACCGGAAGTGGCCCTCTAATTCAAAATTGGAAAAAGATATGAAGTTGCTTTTAACGATGTTAGTGCGTGGCAAGGGTGGGCAGTTCAAAAAAAATACCAATGACGTCACAAATTGCAACGGCGCCCTCTAGCGGCAGGATGAAAACTCTTCAAAATGGACTTTTTGAAGATGTCTGTGGTGAAGTTTTTTGTAATCACTTTAAATTTTACACACAAGTTAACTGTCAGGCAGCCATCATATGTGTGAAGTTTCAGATCAATGACGTCATCGGGGGTCACGTGACGCGGCCTTAAAGGTGCACTTTTTGAACTAATATAACTCCCTAAGTAATTATGCGATCATGTTGAAACTTGGTAGGTTGTTGGATATTGACAAGTTCTTATGAAATATTAAAGGACGTCATGATGACGTCATCACGTGATTTTTTATGTTTTTTTTTCAATTTTTGCACCTTTAACACATAAATTGCTATCTGAATATGGTATAATCCAAATTATTTTTTATTTATGCCACATTGGGTAAAATTGCTTTGAATACCCAACAAATTTAAAACTCAGTTGAGAAATTTGAAATTTTTGTTGACGAAACAGCTCTGCATTTGTGCACAAATGCAATTTAGCTCTAGTTATTATTATTATTATTATTATTTTTTTTTTTATTTGTCATCTTCAGAAAAATTTCATATAAGTGCTGATTTGCAATGTTCCCAAAGAGCAATTGCAATGAAATTTTCAGGGATGAAAGGTATTGGGGCAATGATCATTGCAAAACAAGGATGTCATTATGACATCATCACAAGTCACGTGACGACATCTTAAAGGTGTTGTGTTTTAAATGTTTGAAAATTTATAACAAATCAGCCACAAGAGACCGTAGGTTTCTGTTTGCGGGATTGGGTAGGGATAAATTAGGTCTTCATTTTGTTTTGTGTGCGTGACCTCACATGACCTCTACTTCCGGTCGAAACCGGAAGTGGCCCTCTAATTCAAAATTGGCAAAAGATATGAAGTTGCTTTTAACGATGTTAGTGCCTGGCAAGGGTGGGCAGTTCACAAAAAATACCAATGACGTCACAAAATATAACAGCGCCCTCTAGCGGCAGGTTGAAAACTCGTCAAAATGGACTTTTTGAAGATGTGTGTGGTGAAGTTTTTTGTAATCACTTCAAATTTTACACACACGTTAACTGTCAGGCAGCCATCATATGTGTGAAGTTTCAGAACAATGACGTCATTGGGGGTCACGTGACGCGGCCTTAAATGTGCACTTTTTAAACTAATATAACTCCCGAAGTAATTATGCGATTATATTGAAACTTCGTAGGTTGTTGGATATTGACAAGTTCTTGTGAATTGTGAAACGACGTCATGATGACGTCATCACATGATTTTTATGATTTTTAAATTTGTGCACCTTGAAGTCATAAAATGCTATCTAAACATGGTATAATCCAAATTATTTTTTTAATTTTTATTTGTCATCTTCAGAAAAATTTCATATAAGTGCTGATTTGCAATGTTCCCAAAGAGCAATTGCAATGAAATTTTCACGGATGAAAGGTATTGGTGCAATGATCATTGCGAAACAAGGATGTCATTATGACATAATCAGAAGTCATGTGACGTCATCTTAAAGGTGTTGTATTTTAAATGTTTGAAAATTTATAACAAATCAGCCACAAGAGACCGTAGGTTTCTGTTTGCGGGATTTGGGAGGGATAAATAAGGTCTTCATTTTGTTTCGTGTGCGTGACCTCACATGACCTCTACATCCGGTCGAAACCGGAAGTGGCCCTCTAATTCAAAATTGGAAAAAGATATGAAGTTGCTTTTAACGATGTTAGTGTGTGGCAAGGGTGGGCAGTTAAAAAAAAAATACCAATGACGTCACATAATGCAACGGCACCCTCGAGCGGCAGGTTGAAAACTCATCTAAATGGACTTTTTGAAGATGTGTGTGGTGAAGTTTTTTGTAATCACTTCAAATTTTACACACACCTTAACTGTCAGGCAGCCATCATATGTGTGAAGTTTCAGATCAATGACGTCATTGGGGGTCACGTGACGCGGCCTTAAAGGTGCACTTTTTGAACTCATATAACTCTCTAAGTAATTATGCGATTATGTTGAAACTTGGTAGGTTGTTAGATATTGGCAAGCTCTCGTGAATTGTGAAATGACGTCATAGTGACGTCATCACACGATATTTTATGATTTTTTCAATTTGTGCACCTTTAACGAATAAATTGCTATCCGAACATGGTATAATCCAAATTTTTTTTTTTTAATGGCCTGGATTAGTCATAACTGCTTTAAAAAAAGAATAAATTTCAAATTCAGTTGACAAAATTTAAATTGTTATTAACGAAACAGCTCTGCATTTGTGCACAAATGCAATCATGTCTAGTTTATCTTTTTATTTATTTGGGTATTTTATAATGTATTTTTTTGCAAATATTTTACTTTGAAATCAAATCAAAATTAGGCCATTTTGAGAGTTTCGTACACTGTGTGCACTATCCGTTCAGACATATAGATGTTTAGCAATCCATAGGGTAGTTATAGTGCCCTATCACTGAGGCCTAATACTTCATGGAGGCAACAAAGGCTGTAATCTTCACTAATAGAGCAGCACTTGTGAAGAAGTAGAAGAATGTGATTGCCTCCATGCCCTTTGGCCATTGCCTTTGGTGCCCTTGAAATGCTCTCAGTAGAAATTTACAATCTCTTCAGGGTGCCCTATTGCCAAAAGAAAATGCCTTGGAATCCTTGCCCTTTCAAAAAACGAAGCATACAGGCTTGCCTATTATATGCATGGCGTGTCTAGACATTTTCTGAAAAAGACCTTGGTCGGTCGATTGAACCATAGAGCACAGACATCATTCTGGAGATGAAGTGAGTGAAAGGCCTTATGGAAAGGTTTGCGGTAACACCATGTAGTGACTATCTCTAATGAGTTGGGGTGGTTCTTAAAAGAAATGTTGGTTTCCACTCGACGTTGCGATCAGTATGCTCTGATCGTCTTCTGGAGAAAGCTGTGAAGGCCTCGATGCAGTAGGCAGGGTTAGGGGTGTAACCGCATGTGATCCGTCTTTACCATGTGAAAAGAACTTTTGTTACCAAAGGCAGTAACTCGAAATTGAGAATGTTTTCAGAAACGATTATTTCTACATGAATAAGCATATTAAGAAAACAAAACAATTATCACATGAAAACTTACTAAGTGGAAGCGCTACACAAGATGCTGAAGCTTATAAATAGAAGGCCCCTAAACACAACAAAAGTATATTTATTTTAAACAATTATTAAAAAAAAAAAGGAGACAAAATTCAAAATATAAAACACAACAAAACAAAACAATAAAACAGAAACAGACAAACAAACGGAGTGGACATACACTAATATGAGAATAATAAGAATAAGAATAAGATACTATTACTATGTTTCCTAATGAAGGAAAAAGTGGAAGTTTTACTGGAACCTGTTATATAATGCCCACTACATGTACATGTAGTACTACCTGCTCTATAGTACTGTTGGGCGCGATCGGTCAATCTGCGCGATCAACCGATTGCGCTGCGCTATCGACCGATCGCGCTGCGCTATTGATATATCTATTGGTCGCGCAGCAATCGGTCGATTGCGCAGCTATCGGTCGATCGCTCAACAGTCGGTCGATCGCGCAACAATCGGTCGATTGCGCAACAATCGGTCGATCGCGCAACAATCGGTCGATCGCGCAACATTCGGCAACGAGCATGCGCGATCAACCGATCGTGCAGGAATGGCTCGGCGCGGTCGGCCGATTGTGCAGGAATGATTTTGCACGATCGACCGATTGTGCAGGAATGGTTATGAGTGATCGGCCGATTGTGCAGGAATGGTTTTGCGCGATCGGCCGATTGTGTAGGAATTGTTTGGCGCGATCGGCTGATGTTCAGGGGCCGAATTCACAAAGATGTAACATTGATTGTAATTGCAAATCAATCGCTGTTTTTATTTATTTATTAGTCACCATTTAGAGGGCCTTACCTAAACTGTTTGGGAGGTTAAGTCTATTTTTAAACAAAAACATGGGCCAAATTTTATGTTTTAAAGCTTAAAAATAAAGCAAAACAAAATGCTTTCCAGAATAAGGTTACCAGCTAAAACACCATGTCACATGTACAATTTGTGACTAGTATCCCTCTCATTGTTTTTAAGCAGGGATTTTAAGCAGTATTTTTTGCTTTAAAAAAGTAGCTCTATGAAATTGCGCCCTGGATCAATGCCTAATATTTGTGTGATACTATCTCTTAAAAATCACTAAGGACAGTGCTTGTCAATCATATTGCACAGCAGATCCATTGGTCTCTTATTATCATGTGACATAACAATGACTGACTAAATAATCAATAGCAGATCTGAGATTTTCTGAAGGCACATAATAGTAGAACTGATTGGCTGCGCTGATTTTGTTTTATTAGTCACCAGTAGACTAACATCAACCTGTTTGGGAGACTGATTAGGAGGGACTTCCAGGACTCTTATTCTTCTTTTTATTGTTATTATTATAAATATTTATTAGGCATAAAAACACATACAAAATACAAACATAAACAAAACAAAAGCCTGGGACATATGCCTGGAATTAAAAAAGGTTTACAAAAAACTGTCATGTCATGTGACCATCATGATGTAACATTTTTTACAATGAGTAAACAAACCATATTAATATCAGATTTTGGCATTTGAGGGCACATTAGTAGAATAGTCTTGATGGGCTGACTGTTTTTGATCAAGGACAGTGCTGGTCAATCATATTGCATAACAGATCCAGGTCTCTCATTATCATGTTACCATGATGTAACATTCTTCCTCCATGATGAAAACATAACCAGGGTTGTAGCTAGACCAATTTTAGTCGCGCAATGAATCCAATAATTTTGAAGTCCACCAGTCATTTAAGCCTTCAAGGCTACCACTTGTTTGCATTTATTTACCATACTTCCTTTTGGTTGGTGAGTAGTTTGCAACAACTTATTTTCTTGTCGCATTTAAGTTGTCATAAAAATTGCAGCAAAGTTAGCCAAAACCTATTTTAACATTGAACAGAAAGATAGACTTTAACAAGTTACAATATACAAAGATGATTTTCTCTGAAAAACTTGTTATTATCTTAAGTGGAACACAGCATGTGGAAGCCTGTTTACTTTCAGGGTAGTTTTCTAAAGTCAGCCTTGAAGCATTTACACTAGGCTAAATGTTATCACTACATTGGCTCCATTACAGAGCATCACAGGGGTGTTCCATTGTGACCAGAGCATGGGTTTGTCACATCCAATCCCCAATAAGGGATAATCAATAACCCTGAAAAGTGGGCTGTTACTCATTTCTTATCTAATACAAAAAAACTTTAAAAGGAACACGTTGCCTCATGGCCATACTGCTACTTATATTATAGTTCTTTTCAGCAAACATCCCGGCCATATGAATTGTAATATTCATCTGGGCATAAAGTTGAATGGAAATGACATATCAATGACATCCAATTATACAAGTCTTGCTTAAGTCTAAATAATTTCTAAAACCAAGTATCGTTTATGACAGGGTCTACCTACAGATAAACTGGTATTGGTACTTTTTATGAACAGAGTACTTGAAAAGCTGATTCTACCTCCATGATGGGACCAAAAACTGAACATACTGCCAAATTAAGGGTCAGTCACTCACAGGAGGCAACCAGTTCCAGGCAATCTCCACAAAAAAAGGCATTCGAAATGTTTTAGTGTTCTTGTTTTGCTTGTTGATCGTAAGACATTTTAAAAATTACTCATAATATGCTAACAAAAGTGCATTAATAAATGTATGGTTGCCTCCAACAGTCCAAGTTGTTTGCAAAAGTTGCCTCATGTGACCATAGAGCAAGGACAGAGCTCTATGATGTGACAAGGCAAATATATAAAGACCAGTTAACCTAAAACTGTATTGAGGTTCTACACACCTTCAAATTAGCCGAACCATCGATTTTGCCATAGGCTTAGCTGAATAATCCCTGCAAAAAATGAGTTCAGGTTCAGGCTCTCAGCATTTCGGAATGCCCCAAATCATTTACAGAAGTTTAAAATGAAGTGCCTGCACATTGGTGAGACAGAGTTATCTTCTTCAGTGCACATATTTTATTTTGTGACGAGGCTATTTGTGACAGGGTCCACCCCAGGTTCTTGTAGATTTTCTCATTGTTTTTTTTATTTCAAATATTTCCCTCTTAAAAGGAAGTCATTTCAGAAAACTAAATCTGAAAACTGACAAAAACTAAACTGAAACAGTTGGTTTCGGTTGTTACAACTTAAATTAAGGACAATGTGTTAACAAATACATGTTGAAAATTGTGCATGGCTATTCACTATTTTCTCCTTACTCACATAATGGATATTTCAAGCTTGTTATTTCATGTTTATGGTTTGGTTGATCACATCACACAAAGTGTAAATACAGTCTGAACAATAATGTCAGCTCTACAAGTCTTGTATTATACAATCAATGTTGATGGTTTACAATAGAATGTAGGTCGAGTGTATAGATTATGTAAAAATTCATGATCACACCACCGAGCCAGACTTGGTGCTGCCATTTTTTTTTATAGTAATTATGAAACGCATGGTTCGTCACAGCTAAGAAATTAACCAGTAAATACAGTGTAAATACAGTCTGAACAATAATGTCAGCTCTACAAGTCTTGTATTATACAATCAATGTTGATGGTTTACAATAGAATGTAGGTCGAGTGTATAGATTATGTAAAAATTCATGATCACACCACCGAGCCAGACTTGGTGCTGCCATTTTTTTTTATAGTAATTATGAAACGCATGGTTCGTCACAGCTAAGAAATTAACCAGTAATTGACTTTTGCCAAGTTTTCTCTCTGACAGCATGCTCGACTTTGATTTCATGGTAAACCCAGGAGTCTAGTCTAGAAAGGAAACAACAAGGTCAAAGTAACTTACAAACTTATGGTAAAATGAGTGTTTTAAGTTTACAAAAACAGATTTGCATCATGGGACCTTTGCATTGATACAAAATCAGGAAGTAACTTAAAGCCATTATACACTTTCGGTACAGGAAAAGAAAAAAAAGTTCACAGATTTACAAATAATTTACAGGGTAATGGTGAAAGACTTCTCTTGAAATATTGTTCCATGAAATGCTTTACTTTTTGAGAAATTATTAAAACAATATCAATTCTCGATAGCGAGAATTACGGATTTATTTTAAACACATGTCATGACACGGCGAAACGTGCGGATACAAGGGTGGGTTTTCCCGTTATTTTCTCCCGACTCCGACGTCCGATTGAGCCTAAGTTTTCACAGGTTTGTTATTTCATATATAAGTTGTGATACACGAAGTGTGGGACTTGGACAATACTGTTTACTGGAAGTGTATAATGGCTTTAAACTTACCCACTTATGTTTAAAAAAATTATTGTTTTGGCCAACTAAATAAAACATGTTTAGGGTCCTCCCTTTTTTGTTGAGAAAAAAGGAGGATGTAGGGTTTTTATTTGGCCTTAGTTTACAAAAAAAGATTTGCAACATAAGTGCTTTTAGCATTGATACACTGCGGCAGTGGTTTCACTCGGCTGATTACTTCATCAGCTAATGTATTCTCTAGGCTTTGTTTGAAAGGGAAAAAAAACTGTTGTCAGAGCATTTATTGTCTGTAAGGTCAAAACATGTTTTGCAGGTATGATTTAAATGATGTCTGGTATAAGGCCTCAGTCATTTTGAATTTCAAAGCATGTGCATATTGCTTTTAACAGCCTTTGCTCAGTCACGAATGAATGCGTCTTAAAGCTAAAGTGTTTGTCAGTCAACAAACACTGGGTGTTCTCAAACAAGTGAATGAATCGCAAGTACTGAATATATATATTTTTTTTTGCGGTAACACATGTGTATCTACTTGCCAGGTAGAGTTTGTTCTTTAGAGGACTGTCTTGCTATATATTCTACTGCTGTGGAGTAGATTTTTTGGATTTTTCTGGAGACTTCTACAAAAGCAGCTTTGACAAACCTGGCGAGTAGATAATATATACACTTGGTGTTACTGCAAACCAAATATTGATAAATATTTATGCCTTACCATGCAATGACTCAAGTCCCATATAAGTATTGAATAGTTAAAGGCAGTGGACACTATGGTAATTACTCAAAATAGTTATTAGCATAGAACCTAACTTGGTGACAAGTAATGGGGAAAGGTTGATGGTACAAAGCATCATGAGAAACGGCTCCCTCTGAAGTGCCATAGTTTTCAAGAAAGAGGTAGTTTTCCACGAATTTGATTTCGAGACCTCAGATTTAGAACTTGAGGTCTCGAAATCAACCATCCAAACACACACAACTTGGTGTGACAAGGGTGTTTTTTTCTTTCATTATTATCTCGCAAGTTTGATGACCGATTGAGCTCAAATTTTCACAGGTTTGTTATTTTATTCATATGTTGAGATCTACCAACTGTGAAGGCTAGTCTTTGACAATTACCAATAGTGTCCACTGCCTTTAACACAAAATCGGCTTGCAAATTCAACATTGTTTTTATCAACAAAAGTGTGCTGTCGCTAGCATGATGTCACCATACTGCTACATGTATGAGATATTTAGAACCATGTCCACATTTCCTTTCATGCTTACTTCAAAACTGAAATTGTCACTATTTAAACAAATCTATCCAGTTGTGAATCCTGAGAACATTTCTGAAACTTCATGGATAGTGAGGCTAAAGCCTCAGTTTCAAAAGTAGATGGGTCCTCCCCAGTTGTACATCAACTAACGTTCTGAATAGTGATTTTTCTCTAAAATGGAGATGACTTAATCATTGAACAAGGTAGGGACCTAGAACTTAGTATAAGTAAACGAGCACTTAGTGAAGATAAAGCTTTGAAGGTGCCAGTGTGCTTTTTCATTAAATTTGGCGTTCGTATGCGTAAGAACTTAAGAAAGACAGTAGCTGAGTTTTGTAAGACATTTTAACGTACGATGAATCATCTAATATCAGATCTAGCCAATACAGAATGTACATAGACGATATTGTTGTATACAGTGAATCTTGGCAAGAATACTTAGACAGCGGTGTGTTGTACAATAGATTAACTGAGGCTAAACTCACTGTTAATCTGTCAAAGAGTCAATATGGTAAAGCCAAAGTCATATTTCTTGGTCATGTGCGAAACAACTTCTGGTTTGATCATTAAGACAAGGTCAAATTGGGGTCATATTGTCTGGATTTTTGAAATACACTTTTCAGATGTTGGTTTTATTGTGTACATTTTATATGGGATTAAAACATGCGAGTGAATTTTAAAACCAAAGCTATTGTTGTTTTAATCCACAAGTGTAACAGCATACAGGTTACACTTCCAATGCACGATCTTGTCAGTACAAAATTTGACAACTCTCTTTAATTAATTACTTTTTGGTATAACTTCTGTTTGTGTTTTTTTTTTTTTTTTTGCTTAGTACACAGTGTATAAGATTAATGTATGACTAACTTGTCTAAACAACTTTATACAGCAGTCTTGATAAAGACAGATTGTTCAAATAAAACTGTTCAACCTTTCAGCTGAACGACTGTTGTGTTTGTACTATACTGTTTTTTTTTTCTTTTTCTTCTGACAAAACCCTATCAGCAAAGTTTATTTAAAAAAAATGTTATATGGCACTAGTGTCATTATAAACATCATAAAATGAGGACTCCTGAACAACACAACAATTAAGGGTCGGTCTATCTATTAAAGGATCTGGGTACTTATGGAAGTGTCGCGGCCGAGCAGTTAAAAGCACCGAATTCAAACTCTGGTGTTTCTGGTCAGCAGAGTGTGGGTTCGAGCCCCAGTCGTGACACTTGTGTCCACTATTGCTTCGTCCTTCCGTTGGGACGTAAAACCGTTGGTCCCGTGTGTTGTGTAACACACTGAAAAGAACCCAGTGCACTTATCGAAAAAGAGAAGGGGTTCACACCAGTGTTCCTTACTGGATGGCAGCATATTGCGCCACAGCACCTTGCAAACCATTACATGGTGCTATAAAGGATTAGGTCTCATAATTCAAACTTCGTCCCACTCACCTTGCAGTAAAAACTTAGCGCTCTGTATCCTTTGGAAAAAGTATGTCATAAATACGTTTATTATTATTATTATTATTGCTTTTTGTAGGACACAAAAGACAATGTCCACAGATTTACATTAAACTTGCACAGTTTGAATATTATGATGGTAGAAAACTTCCCTTAAAATATTACTTGCTGAGGTGCTGTAGTTTATGAGAAATGAGTAAAACAATGTCACAAAAAAGAAGGTTGTCTCATTCATGTAAAAACTGAGACGGAAATTATTTTTGTGACAAAAACTAATTTTTCAAAAACCACAGCACCTCAGCAAGTCATATTGTAAGGTAAGCTTTCTACTTTCATTATCTTCAAACGGTGTAAATTTAATAGTAAATCTGTGGACATTGTGTTTCGTGTTACTAAAAGTACCCACTTCAGAGGGTGCCGTTTCTCACAATGTTTTTTACCATCAACCTCTCCCCATTACTTGTCACCAAGAAAGGTTTTATGCTAATAATTATTTTGAGTAATTACCAGTAGTGTCCACTGCCTTTAAGAACAAAACATGTAAGGGATTATCATATCATATCCAGCTCATTTAGGTGTTGAGTAACTGTGGAGCAGTCTAGTTCTCAGGACCCGCCCAAGCTCTGGGCCCAATTTTATAGAACTGCTTAAGCACAGAAATGTAGCTAGGCTTTCAACAAAGTTACGCTTACCAGACAAAGGTTACAAGCCAAACTACATCTTACATGATGCCACAAGTACAATTTGTGACTGGTATCCTACTCATTTCTGCTTAGCAGGAAATAAAGTAGGATTTGAAACTTTGCATGGTGGAAATAAGATATAGAAGAGTTTGCGGTAACACCATGTAATGACTATCTCTAAATGAGTTGGGGTGGTTCCGAAAAGAAATAAAGCAATCATTTTCTGCTTTTATAAGCAGCTTCATGAAATGGTGTTGTCCCGTTCATGACACTTTTGCCCTTGGGCTTTCACCAAGGCACTGTAACCATAGTTGCTTCATACAAAGTTGGGGAAGGCAGTTCATTCTGCTCTACCTGCCAGGCTCCTAGTGGACGATACCCATGCCATCATCCTAACGTGGACTGTGAGGGGGGGGGGGGGGGGGTTGCCAGCCCTATATCAGCTCCATACATAGGTGACAATCTGGCTTAGTTGATAAGTAAGGCTTAGTTGATAGCCCAAATCAGTTAAAGGAACACGTTGCCTTGGATCGGGTCGAGTTGGTCTTTGAAAAGCGTTTGTAACCGTTTGTTATAAAATGCATATGGTTAGAAAGATGATTTAAAAGTAGAATACAATGAATCCACACAAATTTGCCTCGAAATTGCATGGTTTTCCGTTTACTTTACGAACTAACACGGTCGGCCATTTATGGGAGTCAAAAATTTGACTCCCATAAATGGCCGATCGTGTTAGTCGACGAGGAAAAAGGAAAACCACGCAATTTCGAGTGATACTTGTGTGGATCATTATATTCTACTTTTTAAAATATCTTTCTAATCATATGCATTTTATAACAAACTGTTAAAAACGCTTTTCAAATACCAACTCGACCGATCCAAGGCAACGTGTTCCTTTAAGAGTAGCCCCCACTTTGAAGTGGCCGTCCGGTCTTGTGTCAGGCGACTTCTCATTAAAAAAAAAATTTTGAAGGGGCTCCAAGGCATTTTATCAATTGGCACCCTATGATTTCTACTGTAGCAAAAAAGCTCTTGATAACATCCCCTTACATAACATTTGAGCATTGTTTGCTCACAACTTGCCCTCTGAAATGTGATAACAGAACAGATAGTTGGACCTTGACGTGCATGTTGCTTTTATAGTTAATGTATTGATTTACTTTTTTGTTTGTTTTAACAGAGGATAAAATATTATCAAAGATGATCAACTACCCAAGGTTATTACCCAAGGTTAGATAACTGGGCAGGTCCAAAGGTAAGGACTGGTTGAGTTGTACAATTGAAGATCCCCTGCTTGGCCAGTAGTTCGATTTTGGAACTGACAACAGCCAGACAGCTTCAAAAACAGCTACATCACCTCGAGGTGTACTTAGCCAGATCTTCACCATGACTTCCAGCAAAGACAGCCCCAAGTTAAGAACTAGAACTTTTGTGATTGCCATCACAATCGGCATCATAATGGTGTTGATGGGAGGACTCGTCATTCCCATCTCATTCAGCGCCCTCATGGACACAATCTTAGATCAGGTGAGTATTATTTCATAGACCCTTAAAGACACTGGACCCCTTTGATGAAATATGTCAATTGCACAAAGCGCGTGCGCACTAACATTTTGGTTGGCAAAAAAGAGCGCTGTTTTGTACGCAGGTAATGGGCATGATTGGGCGTCTGCTTAGTGCACAACTCTATGACATTTGCCAACCAACAGGGTCTGTACGCATGCGTGAATGTAATTCATGCATTTCCAGGGGTGATCAAAAGATAAAATTTTCATCATTTCAATGTATCTCTAAGATCTGGATCTCAGTCTCAGACTTTTTTAGCATTAGCGAGGCGTAGCTGCATGTACGCGAGCAAAAACGTGAATGTAAACGTCAAAAACTTGTGACGTCACCACCTTGAGCTTGTTTCATGCCCACATATGACATCTGCATGATCTGCACGTACGTACCTAACATGAAAAATGGTAATTTTACGTATACATGCTTAAAACGTGAGATTTTTACAATTTTTTTTGTACACGTTCACGTTTTTGCTCGCTTAATGTGCAGCTAAACCTCTATGATGACTCTCAAACCCTAACCCTAGTCCAGATACTTCATGGAGGCAACAGAGGCGATTGCCTCCATGCTCACTTGTCATTGCCTTGGTGCCCTTGTATTTACAATATCCTCATAGGGAGCCCTTTACCAAGGAGAAAATGCCTAGGTGCCCTTGCCCATTCAAAAACAAAGCAAAGGGCCTACATACATCCCTGAGTATTGAATGTGTACACGTATACTACTGTTCCTCCAATTAAGTACATATAATGTATGTAGATGAAATCATTGAGAGAGTATGGCAACGCAAATCTGATTCTTTTCTCTCTGTTGCTTTTTTTTTCTCTTTCGTTTTCCTCCAGACGATGGTCATAGACCCCAAATCAGCCATATATACAGAATGGAAGGATCCAACGCTTCCTATTTACACTCGTTTTTATTTCTTCGATCTGCAAAATCCAGAAGAAGTGTTGCAAGGGGCAGAGCCCGAAGTCGTCGAAATCGGACCCTATTCTTACAAGTAAGAAATTGTTCCTCACTGTTTTCCCCCAAGGGCATACAATCAATGTAAAACCTTGTGCTTTTGGTAATTTTGTATAATCTTGTGATGTTGTGATACCAAGGAACTTAAGTTGGTTCTTTGAGTAGATTATTGACTTCTGTCTGGCCTGCAAGGCGACCATGTTTGAAAGCCTAGTAGTGAAATAAGATTTGTCCTTCTCTCTCTGTGGTCTTCATACACTTGGTAACATTTGACACATGAGCAGACACTCTGGACATGCACTAATACTACTTGTCTAATGTTTGTTTAATCCCAAGGTGTTTTTTACAAGTGACAATAATGCAACCTTGTGTCACTACCTGGGTCCCCCCCCCACCCTTCATCCACTAAAAAAAAGCCAACAAACCAGTTAAGCTTTTTAGGGTATGTCCTTTTTACCTAAGCATTAATAAATATCTCTTAATAATTGAACTTGTTATTAAAGCTTCTTTTCCCCTATATCTGATATGGGTGGGTTTGTCTTAGAAAGTTGGAAGAAATTGGGTTTAAATTGGGTCTTCTGGCGATCAGCCAAGCATTCTGTAGTAGGACAAATGACCATGGACAAATGACCAAGGACTATGGGGACTAAAGGCAAATGACAAAGGACAAAGGACTATGGGGACTAAAGGCAAATGACAAAGGACAAAGGACATGCAGTTTGATTCGATACTGTCAATGTGCTTAGACCAAACAACTCTTAAATTTTAACCATGGATGAGGTGATGTGTTCCATCCGTCTTAGGGACCTATAGGTAGTAGCGTTTAACATTTATTATAATAATAATAATAATAATAATAATAATAATAATAATAATAATAATAATAATAATAATAATAATAATAATAATA